>NC_052074.1:26001945-26354445 GCF_015852505.1 Tachyglossus aculeatus | reverse complement strand
AGCCTTCCAATGGGCTTAATTGAACCAAATCCTGCCTTTAGGAAGCTGAATTCTTGTTTTAAGTCCACTCAGTAATGGACCTTTCTGGATGGCCTGAGGAAACATCACCCAGTTGGGTGGCTAAGCGACTCTCGCAACCCAAGACTTGGTTGGGTGGACATTGCTCTCATCTCCAAAGTTATTAGAATGTTAAATTGTTCAGGGGGCTCAGAAAGCAGTTACAAGTTACTGAGCATGGAGCCCTGCTGTCAGGCCTCACCATCATCATTATCAATGGTATTTATTGAGCGCTTACTGTGTGTAGAACCCTGCACTAAGAGCCTGAGAGAGTACAACAGAGTTGGCCAATGTATTCCTTGCCCACAAGGAACTTCCAGTCTGGAGGGGGAGACGGACGTTAATATAAATAAATAATTCGGTATCGTAACACTCTTTGAAACACTTGGAAAGCAGCCTAAAGAACAGAAAGGTGAGGTGGTCCAGTGGATGAGCTCACAGAGGGATCTGGGTTGTAATCCTGGCTCTGTCACTTATCTGCTACGTAACCTTGGGCAAGTCACTTAAATTCTCTGTGCCCCAGTTCCTTATAAAACCTGGACATTCGATATTCACCCCAACCCTATAACACTTGTATGCATATCTTTAAATTAGATGTTATAAATCACTTCATTTATTAGATCTCTACTTGGGTATCCTGCCGCCACCTCAGACTTAACATGTCCAAAACACACCCCTTATCTTCCCACCCAAATCTGTCCTCCCTGTAACTTTCCCATCATCGTAGATGGCACCACTATCCTTCCTGTCTCACAAGCCCGTACCCTTGGCTCTATCCTCGACTCCTCGCTCTCATTCAACCCACATATTCAATGCATCATGAAATCGTATTGGTTCATCTTTCACAACATCACTAAAATCTGCCCTTTCCTTTCCATCCAAATTGCTACCACGTTAATTCAATCACTTTTCCTATCCCACCTTGATTACCGTATCCGCCTCCTGGCTGACCTCCCAGGCTCCTGTCTCTCCCCACTCCGGTCCATACTTCATTCTGCTGCCCAGATCGTTTTTCTAAAAAAACCGTTCAGTTCATGGTTCCCCACTCCTCAAGAACCTCCGGTGGTTGCCCATCCACCTCTGCAAAAAACAGAAATGCCTTACCATCGACTTTAAAGCATTCAATCACCTTGCCCCCTCCTACCTCAACTCGCTACTCTCCTACTACAACCCAGCCCACACAGGTCACTCTTCTAATGTCAACTTTCTCACTGTACCTCGATCTTGTCTATTTCACCACCAATCTCTCGCCCACATCCTGCCCCTGGCGTGGAAGACTTCCCTCCTCATATCCGACAGACAATTAGTCTCCCCACCTTCAAAGTCTGATTGAAGACACATCTGCTCCGAGGCCTTCCCTGACTAAGCCCTCCTTTCTTCTTCTCCCACTCCCTTTTGCATCTTGCCTTTCCCTCCCAGTATTGCTGAGCCCCAAGCATTTAATTCATCCATTCAATCGTATTTATTAAGCATTTACTGCGTGCCAAGCACTGTACTAAGCACTTGGGAAAGTACAATACAACAATAAACAGAACCCCCATCAGACTCTCGCTCTTTCTCTGGCCTCTGGGAAACTGCTGGGGAGGACTGGAGGGAAATTTTAGCCTGACCTCAGTCAAGGGATGGAGTGAATGCCCTGAAGCCTGAGGGTTGTAGTGAATGTAATTTTACCCTCATCAGTATGAGTACAGATGCTCTTATTACTCACTCGAATGTCTCATCCTTTGTTTAACGACATATTAAGCCATTAGTCTCTATGTAGCCGTGGGTTCGTCAGTTCACAGCAGCAAAACTGATAATTAAATCCATTTTTTTCCCTTTGTAATCCTTTTTAAAGTGGTTGCCTTTTAATTGAATCGAGTGGCCTCTTTTTCAGTGACTCCAGTGTGGCTTTGCCCTTAGGTCTGTCCACTGGGGTAGAAGATGCAGGTAGCCCACAATCCAGGGGGCAGTTATCCATTTCTTTGGTTCCGCCCTATCTCTTGGGGTCCAAGACTGTCTCTTACCTCCAGAGCAGAATGCAAGATCCCCTTGTCTCTAGGCCTGGATTGTGAGGAATGTGGGGAGTCTACCAACAGCTGAGCTCCAGGGAGCTGGGTATGGATTTTACTTCTCTGGGAAAGAAGACCCAATGAGAACAGGAGGAACATCTGCTCCTGTGAGAACTGAGTTTCCATTCAACCAGTGAATTGTATTTATTGAGCTTTTCCTGTGTGGAGAGCATTGTACTAAACGCTTTGGGAAGTACAATGTAACGGAGTTGGATATTGTTAGCATGTTCCCTGCTCTCAAGGAGCTTACAGTCTAAAGTTTCCTGTTGTTGTATTTTAAGAAATAGAAAGGAAGGAGTAGCTTCCCTTTCTCCTTTTGTCAGAGGTGAAATTTTAATTGTCTCCATGGGCGATGGGTGGTCCTGTGCAGGCAGCTGGCATTTAGCTCCGGTTGGCAGTGTGTTGACACTTGTCTGAGGTTAGTGAATGGAGCGGGCTCTGCTTTCCACAGGAGTTTCTAAATATCTTCTCAATTTTTCCTGTCTCTCTCCTGATCATTTATATTTGTCTCAAAGTTTTCACTTCCTCCTATTTTTTTTCTGGTTTCCCATTTTTAATGGTAATTGTTAAGCGCTTACTATGTGTGAAACACTGTTCTAAGACTTGGTCGTGGCAGCAGATTATAATTTTCCTTTCTTGTTCGACCTGGCTGGGGAAGTACAGTCCTCTAGACTGTAAGCTCGTTGTGGGTAGGAAATGTGTCTGTTTATTGTTGTATTCTATTCTCCCAAGTACTTAGTACAGTGCTCTGCACACAGTAGGTGCTCAGTAAATGTGATTGAATGAATACTGACAATAACAGTAATAATATCAATAATAATGCACTTACTATTTGCCAAGCACTGCACTAAGAGCTAGGCTGGAACAAGAAGCAATATGGCCTAATGGAAAGAGCACGGCCCTGGGAGTAGAGAGGACCTTGGTCCTAATCCCGGCTCTGCCACTCACCTGCTGCATGACCTTGGACGAGTCACTTACCTTCTCTTTGCCTCCGTTTCCTCATCTGCGAAAAAGGGATTCAATTCCTGTTCTCCCTCCTACTTAGACTGTGAGCCCCATGTTGGACTCGATTATCTTGAATTTATCCCTGCGCTTAGTACAGTGATTGACACCAAGTAAGCACTTAACAAATTCTACTATTATCATAAGATACATCAAGGCTTTGCCTGGGACATCTGAGAAGCACCTCAGAGAAAGAGCTGCATTGAGCTGTGAGGGTTTGGGATACAATACTCCATTCTTAATCAGAGTATAAGGCAGCTCACTTCCCTGGGCATCTGGCCCATCTTGGAGACGGGATTAGGTAAGATTGGACAAACGGAGCGAGTGAGCGCCGCCTCGAGTGGTCATAATAATAATAATGTTGGTATTTGTTAAGTGCTTACTATTCATTCAATCATTATTTATTGAGCACTTACTGTGTGCAGAGCACTGTAATAAGCGCTTGGGAAGTACAAGTTGGCAACATATAGAGACAGTCCCTACCCAACAGTGGGCTCACGGGCTCACTATGTGCCAAGCACTGTTCTAAGCGCTGGGGGAGAGACAAGGTGATCAGGTTGTCCCACGTGGGGCTCACAGTCTTCATCCCCATTTTACAGATGAGGGAACTGAAGCCCAGAGAAGTTAAGTGTCTTGCCCAAAGTCACACAGCTGACAAGTGGCAGAGCGGGGATTAGAACCCAAGACCTCTGATTTTCCACTGAACCACGCTGCTTCTCAGAAGGCCGCTTCCCCTACTTCTTGCCCTCTGGGACAGAAAGTGAGGCAAACCCATCTCCGAGGGCCGCTGGCAAGCAGAAGCCCTCCCGCCGCCCCCTGTTCCACAGTCAAATCTTAAAGAGACGTGAGTCGGGGGCCTAGGAAAACCGTTCTGGCTGAGGTGGGGGATGGTTTGTTTGGAAAGCACATCTCGAGGTTGCTGCCTCTTCCAGTGCAGCTCAGGGACCAATTAAAGAGCTCCTGCCTCTACGTGGCAGTCCTCATTACCGTGCCCAGCAGGGCGTCAGGGACAGGGAAGAGGCACACTCCAGTGACGGCGCCGGGCCTCATCCCACAGACTGTTCACCATGGCTCCCGACACTAGCCAGGAGCTGGGGAGTCCCACGAGGGACGTGCGACTTTGATTTCTCCTCTGTGCTGCCCCCGAAACCAGCCACACTGTCTTCTCCAGAGAGGGGTACTGCTGACTGGCATTGCAAGGGCTTGAAATGACCTTGGGGATTGAACGAGGGTTGCCGGAACTGGCTGATGACCGGGGCTCTGCCCTGGGATGCACAGCAGGCTGGGATGTCAGGAGCCGAGAATCCTATTGACGCGGGGCCTTGGAGTAAGGCTAGGGATAAAGACGAGGGGTGGGGCCTGCCTGAACAGATATAAAGAATTAGACCCTCATTCCTTGGAGGCAGAAGCCCAAATTGGATTGTCTTCCCCCAGCAGGCAAGAATCCAGGTCCACTGCCTTCTCTTCTTGCCTTAGCTGTCCTCCTGCACTGTAATCACACAATTATTATGCCATTAAAGTGTCATATTTGCAGAAATTCACATAAACAAAGCATTAACAATCACTTGGAAATTGTACTCCTTATCACTAAATGACCTACTTTCTTCCCTCGCCCCCTCCCCCCAGCTCCTTCCCCGGCCTTGATTTAAGAGGCAGGCTAGGAAGTGTGGTTTGTCTCTTCTGCTTAGAGAGCATTAATTTTTAATGCACTGTGAGAGGCTTTTCAATTGGGCTGCTGGGGGGACTGGGAGCCTACTTAGTGAACTGGTTTAGGTGGGAGGAAGGATAGTAGTAACTTCTCCAGGATATTCATGGTGGGCACGAGGTCCCTGGTCCCTCCCAGTGAAGTGCCAGTCCTTACCCTGCTGCTCAAGGGGCAAACTGAGGGAGGAAGGGGATGGAGTGGAAGATTTTCCCCTGCCTCTTTTTTTTTTATGGTACTGGTCAAGTGATTACTATGTGCCAAGCACTGTACTAAGCCTTGGAGTAGATATAATGATAATAATAATAATAAGGACATTTATTAAGCGCTTACTCTGTGCAAAGCACTATTCTAAGCACTGGGAAGGTTGCAAGGTGATCAGATTGTCCCACTGGGGGCTCACGGTCTTAATCCCCATTTTACAGATGAGGTAACAGGCACAGAGAAGTTAAGTGACTTGCCCAAAGTCACACAGTTGACAATTGGCGGAGCCGGGATTTGAACCCATGACCTCTGGCTCCAAAGCCTGTGCTCTTTCCACTGAGCCATGCTGCTTCTCTGATATGATATGATATGATATGATATCTCTAGATGAGATAATCAGGTTGGAGACAGTCTATGTCCCACGTGGGGCTCACAGTCTTGGTCCCCATTTTATGATGAGAAAACTGAGGCACAGGGAAGTGAGGTGACTTACCCAAGGTCACACCGTGGACAAGTGGCAGAGCCGGAATTAGAACCCAGGTCCTCTGACTCCTGGAATCTGTCCACTAGGCCACGCTGCTTATAATAACAATAATAATAATAATGATAATGATGGCATTTATTAAGCACTTACTATGTGCAAGGCACTGTTTTAATAATAATAATAATGGCATTTATTAAGCACTTACTATGTGCAAAGCACTGTTCTAAGCACTGGGGAAGTTACAAGGTGGTCAGGTTGTCCCACGGTGGGCTCACAGTCTTCATCCCCGTTTTACAGATGAGGGAACTGAGGCCCAGAGAAGTGAAGTGACTTGCCCAAAGTCACCCAGCTGACAAGAGGTGGAGCCGGGATTTGAACCCATGACCTCTGACTCCAACGCCCGGGATCTTTCCACTGAGCCATGCTGCTTCTCTAGTTTTAAGTGCTAGGGAGGTTACAAGGTGATCATGTTGTCCCACGGGGGGCTCACAGTCTTAATCCCCATTTTACAGATGAGGTAACTGAGGCCAAGTGAAGTTAAGTGACTTGCCCAAAGTCACACAGCTGACAATTGGTGAAGCCGGGATTTGAGCCCATGCTTGTATCCACCCCAGTGCTTAAAGGAGTGCGTGGCACAGGGTAAGAGCTTAAAAAATACCATTAAAAAAAAAGTGTCCCACAAGGGACAGGGACTCAGTCTAATTTCCATCTGTGTATTCTCTCCCAGCACTTAGTTCAGTGCTCTGCACACAGTAAGCACTTAATAAACGCGATTACTACTGCTAAACCCTTGGGAAAGTACAACACAATTGAGTCAGTGACATGATCCCTGCCCACAAGGAGCTTACAATGTAGAGGGGAAGGCAGAAGTGAAATAAATGACAGCTTTGCAAATAGTAAGTGCTTAATAAATGCCATCATTATAAATAAATGACAAGTAAGGGAAGCAACAAAATGTAATGATATGTACGTTAAGTGCTGTGGGCCTGGGGATGTGAGTATTAAAATGAGTAGGAGGGAGGATAGGATGGGAACATGAGAAATCGGGTTTCCGGTGGTGGTTTATGCAGGGGACTGGTTGTTTGGACCCATTCTCACTCTGCAGCAATGCTGTTCCTACAATATCACTCCCCAGGGTTCGCTCCCGATGCGCTCTGAGCCCACGGCCTGCACACACAGTTGGTACACAAAGTTCAACCACCAAATCGTAGCTGAAGTTTCCTGGTTACAGACAGCAGGAGCCCCGTGCTTGCCACTGAAGGGGCCCAAGATCTAATTTAGCCCAAGGAATAACCTTCCTCCATTTTTACAAGTCCCTTCTGTCCGTCAAACCAGTGACTGCTTCTTATAATTAATACCAACCATTAAACCACAACCTTGAAGGAGAGATTGCCTAATTCTGAGGAAAATTTAAATTAATCACCAGCCCGTGAGAGGAAACATATCCTAGAGAGAAAGCTAGAAAACCCTGCGGAAGATAAATAGAAAGGCAAGTAGAATATTGACTTGATCCTTCTCCAGTGCAGGGTAATTTGGCTTCTAAAGTGAGTTAGATCGTAATAAATTAAATTTAGATTTCTGCACATCAGTTAAATAACTCCCATGACAGAATTCTAGCGAGAGGAAGAGGTGATAATACATGGTGGAAATATTAAAATGAAGATCTTATCTAATAATCCATAATTGATGTGCTGTCCCTGGATGAGTGAAAGGGATTTTCCTGCTCAGGTATGAACTCTTTTTCCTTCCCCTGTCACCAAGCATCAGGCTCGAGTTGTATCACTTCTCTCTCTCTCTTTTCCATCTTTCCATCAAAAGTGGTCACAAATGCCCGCACTGTGCCATCCCAGAACCAATCATTTCACCCTCAGCCAGACAAGCGCTACAGCTGTTGATAGAGATAAAGTTTTGTGCCATGAAGCATTATGATCTAGTGGAAAGAGCCTGGGTTTGGGCCTCAGAGCCTAATCCCCCAGCTCTGCCACTTGTCTGCTATGTGGCATTGGGCAACTCATTTAACTTCTCTGGGCCTCAGTTTTCTCTGCTGTCAAATGGGGATTCAATACCTGTTCTCCCAGTTAGGGACAGGGACTGTGTCTGACTTAACTATCATGTGCTTGGCGGGGCTTGGCACAAATAAATGCTGAAAAAAATCCCATAGTTATTTTTTACCACACTCTTGGGTAGGTTTGAAAAATTGACTTACAAGTTCATTTCTAGCAGGCTTGTTTTTTTAATGACCTCGGGCAGTTTTATGGTTGGTGATTCTGCCATGCATTGTGGCACATTAGAGTTTCATTGGTTATCATCATCATCAATCGTATTTATTGAGCGCTTACTATGTGCAGAGCACTGTACTATACCCTGAACTATGCTGGAGAATGGAAGGTGGGTGAATCCGCCAAACTGTAGGCATCTTGTGGGCAGGGATCATGTCTACCAACTCTGGTACATTGGTCTTAAGACTGTAAGTCCATTGTGGGCAGGGAATGTGTCTGTTTATTATTATATTGTACTCTCCTAAGTACTTAGTACGGTGTTTTGTACACAGTAAGTGCTTGATAAATAAGATTGAATGGGCTGCACAAACGGTAAGTGCGCAATAAGTACAACTGATTAACTGATTGTTGTGCCAAAGAGATGAGCTGCCTGTAGCACTCTTAATAATGAGAACATAAGGAGCTGTTTTTGTTTTATGGAAAGGTGTCTGGCTGGAGCCAGCCTGAGGAAGGGATGAAGGAAGGGAAGGAGGAAAGGAAGAAGGGAGGAAGGAGTGGAAGGATGAAAGGAAGAAGAGAGGAAGGAAGGAAAAAATAGAGGGAGATGAGACTGTACTGAAGGGAAGGCCGCAAAATGGGAGAGCAAAAGAGAGACCAAAATCGGCAGGATGAACAAAGGCAGAGGCTGAGACAGAGGAGTTTGGAAAGACTTGGACAGGCAAGACCAGATTAGGTGAACAAGGAAAGGAAGAAGTGAGTCCATGACAAAGACCAGAGCTGGCGTGGGAAAACAAAAAAATTAAGATAGGTCTAAGGATTATCAAATTGTAGAAGTAGAGAGGAGTAAGGCAAAGAGAGAGCTTATAAACCGCCTAAAGGAAATTTAGAGTCAGAAAAACCAGAACCAGTGAAAAGCAGGGGAAAAGGTGATTCACACTTTCTCTTGGATGGAAACTGATGAATGAGTCCAACAGATGCGTCTTATTAGTCAAGTTTTGTTATTGGCTTTTTCGCCAGACTGTTGCAACTTCAAATCTTAGGCACTGCCAGTATACTAAAATCTGGGAGAGAGATTTAGAAGCCTGGTTTTTAGTATTCCAGATAACCAGGTGATGTGTTTTATCCATCTTTGTTTTGCTATACCTCCTCCTTCTTCAAAAATGGAAATTGCACCTGATATTTTCATTATTTTCTGAAGATTTGAATCCCACCTATTGACCCTTCTTTTCACAAATAGATTGATGTCATCATGGGATGGGTAGACTGGATTGTGATGTTGTAAAACCCAGTAATTTGAGGGGAGAAATTTGGGATCTACTCCTTACCACCGGTCTCACTCCTTTCTGATCCAAACTCTTATGCTCTTGACTTCTAGATTTTGGGGTGAAATGGTAGAGATTAGCAAAACAGATTAGCAAAATTTCTTGGTCACAGGCTTGTAAAACAGCATTCTGATGGGAGAATCAGGAATGGATGGATTAAACTTGAATTAAAAGAGACAATGAGTGGAAAATCAAAGAGAGAGGGCTCCTGGATTCATTATCTGGCATATAGGAGGAAAATAGCAGTGCATTTGGGGAGGGACATGGTTCTGGACCATTCATCTCCATTGAGGGGAAGATCACTCATTCATTCATTCAATTGTATTTATTGAGCGCTTACTGTATGCAGATCACTGTACTGAGCACTTGGAAAGTACAATTCACCAACAGATAGATGCAATTCCTACCCAACAACAGGCTCATTTCACAGCATCACGTGAATTTCCAGGGAGTCATGTGAGATTCCCAGAGCCAATCACTTCCGATCAAATCTCGGGTTGTGAGGACGAGGGAGATATTCCTGATAAGGTGTGGGGGGTGAAGAAGTCTTATCCCTAGGTAGGAGGCCCAGATCTAATAGGGTGTATGTCCCACTGACCACACAGCCCTGAAAGGACTGCTAGCCAGGACCACATTGGGGTTGGACTCACAAAGCTGCCCAAAGAGGAAACAAGATGATTCGACTGATCAGTAAATCAATTAATCAGTCATATTTATCGAGCACTTGCCATGTGCAGAGTGCTGTACTAAACACTTGAGAGAGTACAATAGAGTTGGTAGCACGACTTTTGTCCTCGTGGAGCTTGTGCTTCTCCAGGCTAGTTGCTGTGCTCCTTAAACCACCCCACCCCGCTACCCTCAGCGATCTTCAAAGCGGGATCATTTTTCCCGGCTCGTTGCACCCATTGCCCACCTTGACAATGGCAGTAAGTGGCGGCAGGGGGATTCTCCTCTTGGGGTGTGCCTCCAGCCAGGCTGGGGAGGAGATTAGGAATGGAAGAGGTGGTGAGGGGAACGTGAGGCTGGTCTCCCCTGACATCATGGGGGAAGGCTAAAGGGTATCACCATCCCAGGCCTGGGCAGTTGAGTGGCCCAGCAGTCTGGAACATCATTCCCCTGAGTAGCATCCTGCATTTCTAGACTGTGAGTCTGCTGTTGGGTAGGGACCGTCTCTATATGTTGCCAACTTGTACTTTCCAAGAGCTTAGTACAGTGCTCTGCACACAGTAAGCGCTCAATAAATGCAATTGAATGAATGAATGAATTTGCCCCCCAGAAGCTGAGACCCTTGGGAAGAAGTGCAGCCTAGTGGATAGAGCCCAGGCCCGGGAGTCAGAAGGACCTGAGCCCTCTTTGGGGCTCTGCTGCTTTTCTGCTGTGTGACCTCGGGCAAGTCACTTCACTTCTCTGGGCCTCAGTTACCTCATCTGTAAAATGGGGATTAAGATGGTGAGTCCCAGGTGAGATGTGGACCATGTCCAACCTGATTAGCTTGTATCTAATATATATGTTGCCAACTTGTACTTCCCAAGCGCTTCGTACAGTGCTCTGCACACAGTAAGAGCTCAATAAATACGATTGAATGAATGAATGAATGAAAGTATCTACCCCAGCACTTAAAACAGTGCCCGGCACATAATAAGCGCTTGGCAGATGCCATTAAAAAAATTAAAAAGTGGAGCAGGACACCTTTTTGGTGTCGGGGCCTCCCAGCAGCAAATCTAAGGCATTACTGTATCTTCCTAGCCCAACCTTTCCACGCTCCCACCCACCCAACCACAACCTAGATTATTAGACTATTTCTTTTTCCCATTAGCTTTTTCCAGACTGCCGAACCAGCTAAACTTGGGGCTCGAGAGGTGGTCCATGTGGATGAGATGTACCTTTCATTCAATCAATCATTCAATTGTATTTATTGAGCGCTTAATTATAATTATAATGATTATGTTATTTGTTAAGTGCTTACTGTGTACCAGGCACTGTACTGAGTGCTGGGGTGGATACAAACAAAT
This sequence comes from Tachyglossus aculeatus, assembly GCF_015852505.1. Classification (NCBI taxonomy): domain Eukaryota; kingdom Metazoa; phylum Chordata; class Mammalia; order Monotremata; family Tachyglossidae; genus Tachyglossus; species Tachyglossus aculeatus. Next base: position 26,343,392 of record NC_052074.1, on the reverse strand, counting down.
CAAGCTGGACACAGTCCCTGTCCCACACAGGCCTCATAGTCTTCATCTCTGTTTTACAGATGAGGTAACTGAGGCACAGAGAAGTGAAGTGGCTTGCTCATGGCCACACAGCAGACAAGTGGCGGAGCCAGGAGTAGAACCCATGACCTTCTGACTCTGAGGCCCGTGGTCTATCCACTACTTCATGCTGCTCCTCCTACTGTGTGCAGAGCACTGCTGAACGCTTGGGAGAGTACAATATAACAGAAACACATTTCCCTTCCACAACGATCTTATAATCTTAAATAAATTACAGATGTGAACGTTAAGTGCTTTGGGGCTGGGAGTGGGGATGAATAAAGGGAGCAAGTCAGGGAGACGCAGAAGGGAGTGGGAGAAGAGGAAAGGAGGGCTTAGTCAGGCATGACTTGCCTGTCAGTACCATCCCCTCCTGTGTATGAGGGAGAATAATGTGACATGCTTCTAAACCTTGGAGGCCCTGTGAGAAAATGACTATAAAACTTGGTGCTTAGGATAATGTGGAAATGCTTATAAGCATCACAGCTAAAAAGCAGCGAGGCTCAGGGGAAAGAGCACGGGCTTGGGAGTCATTGGCCATGGGTTCTAATCCCGATTCCACCACTTGTCAGCTGTGTGACTTTGGGCAAGTCACTTAACTTCTCTGTGCCTCAGTTACCTCATCTATAAAATCGGGATTAAGACTGTGAGCCCCATGTGGGACAATCTGATTACCTTGTATCTCCCACAGCACTTCGAACAGTGCTTTGCACATAGTAAATGATTAACAAATGCCATTGTTATTATCATTAAAAAGAGAATACCAAGGATGTGGAAACCCCCAAATAGGCAGCTTTCTTCTCACCCGAAGGGAGACGCCCAGGAAAGGAGACATCTGTATCAGTGATGACCTGGAGAGATTTTACTTCCTGAATATGCTGTTCCTAGAATTCCTCCTGCCAGTGCTGCTGCTCCCAGATGGCCTCCTGTCTCTGCCTCTGGCTCTGTCCCTTATTAGACTGATTCCGGCAGGAGAGCTCAGTTGGCAGTCTGAGAGAAGATGCCAAAGGCCAAAAATAGCAAGCTGACACGGTCGACACGTTGCCTTGTCTTCTGGGATTGGTGAGGGGGGAGGTACTGAGGCTTGAGGGGGGTGTCGAGTCCAGGCAGAGGAAGGGAAGAGGGCCTTGTCATCCGAGCCAGATTGCTTCTCCTAAGCTTAGCCATGGCTATCCATCGGAAGCACTCGCTATATAGCTTGCTGATGATGAAGATTCCTTAGATGCATGTGGATAATGGGAAATAATTCAGGGTTGATCCATTTTTCCTGGTGGGACTGACTCATCAGTCCTGCCCTGAAATGTGAGCAATGATCTTAGAACTGCGGACTCCTCAAAGTCCATCGCTTCAGCTAACCCAAGGGAGGCCAGGTTGATGACGGCCCAGAAACGCTTCTTTCCAAGCCCACCCTCCCACTACATTGTTCATACGGCGAAACACATTGCTGAACATGAATAAAATCAATCACCGGATAAAAATCACCAGCTTCAAAAGCTTCATCTTGGGCTATTAGCAAGAGGAAGCTGTTTTCAAATAGAATTAACGGAGAGGGGGAGATCAATTGTTAGATAAGATCACGATATTCTTTGTGGCTGGGATGACTGCTAAAGTTTGCGTCTCTCCTTGTCACCCTTCTGGGACCATCAGAGAGGCCAAACAGGTGTCAAGATGAGCTGTCATTGGCCCTTCCTCGATGTAGCCCTGGGGGGTTTTTGGCTCCACAAATGGTTGGTTTGCGGGCCAAAATGGGCTCTTACCTGGATAACATCAGAAGCCTTCCCTTGGCAGCAATGAATTTGGGGATGGCTAGCTGTTGCTTACTCTGTTTTTTTAAATCTATGTTTAGGGGAGAGTGGTTCCACAGAGACCGCTTCCCCATTCCTTCTCTACCTCTAAACTGTAAGCCCGACCTCTAGACTATAAGCTCTTTGTGGGCAGGGAATGTGTCTACCAACTCTGTTATATTGTACTCTCCCAAGTGCTTTGTACAGGACTCTGCACACAGTAAGTTCTCAGTTAATATGATTGATTGACTGATTGCCTCCCTCCAACCCCTGAATCTGCTGTTGAGAGGAGAAAGGGATTCTGATCGCTCCTCCCCAGGCAATGATTTGTCACCGAGAGGTGGGTTTTGCTTCCTTTTACCATGGTGACTGGGTCAAGGACCTGCTAACCCTACCAGCTCCCATTCCTTCTTACTCCTTCCCTTAACAATTGGTCCATGTGGCTTTTGGAGGAGGATGGAGGATAGGCCTTCTCCGTGGAGAGCTGTTGGTTTTCCAAATTACTGCCTTTTGAGATCCAGTAGAGAGCCATCTTTGGCTTTCAATTAGGTGTATTATATTTTAATGGTATTTGTTAAGCACTTACTATACCCAAGGCATAGTACTAAGTGCTGGGGTAGCTACAAGCTAATCAGGCTGGACACAGTTCCTGTCCCACATGAACTCACAGTCTTAACTCCCATTTTACAGATAAGGTAATGGAGGCACAGTGAAGTTAAGTGACTTCCCCAAAGTCACATAGCAGACAAGTGGCAGAGCTGGGTTAAGAACCCATGACCTTCTGACTCCTGGGCCTTTACTCTATCCATTAGGCCAAACTGTTTCTCTCATTTTTGAATTTTTGTAGTCAATAGGATATGTTGAGAGAAGAGCCCTGTACAAAGCACTTAGAAGAGTACGATAGAGTTAAATACTATCCCTGCCCTCGAAGAGCTTACAGTCTCGTGGGGGAGACTTTCTCCCCGCTGCTGTGTTAACAAGGGGAGGGAGGGAAATGACAGGCGCTTTTATGTCCTGACTCTTGGGCAGCTATTTTGAGCTTGGGCAGTGAGTGATTTGACTCTTAGGCGGCTTGGGCAGTGAGTGATCGACTGTTGGAGGGAGCATCACCGAGCACCTCTGACCTAGGGCATGTTGGAATTGTGCAGGGCCTGGACGTCGACTGGGATGACCTGTGGGATCAATTTGAAGAACGGAGGTACCTGAGTGCTAAGAAGTGGAGAGTCGGGGAGGACCCCTATAAGCTGTATGCCTTCAACCAGCGGGAGAGCGAGAGACTCCCCAGCGACCGGGCTATACGGGACACCCGCCATTTCAGGTACTGCCTCCTCCTTTCCCATAGTGTCTTGTCATTATCTCCTTGTGCACTGCTTTCTCGGTTGTCCCCGCCACCCGGAACTCAGTTGCGGCGTGGTGATTCTTCCTCCTGCCATTGTGTTGGTGGAGTTAGGACTCTCCAGCAAAGCAAATTCATTCTCTAGCAAATCGAACCCTGCAAGGTCTCTACTGCTCCCATGTTGGGGGTCTCAGAGTGCCGGCCCAGGACCAGCGCTGGCTTTAAGATGGTGATGGTGGGCCCTGATGAGGCAAAGGTGGGGAATCTGTGGAAATTTGTGATCTCACTGTTGGCAGGGAAATTGTCCGTTTACTGTTATACTGTACTTTCCCAAGTGCTTAGTACCATGTTCTGCCCACATTAAGTGCTCAATAAATATGATCGACTTGAATGCATGAATGGATCTTCTGGCGCAACCTGAAAGACCCTTTTCGCTTTCGGGGTATGGGCGGCTTCTCTTGCTATTTTTTCCCTTCCTAACCAAGCTGCATAATTATCAGGAAAGAGTAAACTGTGTAAACAGACGATTTTAATAAGCATGAAATGCCCAGGCTTCACCTCGCAATGTACAGACGCCAACTAGTCAATCAATCAATCAATCATATTTATTGAGCGCTTACTGTATGCAGAGCATTGTACTTTGTACTTGGAAGAGTACAATATAACAATAAAACAAAGTTGGTAGACATTCTTTTCCCACAAATGAATCAATCGATGGCATTTGGAGTCAGAGGTCATGGGTTCAAATTCCAGCTCCGCCAATTACCAGCTGTGTGTGACTTTGGGCAAGTCCCTTAATTTCTCAGTGCCTCAGTTACCTCATCTGTAAAATGGGGATTAAGACTGCGAGCCCCGAGTGGGACAACCTGATCACCTTGTAACCTCCCCAGCACTTAGAACAGTGCTTTGCACATAGTAAGCACTTAATAAATGCCATTATTATTATTATTATTATTTATTGAGCACTTACTGTATGCAGAGCACTACACTAAGTGCTTGGGGAAGTACAATATCATAGAGTTGGTAGACAAATTTCCTGCTCCCAAGGAGCTTACAGGATAAAGGTGGAGACAGACATTAAAATAATTTCCAGTTATGTACATGAGTGACTTGGGGCTGAGGGTGGGGTGAATATTAAGTTCTGCGCATAGGTGATGTAGAAGAGAGAGGGAGTAGGGGAAATAAGGGCTTAGGCAGGAAAGGCTTCTTGGAGGAGATGTGATTTGAGCTTTTCATTCATTCAATCGTATTTATTGAGTGCTTACTGTGTGCAGAGCACTGTACTAAGCGCTTGGGAAGTACAAATCGGCAACATATAGAGACGGGCCCTTCCCAACAACGGTCTCACAGTCTAGAAGGGGGAGACAGACAACAAAACAAGTAGACAGGTGTCAAGTTAAGCACCCAAAATCAGTGTGGCCTATTGGAAAGAGCACAGGCCTAGGAGTCTGAGGCCTAGAGTTCTCCTACCAGCTCCTCCACTTGTGTGCTGTGTGACCTTGACTAAGCCACATAACTTTACCCAAGAAAAGAAGGGTTAGGGCACATTCTTTCTCCTCATTATCACTTTCCGGTTTTAAACAGGAAACCAAAAGGTGAGACTTCCAAGGGAGAAAGATGTTTTGCCCGAGTTCATTAATCAAGCCTGACCGTCGTCTCCCCAGCCCAAGCCAAAACTCACAGTTGTGCCAAATCCTGTGTTGGGGCAGATGTGGGTGTTTTCTTTAGCTATGCAATGGATCCGGTGTCCTCTAGCCCAGAATAACGAACGTCCTCTCTGTACAATCCAGAATGAGGATTTAGAAGGGGTAAGATGAAAACAGTCTTGGGGCTAGCAGAGCTGTTCTGTTGCGTATTTTATGTTGTCTTTTTCCTCGGCTGCATTCCTTTTTTAACCAAAGCAGGGAGGAAAGGATTAGGCCTGGGGAGGGAGGGACAGCTCACAAGCTGGCCTCATTCTCTGAGAGTACAGATGCTTGGGGAGCTAGGATTGAGCTGGGAAAACTCAATCTATTTTGTGCTCTGGGCTTCTGACCTCCGAAGGGACTGAAAGGCCTTGAGGAGAAATGTGCTTTTCTGGCTTCCACCTTTGGTGCTGATGGATGCTCGCACTGTAGAGAGCTGTCAGGGAGGACCTGCTGTCAGGGAGGGCTCAGCGTTGCAGGTGGGCGGGGAGCGTGAATTCATCATGCAGGGAAAGAGAATGGCCTGTCATCTTAAGACTTGCATTTCCAATACGACTTCGACCTCAGCTCCTCCTTGGAGGTTTGGGGGCCCTACCAGGGCAGAGGAGTGTCAGGTAGGACTTGAGAGTAGGCAGATCTTCAGCTCCTGTCCTTCAGTCTAACTCTCAGTGTCCTTGGGCAAATCATTTCCTTTCTAGAGACTTCACTTTTCATCAACTATTCAGTAGACACAAGCTGTCTGTGCCGCCTCTGAGCGTTTTCCACCCGACTTAGCCAATGCCTACAACTTAAGTTTGCTACTCTCCCAAGACGACCCAGCCCACAGTCTTCACTCTTCTAACACCAACCTACTCACTGTGCCTCATCTTGTCTCTCTCACCACCCACTTCAAGCTCACATCTTCCCTCCCACCTGAGACTCTCTCCCTCTTCAAATCTGACAAATCACCACTCTCCCCATCTTCATAATCAATGGTATTTATTGAGTACTTACTGTGTGCAGGGCACTATACTAAATTCTTGGGAGAGTACAATACAGCAGAGTTGTTAGACACGCTCCCTGTCCACAACAGGCTTACAGTCTGGAGCGAAAACAACTAAAATCACATCTCCTCCAGGAAGCCTTCTCTGACTAAATTTTCAACTCCATACTTTATTTCTCTCCCTTCTGCACCACCTACGCTTTGAGTCTTTACCCCCAAGCATCTAAGTACTCACCCTTCCTTCTCCCTGCCATTGAATTTTTGTACATGTCCTAAGACTCTCCCTCTTCCTTAGCTCCACAGCCCATTCAGGAAGACCACTTACCAACTCTTCCCATTCGGAATGCTGTCTGCACCTCTCTCACCTGCCTTTAGGGTAAAGAAAAATAAATGAGCTAAAACAAATCTCCCTCTTATCGCCCTGTGATCTGTTAGGGCTTTATTCTGAGACCAGGAGGATAGAAAGAAAGGGGAAAAAAAAAAGTTCTCATTAACGAGAGGAAGCACTCAAAAACAGCATGTGGGAGGGGTTTGAACTAATTAAATTTGCTTCCACTTTTCTTACCTCGGTAATTGGATTCTGATTTATGGAATGTGCCTGAATGGTTCCAGGACTGGTGAGCGACTAGCCAGGCATTAGAGCCGGCAAGGAAGAGACGGGTGGCAGATAGTTTTCCAAACCGGAGGAAGCCGGATTTCAGGGGGAGGAGGCTGGGAAGCAGAGGAGAGAAGAAGGGAGGGATAAGTTTCATTCAGGCGACAGCTGTCCAAGTTAAAGAGAAGCAGCATGGCCTAGTGGAAAGAGCCCAGACCTGGAAATCAGAGAGCTTGGGTTCTAATTTCGGCTCCCGCCACTTGCCTGATGTGGGACTTTGGGAAAGTCGCTTCACTTCTCTCAGGTTCCTCATCTTTATAATGGGGATTCAAAACCCATTCTCCCTCTTACTGAGACTGTGAGCCCCATATGAGGTCTGGTGATCTTGGATTACCCTGGCCTTAGTAGAGTGCTTGGCACATAGTGAGTGCTTAACAAATGCCACAGTTAATGTTTGGCACCAGGGTACTTGCCCTTCACAAGAGAAAGGGGGGGTGTCATTTCTCCTCACAGCCCATGCTGAGGAGGGGAGGGTCTGTCACAGGCGCTGTGAGGAAAAAGCAGCAAAGAGGCATTTTTGCCCTTTGCCCAGGAGGGCTTCAGCTTTGGGCTGGCATGGAATTTCAATTCCAAAGAGGATGTGTGTGGGTAAGGAGCAGTGTGATCATGTGTGTGAGTGTGCTTATGTTTGTGCGTGCACACATCTGACTGTGAGGGGGCCACAAGTCTTCCCTAACCAGAAGAGTAAGTATGTGTCTGTTATATTGTTATATTGTATCAAGCACGTATAGTGCAGTGCTCTGCACACGGTAAGCGCTCAATAAATATGATTGACTGACTGACCACTCCTCTCCTCCCCACCACAGATCCTATCATGGAGACTGAAAGTATATTCATTCACTCATTCAATCAATCGTATTTATTGAGCGCTTACTGTGTGCAGAGCACTGTACTAAGCACTTGGGAAGTACAAGTTTGCAGCAACATATAGAGACAGTCCCTACCCAACAGCGGGCTCATGGTATATATTAGGTGAGGGTCAGTGTCAGGCCAAGAAGAGTAAAACCCGAGGACTTCAACCCCTGGAAATGCTATGGGACGTTACAGATTTGTTTGCCAGTTTGTTCGTCCTGTGCCCTGAGCTCCAGTGGACAGCAGCAGGGTCAGACCAGCCTGTCATAACCCACTGTCGGGCGCTGGAAACGAGGGGAGACGTTTCAAGCCTCCCATCTCCATAACCCGTCCGGTTTCTGCATGATTCTTGGGGCCAGGTGGCTCCTCACTTTTCTAACGCTCTCTGACTTGAACAGCTGGATTTGTCATCAGCGGAACAGAAGAAAAAATGTCTGGTGGGGGCCCGGGGGCCCTGGTTACCGTGGGATAGCAAACGGGAGAGGTCAAATTAGGCTGCTAGCTGGATACCGGAGGGAATCAGATAGTGGGGAGGCTCAGCCGGCCTGCCCGCCCTGGCCCAGTCAGAGCACAGGTCACTCCACTTGACACGTTCACCGCTTCGGGTCCAGTCATCATTTTCCAGAAAGGAAAATTCCCTGTTCTCCTCGGCCTCACCATGAAGAATTCTTTCCTCTTATCCTTGTCTCCTTTGATCCCAGAGGACTCAAGGTTGGCCCCGGTCCTTCCTCTCCCTTCTCGGTATTTACACCCCTGGAATGACTGACTACATCATTCACTGTTTTCCCTAAATTAGACGCCATCCAGCCTTAGTGGGATAAAAATCTCCATGACTGGAATTGCTAAACACAAACCATGTTCATCAGCCCAGTGGGAGTAGGCGTTTCCACTTACTCAGCCTAGAGTCAGGAATTCCACAGTAAGGTACAAGCCAACCCCACAGCATGACTTAGTGGAAAGAGCACGGCCTGGGAATTAAGGGCCTGAGATTTCAGTGCCAGCTCTGCCACCTGCCTGCTGTCTGGCCTTGGGGGAGTCTCTTAACTTCTCGGTACCTCAGTTTCCACGTCAGTAAAAATGGGGATTCAATATTTGTCTTCACTCAAACTTAGACTGTGAGCCCCAAGTGGCACAGGGACTACTCTCCCAAGTATTTAGTACAGAGCTCCACACACAATAAGCACTCAATGAATTCCATTAACTGACTGATTGATCTATCTATCCCAGTGCTTGGCACATAGTAAGAGCTAAACAAATACCGCAAGTGTTGTTATTACTACTGTTATTATTAATGTTGTTATTACTGCTATTAGTAGTAGTATCATCATTATTATTATCATTCTTTGGCAAGCCGGAAATTCCCAGTGGCTATATAGCCAATCTGGGGGTAACTTGGAAACGTTCCCAGGGAGAAGCAACCTGACCTAGTGGACAGAGCACGGACCTGTGAATCAGAGGACCTGGGTTCTAATCCTGCCTCTGCCACATGTCAGCTGTGTGACCTTGGGCAAGTCATTTAACTTGTCTGTTACCCCATCTGCAAATGGGGATTAAGTGGAACTTGGACTGTGTCTAACCTGATTATCTTGGGTCTCTACCTCGGTGCTTAGTTCACTGCCCGACACATAGTAAGTGCTTAACAAATAGCATAATATAAAAATTGCCAGCCCACTGGAAGTGGCTACCCATGCATTTCAGGTTAGAAGACCACACTTTGGCACTCCCAGGGAGAGACCTTAGAAGTGGAGGAAGATTAAGAGCAGGGTGAGTTTTGAAGATGGAATTGGTTTAAGTACCTTGATCAATGGCAGCCAGGTAACTTGTGTTGATACCAAGTCTTTTTTCCCAAAGAGCTCAAATCATTTTAAATGAAATCATTTGAGAGCTCACCTCCTCCAGGAAGCCTTCCCAGACTGTGCTCCCCTTTCCTCTCCTCCTCCCGCCCATCGCCTCCCCTCCCTCCCTCCACCCTACCCCCTTCCCCTCCCCACAACACGTGTATATTTGTACATATTTATCACTCTATTTTAATGATGTGTATATAACTATAATTCTATTTATTCTGATGGTATTGACACCTGTCCCCTTGTTTTGTTTTGTTGTCTGTCTCCCCCTTCTAGACTATGAGCCCGCTGTTGGGTAGGGACTGTCTCTATATGTTGCCGATTTGTACTTCCCAAGCTCTTAGTACGGTGCTCTGCACACAGTAAGCACTCAATAAATACGATAGAATGAATGAATGAAAGTAGGAATAACGGCTGATGAATGAATGAGTGAAGTAAATCACTTCGCTTTTCTCTGCCTCAGTTACCTCATCTGCAAAATGGGGATTAATCAATCAATCAATTAATCATATTTATTGAGCACTGTACTACGTGCTTGGGAAGTACAAGACTAAGATTAAGACAAGATTAAGACTGTGAGCCCCACTTGGAACAACCTGATTAACTTGTAACTACCCCAGCACTTAGAACAGTGCTTGGCACATAGTAAGCGCTAACAAATACCATTATTTGTAGAGAGAAGAGAGAAGAGAAGCAGCGTGGCTCAGTGGAAAGAGCCCGGGCTTTGGAGTCAGAGGTCATGGGTTTGAATCCTGACTCTGCCACATGTCTGCTGTGTGACCTTGGGCAAGTCACTTAACTTCTCTGAGCCTCAGTTACCTCATCTGTAAAATGGGAATTAAGACTGTGAGCCCCACGTGGGACAACGTGATCACCTTGTATTTCCCCCCCAGTGCCTAGAACAGTGCTCTGCACATAGAAAGCGCTTAACAAATGCCATTATTATTATTATTATTATTGTTATTATTGTTATCATTATTATTACAATGCAATGGAATTAGAATGAAGTGTACCCAACCTGATTATCTTTTTTATACCCCAGTAATTAATACACTGCCTGGCACATAGTAAGCACTTAACAAACAAAAAAAAAAATCCAGGAGGCCCTGTTCAGACTGCAACCAGCCACATCCAAAGACAGAACCAAAATGTATCTGGAGCAAGAAAAGCCTTGAGTTTTCATCGATCTAGCGAAGAAAAGGAGGGGAGTGGGTGGAATTGGGACAGGCCGCTCTATAATTTGAGGGTGGGTCAGTAGTTTTGTCAAACGAATAACACTGGAAAACTGAGCAAATCCTCTCAGCTCTGCCTCCTCATCGACAGCGGCAGATTTCCTTTTGAGTTGGCAGTGCTTCGGGCCCTAAATGAAGTTTCGTTCCCTAGGATGAAGGAACACAGGAACCTGATCAGGAAGTGAATCAGACTAACCCTTCCTGGCAATGGGAACGCTCCAAGTCATTGTCACCCAGCCCTGGGCTTCACCAAAGGGACTTGGTCTTTTAGTACCTCTTTTGTTCTTCCTGACAAGTCTTCTGAGGCTCGTGCCAGACCTCCCGAAGTGTGCTGGCAACATTAAAACTGTCCCTTTTTTTATTGCTCTCTTTCCTATGCCTCTCTCTTATCCCACCTCGCCTCCACCAGTCCTCGCGGCAGGTTGCCTGTGATAGTGCAGTGTCTTACAAAGCTGCTCAGGAAGTCTCTCCTGCCAAAGCTCCTCACGGGTTCTTTTTTTCTTTTAATAGTATTTGTTAAGTGCTTACTCTGTGCCAACAACTGTACTAAGCGCTGGGGGAGATATAAGGTAATCAGGTTGGCTAGAGTCCCTGTACCACATAAGACTCCCAGTCTTACTCCCTATTTCACAGACGATGTGACTGAGTCGCAGAGAAGTGAAGTGACTTGTCCACAGTCAAGGAGCAGGCAAGTGACAGAGGCAGGATTAGAACCCAGGTCTTCTGTCTCCCAGATTCCACGCTCTTTCCATGAGACTACTTTTCACAGCTGTCTGGAGCCGTAATATCAAATGGATGGTGTGAGAATCGTGAACTATGCCGACAGACTCCTTTTTCTGGAGTCTGAAATAAGGATTTGGAGCATATTGAGGTTTGAGTTTGGGTTTTTTTTTTTTTGCCTTTTAAAATGCAGAATGTATAATGTCCGGATAATTTTTTTTTTCTGGCTTAGGAAATGATTGTGACAGCTCTCCTTTAGTGCAGAGAAGAAACTGCAGTGAGAGCATGAGGAAAGGATGAGAATTGGGACAGGAGAAGCAAGGCGTCAGTAGGGTGCTAGAGAAGCAGCATAGCCTAATGGATAGAGCATGGGTCTGGGACTCAGAAAGACCTGGGTTCTAATTCTGACTCTTCCTCTTGTCTGCTGTGTGACCTTGGGCAAGTCACTTTTTCTCTGTACCTCAGGTACCTCAGCTGTAAAATGGTGATTAATACTGCGAGCTCCAAGTGGGATCTGGACTGTGTCCAACCTGATTAGCCTGTATCTACCCCGGGGATGATCCACTAAGACCCAGCCTGACCCTCTGGCCTAGACTGTGAGAGAACTTTCCAGAAAAGAGCGGACTCAGTCTCCCTCTGTCCATTGCCTTGTAGGTTAGAGATTTTAAGAGGATCCTTGCAGGCCTCATCATCTTTGCTGGTATTGTTGGGCTCTGGCTATCACCCAAGTAAGGCCTCTTTGCAGGAGCTTCGGCTAATCTTGGATCTGGAGGAGGCGTCTTAGCCGCTCCTGTTTTCAGCCGAGTAGGAATTAGGTGCGGGCTGTGGGGAGCATTTGAGGCTACCGGGACTAGGCGAAGAAAACATCAAAAGTTCTGTCATATTTTTCCCCAGAAGGAAACAAACTTTTCCTTCTGGAAAATTACTCCAGTTGGAAGTCTGGGGTTACAGAACCTAGGGGAAAAAGCTGTGGTGACCTGTAGGCCGGCTAGATTGAGAGAAAGGATTAGGCTTTTCAGGCTCGGGTTGAGAGCGGGAACGTTGAGCACGGAAATGTAGACTTCTGAACCCATTCTGGCTCTAACACCCTTATTCCACCCAGGGCTGATACCCTGACCGGCTGAGAGACCTTGGGTTAGCCTCCTTTTGACTCACCTCCGGTCTTGTCCTCCTTCCCCATGCCTATAAAAGCATAAGGGGATTGATTTCTAGCCCTAAAGGAAACGCTGTACAATGCTGTTGCCTCTAACCACCTGTGACTTGCTGTCATCCTGGGATCTCAAACTGGAAAAAACAGCCTAAGCGCCCAGGAGATTCAGATTTGATTCCTAGATGGGAGGCCGGTTATTTCGCGGTGGAACCTGAGCAAGATTTTTTTCCCTCTCTGGGCCTTGAGGGTTGCCATCTGGAAAATGGGCATGATTGAGCTTACTTTGTCCCCAACTAGCAGAGTTTTTTTTTTTGTGTGTGTGTGGACAGCCTATGCATGTTTGTAAAGCATTTTTCAGCATTTTGGAGAAAGGCTTAATTGGAGAAATCCCTGGTCCCATTATAGAAGAAACATTCTCATTTTTGGCTCTGGGTTTATTCCACATTTTGGGGCAGTTAGAGGAAGGCAGTCCTCAGGGGGAGGGGACTGGGCAGGTGCATATTAATAATAATGGCATTTATTAAGCACTTACTACGTGCAAAGCACTGTTCTAAGTGCTGGGGAGGTTACAAGGTGATCAGGTTGTCCCACGAGGGGCTCACAGTCTTGATCCCCATTTTACAGTTGAGGTACCTGAGGCACAGAGAAGTTAAGTCACTTGCCCAAAGTCATACAGCTGACAATTGGCAGAGCTGGCATTTGAACTCATGACCTCTGACTCCAAAGCCCGTCCTCTTTCCAATGAGCCATGCTGCTTCCCCATGTTGTGTGGGGAAAGGAATTGACTTTCAGCAGGCACTTGTTCCGGAGTTGGGTGAAATTGACATGAAATAGAAATTTTGCGCCTTGTAGGGAATCAGTGTCACCCATGAAATGAGGTTAAAGGGGAGTTTCTGATTTTCCATTTGCCACGCTTTGTTCAATGGCTGTGTGTCCCTGGCCATGGAAGTTGAATTTAATGCTGGAGGCATATCCCTGGGGATTCCACAGTCTTGAGGGGCAGCATGGACTAGTGGATGGAGCTGGGAGTCAGAAGGACATGGGTTCTAATCCCTTCTCTGCCACTTGTCTCCTGGGTGACCTTGGGCAAGTCATTTCACTTCTCTGGGCCTCAGTTACCTCATCTGTAAAATGGGGATTGAGACTCTGAGCCCCATGTGGGACAGGGACCATGTGCAACCCGATATGCCTGGGGCCATCCCAACGTTTAGAACAGTGCTTGGCACATAGTAAGCACTTGGCAAATAACACAATTATAATTATTATTATTATTAGTGCATTCTCCTGTTATATGTTGCCAACTTGTACTTCCCAAGCGCTTAGTACAGTGCTCTGCACACAGTAAGTGCTCAATAAATGCGATTGAATGAATGAATGAAATTCTCCTCCTCCCCTGGCTGAATAGGGCTAGGGGGAATGGAACAGTGCTCAATCAATCAATCGTATTTATTGAGCGCTTACTGTGTTCAGAGCACTGTACTAAGCGCTTGGGAAGTACAAGTTGGCAACATATAGAAACAGTCCCTACCAAACAGTGGGCCCACAGTTTAAAAGGGGGAGACAGAGAACAAAACCAAACATACTAACAAAATAAAATAAATAGAATAGATATGTACAAGTAAAATAAATAAATAAATAAATAGAGTAATAAATATGTACAAACATATATACATATATACAGGTCCAGGGCTTTTGATGATGAGGAGGAGGATAATAATGATGGTACTTGTTAAGCACTTAGTATGTGCCATGCACTGTACTAGCGGTGGAGTAGATGCAATGAATCTGGTTGGACACAGTCACTATCCCATAAGGGGTTTACAGTATAAATTAGAGGGAGTAGAATTGAATCCCCAATATATAGGTGAGGAAACTGAGGCACAGGGAGAAGCAGCATGGCCTAGTGAATAAAGCACAGGCTGGGAGTCAGAAGGACCTGGATTGTAATCCCAGGTCTGCCACTTTGCTGGGTGACCTTGGGTGGGTCATTGCACTTCTCTGTGCCTCAGCTACCTCATCTGTAAAATGGGGATTAAGACTGGGAGCCCTATGTGGGACAAGGACTATGTCCAACCTAATTAACTTGTATCTATCCCAGTACTTAGTACAGTGCCTGGAACACAATAAGTGCTTAACAAAAACCACGAACCCCCGAACAACAGGAAAGTGAAGTGGCTCCCCCAAGGTCACATAATAATAATAATAATAATAATAATAGCATTTATTAAGCACTTACTATGTGCAAAGCACTATTCTAAGAGCTAGGGAGGTTACAAGGTGATCAGGTTGTCCCACTGGGGGCTCACAGTCTTCATCCCCATTTTACAGATGAGGTAACTGAGGCCCAGAGAAGTGAAGTGACTTACCCAAAGTAACACAGCTGACAAGTGGTGGAGCTGGGATTTGAACCCATGACCTCTGACACCCAAGCCCGGGATCTTTCCACTGAGCCACGCTGCTTCTCGGCAGAGCTGGGCTTAGAACCTAGGTCTCCGGCTCCCAGGACCATGCTCTTTCCATTAGGTCATGCTGCTTCTCCACTTGGGAATACACAAAAAAACAAATAAATTAAAGACTGCCCTTTGCCCCCAGGGAACTTACAACTACTGGAAAAGTCAAACACTTAATTTTTAAACGTAATTCAAATTGCGGTATTTGTCAAGTGGCTACTGTGTGACATACTAAGCTAAAAGCTAGGCTAGATAAGCGCTTAGTACAGTGCTCTGCACACAGTAAGTACTCAGTAAATACAATTGAATGAATACAAGATGATCAGATCGGACACAGTCCCTGCACCACAGAATGCTCACAGTCTAAGGGGAGGGAGAACAGTTATTTTAATCCCCATTTTAAAGGTGAGTTAAGTTTATTTATTTTACTTGTACATATTTATTATTCTATTTATTTTGTTAATGATGTGCATTTAGCTTTAATTCTATTTGTTCTGACAACTTGACACCTATCCACATGTTTTGTTTTGTTGTCTTTCTCCGCCTTCTAGACTGTGATCCCATTGTTGGGTAGGGACCGTCTCTATATGTCGCCAACTTGTACTTCCCAAGTGCTTAGTACAGTGCTCTGCACACAGTAAGCGCTCAATAAATGCGATTGAATGAATGAATGAAGTCACACTGCTTCTGAAGGCATGTAGCCTTGTTCTGCTAACAGATCTCTGTTGACACACACGAGCAGTTCCATCTCTGGACAAAGAATAGAGCAGGGCCGTTGATTTGGGTGTGTGCCCCTTCTCACTCTTCTTGGGCAACTCAACTGGCAGGCCTCCTCCCACCCACCCACCACGCCAGCACAGCAGGGTCCGACTGCCTTACGGCCACCAGACCCGTTCTTGTCTGTGGCGGACAATTTGTGATCAAATATTCAATATTTAATTTTCGTCTACGCGGCTGTTCATTGGCGCTTTGACCTCTTCCTCTGCTGGAGGATATCAGTCAGGATCACAGTTGCGAACCTCGGTTTAACTGGGAATGGTGCCGGGGGGGGGGGCGGGGGGAGCCTTGTTTAATATTTTTAAATTACCAGAAGAAAATCCGATCGATGGTACCTGAATTATTCATGAATTGCTTTGACAACACACTCACACACGCACACACATACATACACCCGGCTACACACCCCTGATAATCTGGTTTTCTTTAATGGAGCCGTTCAGTCTGCCCTATTGCTTCTGGAAGGCTTGTTCTGTTCTTCCCTCTTTCTGACTTGTCTTTTCTCAACCCATAAATATGCCCTGAATTTTTAATATATTAAGATAGCATCTCTTTTGGCAAATCCTCCATTTTGCAGGCGTGAAATCAGAACGTTGGCAATCTTTCCCCCTCCGCCGCCCCCTTCGCATGCCCTTAACGGATCAGACTGGATGATTTGTCTTTCGGATCCTCAAAAAGGAAACGTTATTCTGGGGAGGTCCTAGACTGCTCTATTTGAAATGCAAAGATCTTTCTCAAATCCTCAGCCTCAGTATCAACAATTGATCCATCAATCACCAAGATCCAATTCCAGTCCCGAAATGAATAGGAACCCTTGGGCTTTCCACCACCCCAGCCACTGGGGTGGCAGATTCATTCAATCGTATTTATTGAGCGCTTACTGTACTGTGTGCAGAACACTGTACTAAGCGCTAGATTGGGCACAGAGCACCATGCCCTTCCCAGAACGGCACCTGCTCTTCCTCTCAATCAATCAATCAATCAATCGTATTTATCAAGCGCTTTCTGTGTGCAGAGCACTGTACTAAGTGCTTGGGGGAGTACAGTTTAACTGTACTTAAATTTTAAAGTTAAAAATACTTAAACTGTACTTAAGTACTTAAAGTACTGTACTTAGAGTTGGTAGCTCTGCTCCTTATGCTCTGCCACATTTGTGGAGAAACAATGAAGCCTGCACTGTTTTGCTCTCTGCTTTGTTAACTTTCTTTAAAGAGATAGATGATTATCTTTCCCTCTCTCCCAATCCCTGTTGACTTTCTTGCCTACTCATTAGTCTACAAAATGGGAATTAAATACTTGTTCTACTTCCTTTAGAACATGAGCCCCTTGTGGGACGGGAACTGTGTCCAATCCAATAATCTTCTATCTATTCCAGCATTTAGTACAGTGCCTGGCACGTAGGAAACACCTAACAATGCTTAGAGTCTCTAGACTTTTAAGGCTTGGCAGAGAAGCCAGAGATTTCTGAACCCAATAAAGGGAGTCAGGAAGCCGGAGTTCTAATCCCAGATCTGTCACCTGCCCTTTCGGTGACCTTCGGCAGGTCACTTAGCTTCTCCATGCCTCAATTTCCTCAGGATTAAATATCTCTTTTCCCGTCCCCTTAAGATGAAAACCTAGTATGGGACAGGAACTGGATCTGCTCTGATTTGATCGATTGATTGATTTTTAAGCTCCCTGTGGGCAGGGAACATGTCTGCTAAGTCCGTTGTGCTTTTCCAAGTGCTTAGTGCAGTGCTCTGCACATAGTAAGCTCTCAATAAATACCATTTATTGATTGATTGATTGATTCCTTTGAATCTACCCTGGTGCCTGAATTTTTTTTCTTCGAGGGAGCTGCTATTCTGCTGTTCCCCATAATCCGCGGAGCTCAGAGGCACCCGCATTTGACTGTCTGGAAAGGGCTCCAAAGGGAGACTTGCTTAATTTCTCAGTATCTCAGTTTCCTCATCTACAAAATGGGAATTAAATGCTTGTTCTACTTCCTTTGGAACGGGAGCCCCTTGTGGAACAGGAACTGTGTCCGATCTGATAATCTTGTATCTATCCCAGCATGTAGTGCAGTGTCTGGCACATAGGAAACGCTTAACAGATATGACAATTCTTACTATTAAGAATGGCTTTCTCACAGTCCCTCTCCTGAAAATACTCCTTTCCCCCTCTTGCCTTCCTATGGTGCACTGGGGGCCTGGGAAGGCCGTCCCCTCTCTGACCGTTCCATGTGCAGTGAGGATGGCACTCCATGGAATAATGGATCCAGCACGGGCCTCGGAGCCAGAAGGTCATGGGTTTTAGTCCCAGCTCTGCCACCTATCTGCTGTGTGACCTTGGGCTAGTCACTTCTGTGGGTCTCAGTTTCCTCATCTATAAAATGGGGATTGAGACTGTGAGCCCCACTTGGGACAGGGACAGTGTCCAACTCAATTGGCTTGTATCCACTCCAGTACCTAATAAATCCAATTATTATTTGTTCCCATCCCCAAACCTCCATTGCCAGCATCTCCTTTGTATGACCTTCGGCAGGTCACTTAGCTTCTCCGTGCCTCACTTTCCCCAGGATTAAATCTCTCTTTTCCCGTCCCCTTAAACTGAAAACCTAGCTGCCCAACTTTGGGCCTAAATGAGCAAGCTGGAGCCCGCTAAGAGTACTCTACCTTCACTAGAGCCCACCTGGGAAATTCCAAATCTGCCCTTAGCCTACCCAGGCCCGGCAGGGCTCACACAGGGAGCCGGAAGAAGCAAAGAAGTCCAGGAGCCGAATCTAACCTACCGGTCGGTCTGAGAAATCAGCCAAGTATCCCTTTCCTAATTACATCTTATTCTCTCCTCTTTCCGTGTGAGCGCACAACATTTCCTGCCGCTCTGCTCCCTACGCTCTGCCACATTTGTCGAGGAACAATGAAGCCTGCATTGCTCTCTCTGCTTTGTTAACTTTCTTTAAAGAGATAGATGATTATCTTTCCCTCTCTCCCAATCCCTGTTGACTTTCTTGCCTACTCATTAGTCAGTCCCCTCCGCTCCGACAAGGCTGGTTGGCAAGGGCTTCCGCATGGATCTTGAGCTCTCCTCTCTCTCTCTCTCTCTCTGTGTGCGAGAGTCAGCCCCCCATGAAGAGCCTAAAGCTGCTGAACCCCATCCCTGACCGCTGGCTTCCCATTTCCATTCCTCTTCCTTTTCCCTTCCCTGACTTGCAGAATTTCCAAGGAGGCACCCTGGCAGATGGATAGGGCAGAAGACTGTGAGTCATGAAATCTATGTTTTAATCCAGTTCCATCGCTTGCCTGCTTTGTCACCTTGGGCAAGATACAGGACTTCTCTGGGCCTCAATAATCATAATTGTGGTATTTGTTAAGGGTGGTCTATGTACCAAACATTGTACTAAGCGCAGGGGTAGATGCAAGATAACCAGGTTGGACATAGGCTCGCTGTGTAAGTGTGAGGGTGAATAGCTATTGTTTTCCCATTTTACAGATGAGGAAACTGAGGCAGAAAGAAGTGACTTGCCCAAAGTCACTCAGCAGGCCAGGGAGGAGCTGGGATTACAACTCTAGCTCTCTGAACCACAGAACTCTGCCCTTCCCACAAGGGGGACAAAGGGGCTAACCACCCGATTTTGAAAAGCAGCTTGACTTCCCAGCTCTGCCGTGTATCTTCTGTATGACCTTAACTTCTCTGTGCCTCAGTTTTCTCAACAGTAAAATGGGGGACTGTGAGCCTCATGCGGGACAGGGATTATTTCCAACCTGGATAACCTGGAGGTCGGGAGATGGGAGGGACCCGAAGCAGGTCTATTTATTTATTTATTTATTTATTTATTTATTTATTTGTACATACTTATTCTATTTATTTTATTTTGTTAATATGTTTTGTTTTTTTCTCTGTCTCCCCCTTCTAGACTGTGAGCCCGCTGTTGGGTAGGGACCATCTCTATATGTTGCCAACTTGTACTTCCCAAGCGCTTAGTACCGTGCTGTGCACACAGTAAGTGCTCAATAAACACAATTGAATGAATGAATGAATCTCTATATGTTGCCAACTTGTCCTTCCCAATTAGTCCAGTGCTCTGCACATAGTAAGAGCTCAATAAACACGATTGAATGAATGAATGACTCTCTATAGGTTGCCAACTTGTCCTTCCCAAGCGCTTAGTACAGTGCTCTGCACACAGTAAGTGCTCAATAAATACGATTGAAGGAATGAATGAATAAATAACCTCATCTCTTCCTGAGCACTTAGAACGGTGCTTGTCTCACTGGAAGCACTTAACAAATACCATTACCATTATCATTATTGTTGGGGTTGGAGTTTTGGCCCCTTGCTTTGGGCATTTTGGGTTTCCTCTTTTGTCAAATGCGGACTAGCCCTTTGGCCTCCCTCCCTGGAGGTGTTTTGATGCAAGAGAAGCAGCGTGACCTTATGAAAAGAGCACGAGCCCAGGACTCAGAGAACATGGGTTCTAATCGGGCTCCACCGCATGTCTGCTGTTCACAGCTTTAAATGTGGCAGGTTTTCCCTCGACCACACCTCTGTCTCCGGGCTTAGACTTCCCACGCTCCACCCTTCCGGCGTCTTTCATGGTTTTCCTGAATCTGTGCTCATCCCGGGGTTGTGAGGATTTGGGAGCTGAGAATGAATATTTCAAACCAGATGAACCAAGCTCCTTCTCTCCCTCTTCTCCCTCCAATTTTGGTTATTTGTTTCCCTCCTTTTTACTTGAGATTTAAAAAAAAAAATTTCCCGGCTTGGACGACCTCTGAAACACAGTGAAGCAGGAGGAAGTGTTTATCTAATGACAGCTCCCCGTAGCCCAGCCACACTTAACGGGTTTATTTTCATTATGATGGCAATTTTCGGGCTGCGTGCTGCTATTTTCACTTGCAGCGAGGTATTAAATCGAAATTACCCCAGATGTAATTGTCGTACGGAATAATGCTGGACATGCTGAATTGAACGCTTTTTTAAGCTAGGGTTTTATTTCCACTGCCTAGGGGAAACCAGGCCTGGGTGACTCTGGTGAGGTGGGGGCTGAAGTGCCTGGGAGCAAGAAGCCGGTGGCTGATTCATTCATTCAATAGTATTTGTTGAGCACTTACTGTGTGCAGAGCACTGTACTAAGCGTTGGGAAGTACAAGTTGGCAACATGTAGAGACGGTCCCTACCCAACAATGGGATCACAGTCAAGAAGGAGGAGACAGACAACAAAACAAAACATGTGGACAGGTGTCAAGTCATCAGAACAAAAAGAATTAATGCAAAATGCACATCATTAACAAAATAAATAGAATAGTAAATATTTACAAGTAAAATAAATAGAGTAATAAATCTGTACATACATATATACAGGTGCTGTTGGGAGGGGAAGGAGGTAGGGTGGGAGGATGGGGAGGAGGAGAGGAAAAAGGGGGCTCAGTCTGGGAAGGCCTCTTGGGGAGGTGAGCTCTCAGTAGGGCTTTGAAGGGAGGAAGAGAGCTAGTTTGGTGGAAAAATCATTTCATGCTGCCCCATATCTACCTGGATTCCCTGGGAGGTGTGTAGGTCAATCCTCTAAAAAATCCATTCACTCCCTGCTTCCTCCAAGACCCCTCGGTCCTTGTTATTTTGTTCATTTATTCATACGAAATAACGATAAACAGACACATTCTCTGCCCACAGTGAGCATACGGTCTAGAGGGGTTTGTCCAAGGCCACACAGCAGACAAGTGTTGCGTTGTCACTTCTCGTCCACAAGTGTTGACAACGAGCCACTTGGGTTATACTCTCTGAAGCTCTTAGTACGGTGCTCTGCACACTGAAAGTGCTCAATAAATACAGTTGAATGACTGAATGACTTAGCAGAAGCAGAAGGGTTATCTCAACCAACGGCTTTTGGAAAATATATTGCTCTCTTCACATTGTGTGGGAGCTTGAAGGGAAGTCTGACCAATGGGGGTTGGACCAAATTGTCACCCAAAACATAAGGCCATAGAATTACAGAAATACCTAATGCTGATGGCCCAAGGTTTATTAATAATAATAATAACGATAAGATCATAATTATGGTATTATGGCACCAGACAACTCCATTTTAGCTTTTTGGAATCCAGTTTGTGTGCTGTAACCTATATCTACCCCAATGCTTGGCACAAAGGTAGCTCTTAACAAATTATACACATAGAAACAAATATATAACCAATATCTATGTTGTATATTTATTGTATGGTATTTATTTATTGTATACTTATTGTATGTATATAATTTATGAAGAGCCTACTGTGTGCCGGGCACCTAGGGTAGATACAAAGTTGGACACAGTCCACATCCTACATGAGGCTCACGGTCTTAATCCTCATTTTACAGATGAGATAACTGAGGCCCAGAGAAGTTAAGTAACTTGCCCAGGGTGACAGAACGGACAAGTGACTTCCCTTCAAAGCCCTACTGAGAGCTCACCTCCTCCAGGAGGCCTTCCCAGACTGAGCCCCTTTTTTCCTCTCCTCCTTCCCATCCCCCCGCCCTACCTCCTTCTCCTCCCCATAGCACCTGTGTATATGTTTGTACAGATTTATTACTCCATTTTATTTGTACATATTTACTATTCCATTTATTTTGTTTTGATAATATGTTTTGTTTTGTTTTGTTGTCTGTCTCCCCCCTCTAGACTGTGAGCCCGCTGTTGGGTAGGGACCGTCTCTATATGTTGCCAACTTGTACTTCCCAAGCGCTTAGTACAGTGCTCTGCACACAATAAGCGCTCAATAAATACGATTGAATGAATGAACGAATGGTGGAGCCAGAATTAAAACCCTGGTCCTTCTGTCCTTCTCTCCACTAGGCCAGGTTGCTTTTCTAATGCTCATGTGTCTCTTTCCCCAGGTGTACTACGTTGCGCTACCGCCCGGACCTCCCCTCCACAAGCATCATCATCACCTTCCACAACGAAGCCCGTTCCACCCTCCTCAGAACCATCAGGAGGTAGGCAGGCTTCAGTCCCCTCAACAGACCTCTACCAACGCTTAAAACAGTGCTTTGCACATAGTAAGCGCTTAATAAATGCCATCATTATTATTATTACCACCGCGTTCCCACAAAGCCCAAGGAAACACTCTCCACCCATTGCACAGAAGGTGGGAGAGGTAGTAGCTTGCCGCTGCAGTAGTAATAATAGTAGTAGTAATAATAATAATGATGGCATTTATTAAGCACTTACTATGTGCAAAGCACTGCTCTAAGCATTGGGGAGGTTACAAGGTGATCAGGTTGTCCCACGGGGGGCTCATAGTCTTCATCCCCATTTTTACAGATGAGGTAACTGAGGCCCGGAGAAGTGAAGTGACTTGTCCAAAGTCACACAGCTGACAATTGGCGGAGCCAGAATTTGAACCCATGACCTCTGACTCCAGAGCCCGGGCTCTTTCCACTGAACCAGGCTGCTTCTCTAGTAATGATGGTATTTGTTAAGCACTTACTATGTGCAAAGCACTGTTCTAAGCGCTAGGGAGGTTACAAGGTGACCAGGTTGTCCCACGGGGGGCTTACGGTTTTAATCCCCATTTTACAGATGAGGTAACTGAGGCCCAGAGAAGTGAAGTGACTTGCCCAAAGTCACACAGCTGACAATTGGAGGAGCCCGGATTTGAACCCATGACCTCTGACTCCAAAGCCCAGGCTCTTTCCACTGAGCCACGCTGCTGCTCTAGTAGTAGCGGCAGTAGTAATAATAGTGATGATGGTATTTGTTAAACGCTTACTATAGGTCAGGCGCTGAGGATGGATGCAAGCAATCATCATCATCATCATCAATCGTATTTATTGAGCACTTACTGTGTGCAGAGCACTGGACTAAGCGCTTGGGAAGTACAAAATTGGCAACATATGTGTACAATCGAGTTGTACACAGTCCCCTGTCCCACGTGGGGCTCACAGTCTCCATCCCATTTTACAGATGAGGTAACTGAGGTACAAAGAGGTCAAATGAGTTGCCCAAGGTCACACAGCGGATAAGTGGCAGAGCCAGGACTAGAACCCCTGACCATCTGACTCCCATGACCGTACTCTAGCCACTAGGCCATTCTGCTTAGCAGAAGCAGCAGCTTATCATTGAGCATCCACTTGTGTGGGGCACTGTTATTGATTCATGGGGAGTACAGAGAATAATGATGATTATTATTAAGAACAGTGCTCAGTGCTTAGAACAGTGCTTTGCACATAGTAAGCGCTTAACAAACACCATCATTATTATTATTATTTGTTAAGCGCTTAACTATGTGCCAGGCACTGTACTAAGCTCTGGGGTGTATACAAGCAAGAGAATGAAGTAATGAGTCCACGAGGAGCTTGCACTTTAATAAGGGACATTAACATCACCCAGTTCTCAGATTGCTGATAGGCCCAAGGATTCTGGAGCCCACAGGAACCCCTGCTCTCTTATATAACACGGCTCCACCACTTCAATCAGTCAATCAATTGTACTTATTGAGCACTTACTGTGTGCAGAGCATTGTACTAAACACTTGGGAGAGTACCATACAACAGAGTTGGCAGCGAGGGCACAAAGAAAACAAATCCAGCCCTTAGAGAGATGGAGTCAGGGATCCAGAGCTAACCCTTCCTTCACTACTGATATGTTTTGTGACCGTAGGCCATGCTTCAGATGATGGAATCTTTGTCTCAAGAGGCTTTTAAAACATTGGAAGCCTTCAATTCCCCTCTTGGGTGGTGGAGTTTATTAAACATGTCATCTTTCCTGAGGACAAGAGAGGGGCCAGCTGACTTCTCCCCATTTCTTCACTCTAAGTTGCTGCGTCTTAGACTCCCCACCCTGTATCTCTTTAAAGAAATGAGATAACGTCTGTAGATCACTTTAAACTCATTGGAGCAAGGCGCTGGAGACAAGGTATTATTGTTTACTTGACTGGGCCCGGCGGTAAAATACCCGCAATACCATAGAGCTCAGTCTTGTCTCAGACCGCCAGCCCAGGCCCCAGATTTATAAGGTCTCATTAAACCCAATTGCTTGCAGAGGGAGACAAACGGATCGGTCACTAATCAGGACAAACGGCCGCCAGGGTTTAGAGGAAGAAAGCGAGATTGAAACCAACCGGGTCAGGGAGAGTACAGTGAGTTCAGAGAGACTTCAGAAAATCCCTCCAATGGACAGACCCTGCGATGGTCAGGCCAGTGCTTGGAGTGAAGAATTTGGACATAAAATCGGAGATTCTACAGGCTACAATATTTTCCTGGTGGAAGGCGATTTTTCCTGCTGTTGACCGATGAGGGTTTGGCAGTGATTCTTTTATTTTTATTATTTTTTTAAATGGTATTTGTTAAGCGCTTGTGTGTGCCAGGCACTCGACTAAGTGCTGGGATAGATTCATGGTTGGACGCAGTCCAAGTCCCACATGGGGCTCACAGTTTTAATCCCCACTTTTAAAATGAGGTAACAAAACGTCCCTTCACGTTTCAGTTCCTTGTCCTGCAAGGCAGAGGAATTATGAGAAGAAAGGAAAGAGGAGAAAACACCCAGGAATTCACCAATGCAGTCACTTGCAGGGAAGCAGAGATTCTGGGGGAACAAGGGAAGTGGGTAAAAGGGAAAGTCTCAAAAGGGGCCATGTAAAAACCAAGCAGCAAGCACTCAACTCCAGTCTTCCTTGATTGCATTAGACGAGTATTACTGTTCATCTGTACACTGGACTAGACTGGACTGTGGGTTTGCTGTGTCTTTTCCCCAAGGTTCATTGCATTTTAAAAGGAGGTGAAATGGGGCCTGGCCCTTTTTTAGACATCACCTTGGACAAGATCCCTGCTCAACTAGACGCTGTCTGTCTCCAGGGGAACAAGGGACCCCAAAAGAGCGTACGGCTGCTGTTACTTGAGGATATTCATTTCAGTTGCAGTCTGGGGCTTTCTCCTAGGTCATAGAGCACACAGGAGCTTGTTGTTCTGATAATAATAATAATAATTATACTAATTCCACATCCCCAATCTTCCCAACCCCCATTCTTCCATTCCCCCATATCCCCATCCCCAGTCATTCAATCATTTTACTGAGTGCTTGCTGTGTGCAGAGCACTATGCTAAGCGCTTGGTAGAGTACAATTTAACAGAGTTGGTAGATACATTCCCTGGTCCACAACAAGCTTAAAGTCTAGAGGGGGAGAGAGACATTAATATAAATAAATAGAGTATGGATATATCTATATATGTATATCTCATCCTCCCATCCTCCCATCAATCCACCCCCCATCCCCATCCTACATCCTCCCATTTCCCCATTCCTGTTCTCTCTTGGCACCCCCAACCAATGAAAACCGTTCCTTATTCTGACCTGCCTTTTCCTGGACCTGCGGGGGTTGGAAAGGGAATGGAAAGCAGAGGTTCCCAGAGCTTTTGGGCCTATGTCCAGTTTCATACACTAATCCACATCCAAGTGAACTTAAAAGCAATATTAACCTTCACTGAAGTTTCAGTGAAAGAACTTGGAAGGTAAGTGTGGCTTAGTGGAAACAGCAAAGACCTAATAGACATAGAACCTGGGTTCTCATTCTGGCTCCGCTACTTGCCTGCTGTGTGACCTTGGGCAAGTAACTTGACTTTTCCGCGTCACAAGTTCCTCATCCTTAAAATGGGGATTTGATGCCTGTTCTCCTTTCTACTTAGACTGGGGGTCCCATGTGGGACAAGGACTGTGTCCAATTTATCTTCCATTTATTCATTCAATCATCTCTATTAAGTGCTTACCATGTTCCATCTACCGTAGCACTAGTTCAGTGCTTGGCACACAGAGAAGCAGCATAGCTCAGTGGAAAGAGCAGGGGCTTTGGAGTCAAAGGTCAGGTGTTCAAATCCCGGCCCTGCCAACTGTCAGCTGTGTGACTTTGGGCAAGTCATTTAAATTCTCTGGGCCTCAGTTCCCTCATCTGTAAAATGGGGATTAAAACTGTGAGCCACCCGTGGGACAGCCTGATCACCTTGTAACGTCCCCAGCACTTAGAACAGTGCTTTTCACATAGTAAGCGCTTAACAAATACCATTACTATTATTATTATATTATTATATTATATTATATTATATTATATTATTATTATTATTACAAATACATCAGTTATTATTTTTATCCCTTTCAAGGATTAGTGCAATACGATGTGGTGGGGAAGGGTGCGGGGAGACAGTCCTCTGAGGCCCTCTTCCTCCACCACCGTTCCCAGCTGTTCCATTTATGACCCTGCTGTACTTTGGGATCCTCTCATTCCAACCCTCTCCCTCTCCCATTTCTGTGGAGCCTGTGGACCTGGGGCAGACCATCTCCTTTCTATCTCCTTCAGAGAATCTCACACCATTGGGCCCAGCAGCCTCGGCTTTAGCCGAGCTGTGGGACAGGGTAAATGATGGGTACATTGAGACAGAAAGAGAGCTCCTTTGAGGAATAGAAAAATCTTCTCCCCCATTAAAGTTCCCATAGAGATTCCCATTGAAAAGTTCCTCGTAGGCTGGATTATGGTTGGGGTTAGTCACCTCTTTGTTTAATACTTTCCAAGTGCTCAAGTGGACATCTAGCAAGCACCCAATAAATTCTATTCTTTCTACTACTGGAACCCTTGGTATGTCCAGAGAGATCTAGAACCCACTGAGGACTCCAGAAAGATGCTCTTCTCCATGTTCTTTCTTCTCGGGAGAAGCAGTGTGGCATAGTGGAAAGAGCACAGAACTGGGAGTTGGGAGATCTGGGTTCTAAACCAGACTCTACCACTTGCCTATTGGGTCACTTAGCTTCTCTGGGCCTCTTTTCCTCAACTGAAATGGGGATCGAGAATACCTGTGTTCTCTTCCCTTTAGACAGTGAGCCCCATATGGGACAGGGACTGTGTCTGATCTGATCGCACTGAATCAACCCAAGCTTCAGTAGATTCTCCCTCTAGTCTGACTGGTCAGTCTTGCTGTGCAGAACAGAGGAAGACCTCCTATCAGTCCCTTCCCAGACAGTTTAATCACTACTGTCTCCATCACGGGAATTAGGGGACTCCTAGAGGGAAGAGGGAAGCCTCTCTCTTTCCCCTGCCAGGATTCTCAAGGCAGATGGCCCTTGCCCCTGTTCCCAGAACAGGACTCCTGCCTGAACTGACCTAAACTCAGACATTTAGGCAGGGACATTCCTTCACCCTGGTCTTCCTTCCCGCTGGTTTGGGGTGATACCCATAGAACACAATTACTCCTCAGAGTTCTCCAAAGCACTCAGTCATTCTGCCCCGGGCCCTGCCATCCCTCCATTGCTCTGATTAAAAGAGCACAAACCAGCCAGGTGTTACTATGGAATGCCGTAATTAGCACTTACTGCTGACGATTCTTTTTTTTCCCTTCCGAAACCTTGGACATTTTTTATTCGCTAATCATCTCTCCCTACAACTGAGCGAGGAGCCCCACACACGATTTACCTTTTGATGTTCACATAAGAGAACTCTTGAATTTCAAAGAGCTGGCGGGGATTTGAGGGAATAAAATGCAGAAGCTGCAGCCGTAATCAAACCTCATTATGGTTTTATTCTTTGAGTGATTTCCCCCGCCCCCCCCCCCAATCCCTTCTCCATCCCTCCTTAATCAGTGGGTTGCTTCATTTTTTTTCCATCATGATCGTGGGGAGGGTCCCCTATCCTCCCTCTTCCAAGGCCTAGTTTCACCTGACTGCCCCCTCCAACCTCTTCTCGGCTCAGGGCAGCCAGGGGAGGGCTGAGGTTATTGTGTTGTGCTTTTATCCACACTCTCTGCTGCTTACCATGGTGAGAATTAAGATTTCATAAATAAAGAGAGCTCCAGGGTAAAGTTCTCTGGGTAAAGGGACATGGAGCAGCCGGTCCAAAGGGGTGAACAGAAAGCTGAGTGAACAGGGTCCCGGGATTTGCAAAATTGTCAGAAGGGCCCTGAAGACCTTAAGGGGTCAGGATATTTTGGCAGGACTTTCCCAGGCATTGGCTGTGTATGGAGCTGGGGAGTGAGAGGGTGGGGCTAATTCTACAGGGGACGGAAAATGATGCAATTCCGAATAGTTGCAGCAGAGGAGAGGAGATCTGGGGTTTGTGGGGATTACTGTGGAGCTGTGGATGAGGGGAAGAGGCAGTGTTTAATCAATCAATTAATCAATGATATTTATTGCACTCACTAGATGCAGAGAACTGGTTTGAGAAAGTACAACAGAGTTGGCAGACACATTTCCTGCACATGATGAACCCATAGTCTAGAGGGGGGAGACAGACATTACTATAAATAAATCAATTACGGATATATACATAAGCGCCGTGAAGGTGCTTATCAAGTACTTAAAGGATACAGATCCAAGTGATGTTGAAGGGAGAGGGAGTAAGGTAAGAGAGAGCTCAATCAGGGAAGACCTCCTGGAGGAGATGTGACTTTAACAAGGTTTTGAAGGTGGAGGGAGTGGTGGTCTGTCGAATATGGAAGGGAAGAGAGTTCCAGCCTAGAAAGAGGATACGGGCAGGAGGTCGGCAACGAGATTGGCGAGATCTAGCTACAGTGAGTAAAGTGACTTTGGAGGAACAAAATGTGTGGACCCCCGGCCCACGTCATCCCCCTGGCCTGGAATGCCCTCCCTCTGCCCATCCGCCAAGCTAGCTCTCTTCCCCCCTTCAAGGCCCTACTGAGAGCCCACCTCCTCCAGGAGGCCTTCCCAGACTGAGCCCCCTCCTTCCTCTCCCCCTCCTCCCCCTCCGCCTTACCTCCTTCCCTTCCCCACAGCACCTGTATATATGTTTGTTCGCATTTATTACTCTATTTATTTATTCTACTTGTACATACCTATTTTATTTATTTTATTTTGTTAATATGTTTTGTTTTGTTCTCTGTCTCCCCCTTCTAGACTGTGAGCCAACTGTTGGGTAGGGACCGTCTCTATATGTTGCCAACTTGTACTTCCCAAGTGCTTAGTACAGTGCTCTGCACATAGTAAGCACTCAATAAACACAATTGATTGATTGATTGACTGGGTTGTAATAGGAAATTAGCGAGGTAAAATAGGAAGGGGGCTTTAAAGTCCAAGATAAGAAGCTTCTGTTTGATGTGGAGACTGATGGATAACCACTGGAGCTCCTCGATGAATGGAGAGATATGGAGGGAACTTTTTTTTTAGGAAAATGACCCAGGCAGGGAAGAGCAGTTGTGTGCAGAGAACGACTCAGATTAGAGATCCTCCTGGCCAAGGGATCTGTTTCCCTCGGCTGTTAGTTTATCACCTTTAACCATCACTCTGGCCAGGCATCAGTATGGCTATAGCAATGCCCAGTTTTCATACTCTACCACTGCCCTAACATCTTTCCCCACATCTCCTGATTCCTTCCCATCCTGCTAAATCCTGGACTCTCTCAGATCCCTCTTCGAACTCTTGCCCAATCCCCTGGAAGGCTGCAGCAGGACATGGGGCTATTATTTCACTGCACTGACGTAGAAGAAGAATTGAAATCAAGACGCTGAACTCCTGATTCTCCCCCCACCCTCCCTGAGCTATCTGTAGCCTCCAGGTGCTTCTGCTCCACTCAAGCGATTTACAGCTGTTGTGCCTGTGGTTCATTTATTTTAAATAGATCCAGAATCTTTCAAGCAAGGAGAAGGCATACAAAATAGCTAATCAAAACAAGTTTGATAGGGGATTGGGAGAGGTGGTATGGTTTTACCTCTGTACTGGGTCCTGCTTCTGAGACCCTCTATGACTAGATGGGTGTTCCCAAACAGCAAAGGAGGCAGGGAACAAGGCGAGGACGTGGTAACGTATGCTAAACTGTAAGAAATCTTACAAAAGAAACAACATGGTCTAGGGGAAAGAGTGCAGCCCTGAGAGTCAGGAGGACCTGGGTTATAATCCTGACTCTGCCATTTGCCTGCTGGGTGAATTTATGCAAGTAACAACTTCTCTGTGGCTCAGTTTCCTCATCTGCAAAATGGGGATTAAATAACTGTTCTCACTCACCCTTAGCCTCTGAGCCCATGTGGGCTGATTATTTTGCTTTTAGTAGTACAGTACAGGACATATTGTAAGCACTTAATGACATACCACGATTATCGATATTAAATCCATTTACATTATGTAGTCAGTTCTGCCTTGACATGTATTTTCACTCTGGATTTTGCTAAAACGTTGTTGTGGAATTGAGGAACTTTCTTCTGATAATGTGCATCTGTCCGAACAGAACAGAATGCAGTATTAGAAGAAACAGTTTTGTAAACAGATATGGTGTTGAACGGGCCACATGTTTCCCTAAGACACAAGATTCTTCAGGAATACAGCCCTGAATTATAGGAGGACTAACTATTGAACTCTCATTTTAAGAATACCAGGTTGATTCATTCATTCATTCAATTGTATTTATTGAGCACTTACTGTGTGCAGAGCGCTGTTCTCGGTGGGTAGCTCTGATAATTTAGCAAGTTCTCAGCATCTAAACACCAATCTAACATTAATGTGTTCTGGGTTCATGGTAGGCCTCTGTAGGCTATGGGGTTGGCATGGCTCTTCTATAAGGATTCTCTTCAGTGATCTTTCCGAAAATACAAGCATGTGGGATTTGCAAAGGTTCACAAAGTGACCTGAAATGTCCCTGAGACACTGCAGTTAATTCTCCTTTGGAGTTTCCCTTCCTTTTCTAGCTTCCTTATGAAACAGAAAATTTCTTCTCCTGCCTCCTTTTCTTCATGTTTTGTTTTCTGCCTCCAATAGCTGTAGTGATTTTCCTTCTCCCTGTCCCACAGCGTGCTAAACCGCACCCCGATGCATCTGGTTCATGAGATCATACTGGTAGATGACTTCAGTGATGACCGTAAGTAGCATTTATTCTCTCTCTCTGCCTCTTGTTAGGACCCCCCCACTAAAACCAAGTCTTCAAAGACTTCCCTGACCAGATCGATATTTGGAAGGTCTGACCCAATCCTGAGGCGTATTGAAGAACTTGAGAGTGGACTTTCACACCCCCAAGTTTATACACTTTCCCAGATGCTGGATCCTGGCTCCGCCACTTGTCAACTGTGTGACTTTGGGCAAGTCACTTCACTTCTCTGAGCCTCAGTTCCCTCATCCGTAAAATGGAGATTAGGACTGTGAGCCCCACGTGGGACAACCTGATCACCTTGTATCCTCCCCGGAGCTTAGAGCAGTGCTTTGCACATAGTAAGTGCTTTACAAATGCCATTATTATTATTATTATTATTATTATTATCACTACCATCATCATTCATTCATTCACTCATTCAATCATATTTACTGAACGCTTACTGTGTGCAGAGCACTTCTTAGAACAGTGCTTTGCACATAGTAAGCGCTTAATAAATGCCATTATTATTATTACTAAGTTCATGGGAAGTACAAGTTGGCAACATATAGAGACGGTCCCTACCCAACAGTGGGCTCACAGTCTAGAAGGGGGAGACAGAGAACAAAACAAAACATATTAACAAAATAAAATAAATAGAATAAATATGTACAAGTAAAATAGAGTAATAAAATAAATAGAGTAATAAAATAGAGTAATAATAATAATCATCAATGACATTTATTGAGTGCTTACTATGTGCAGAGCACTGTACTAATCACTTGGGAGAGTACACTACATCAGAGTTGGTAAACAGGTTCCCTGCCCACGATGAGTTTACAGTCTAAAGTCTTGGTCCCTTTAAGTACCCATGATTTCAATGACCCATCGACCGGTATTAGCAGCCACAAATGCACCCAGGTAAATGAATGTTGCTGTGTTCTTCTTGGTTGATGACTTTATCTATCTGCACATCACACAACCAGAGGTAAAACCGGAATAAAGAGCATTTAAGAGTACTTTCAGCAGCCTCCATGATCCTTCCATCTTAGTCCAGCAGGGAAACCCAGGTGGCAGGTGATTAGGTGGGAGAGGAGTTGGGTGGGGAGGAGGGCTGTGGCTATTAGCTTGTTCAGTCTTGGCCAGCCCAGTCCCAGCCCACCTCCTTAGGTCCAGGGGTGGGCTTCCCTGAACTGGACTCTCCCACAGTGTGCTCCTTTAGGTCCCACCATTCCTGCATTGCTTCTCAGCGATCTTACTGGGCTCTTTGGAGTGGAATGAGATTCTACTTCTGAAGTTATCTGAAGAAAGGTATCAAGGTATCATCGGGTCTGATGCTTGTTTACAGGAAACCCATTTAAAGCCATTTTGCATTAAGTTAGCCATTCGGGTCATGCTGACACAGGCGATCAGTCAGTCTGACCTCACAGCTTGGTTGCTTTGCTGATTTTCAAAGGAAAGACCGGAAGATTATTACCAGAGGGCTAGGTGTTGGGGGAGCATAGCCTAGTTTTCTACCAAT
This sequence comes from Tachyglossus aculeatus, assembly GCF_015852505.1. Lineage (NCBI taxonomy): Eukaryota > Metazoa > Chordata > Mammalia > Monotremata > Tachyglossidae > Tachyglossus > Tachyglossus aculeatus. The sequence goes on along the minus strand of NC_052074.1, from coordinate 26,310,561 downwards.
TGTTTGTCTTTTTAGCTCCCAGCCTCCCTCTGTCTCAGCTCCAGCCTCTGAGTTGAGTTCTGTGGCTCAAAAGAGGCACCCATGACCATTAAGTCTCTGGAGCCAGTAGTTGTGGGGAGGGAGGGAGGGTCCAGGAACACCCCTCCTGCCAGAGAAACACTTTAGGTTGTGCCAATGTTGGCTAACCCTTTTGTATGCTATCATTGCATGTCTGCTGTGTGACCTTAGGCAAGTCACTTCATTTCTCCACACCTCAGTTACCTTATCTGTAAAATGGGTCCAGGAACTGCGTCCTATACGATTAACTTATATCTACCCCAGTGCTTCAGACAGCTTGGCACAAAGTAGGCACTTAACAAGTACCATAAGTATTATTATTATTATTATGATCATTATACGGAACTGTGTCCTATATGATTAACTTGTATCTACCGCAGTGCTTTGAACAGTTTGGCACAATGTAAGCACTTAACAAGTACCATAAGTATTATTATTATTATTATCATTATACTGTGTGCCTGGCATGACACACGTGAAGCCACATGCTTCTCAGTGTCCAGGATCCGGGAGGGCATTCACAGGCCATCCAAGCCAGACTAGAACCACTGGTCTCTTCAATCAGTTGATCGATCATATTTATTGGATGCTTACTGTAATAATAATAATAATAATAATAATAATAATAATAATGGCATTTATTAAGCGCAAGCTAGCTCTCTTCCTTCCTTCAAGACCCTACTGAGAGCTCACCTCCTCTAGGAGGCCTTCCCAGACTGAGTCCCCTCCTTCCCCTCCCCCTCCTCCCCCTCTCCATCCTCCCCGCCTTGCCTCCTTCCCCTCCCCACAGCACCTGTATATATGCATATATGTTTGTATGTATTTATTACTCTATTTTATTTGTACATATTTATTCTATTTATTTTATTTTGTTAATGTGTTTTGTTCTCTGTCTCCCCCTTCTAGACTGTGAGCCCGCTGTTGAGTAGGGACCATCTCTATATGTTGCCAACTTGTACTTCCCAAGTGCTTAGTACAGTGCTCTGCACACAGTAAGAGCTCAATAAATATGATTGAATGAATGCATGAATATGTGCCAAGCACTGTTCTAAGTGCTGGGGAGGTTACAAGGTGATCAGTTTGTCCCACGGGGGGCTCACGGTCTTAATCCCCAGTTTACAGATGAGGTAACTGAGGCACAGAGAAGTTAAGTGACTTGCCCAAAGTCACACAGCTGTCAAGTGGCAGAGCCTGGGTTTGAACCCATGACCTCTGACTCCAAAGCCCGGGCTCTTTCCACTGAGCCACGCTGCTTCCACTCTGCTTTACTGTGTGTAAAGCGCTCTTCTAAGTGCTTGGTAGAGTACAGTAGAACAGAGTTGGTAGACACATTCCTTGCCCACCAGGAGCTTACAGTCTAGAGGTGGAGACAAACATTAATATAACTGAATAAATCACAGTAATGGATATAAACCCTGTGGGGCTGAGGGAGGGTGAATAAAGATAGCAAATCCAAGCGAAATGATGATGCAGAAGGGAGTGGGAAAAGGGAAAATGAGTAAGACTTTGAAGATGGGGAGAGTGATCATCAGTCAGATTTGAAGACGGAGGGCATTCCAGGACAGAGGCAGAAAATGGGCAAGAGATCTGTGGCGAAATAGATGAGACTGAGGTACAGTGAGTAGATTGGCATTAGAGGAGTGAAGTGAATGGGCTGGGCTACAGTAGGAGAGCAGTGAGCTGGAATCATCAGCCTCCTCTCCGATCTCCCATCCTCCTGTCTCTCCCCACTTCAATCCATACTTCAGGCCGCTGCCCAGATCGTCTTTGTGCAGAAACGCTCTGGGCATGTTACTCCCCTCCCCCAAAATCTCCAGTGGCTACCAATCAACCTATACATCAGGCAAAAACTCCTCACCCTTGGCTTCAAGGCTCTCCATGGGTTGGGTAGGGACCGTCTCTATATGTTGCCAACTTGTACTTCCCAAGCACTTAGTACAGTGCTCTGCACACAGTAAGCGCTCAATAAATATGATTGAATGAATCCAATCCAGAGCAGCCTTACCTTTTTCCATGAGTTCACCCACGGGCCTCAGTGCCCTATGACTCCACACATCTGAGACACTCCCTTTTCTTCTTTTGTCTTTTCCAAGCGGATGACTGCCAGCTGCTGGGCCCGTTACCCAAGGTGAAGTGCTTACGCAATGGACAGCGGGAAGGTAAGAGCGGCGCGGTGGCGGAGATAATAATAATAATAATAATAATGGCATTTATTAAGCACTTACTATGTGCAAAGCACTGTTCTAAGCGCTGGGGAGGTTACAAGGTGATCCGGTTGTCCCACGGGGGGCTCACAGTCTTAATCCCCATTTTACAGAAGAGGGAACTGAGGCCCAGGGAAGTTAAGTGACTTGCCCAAGGTCACACAGCTGACAATTGGTGGAGCCCGGATTTGAACCCATGACCTCTGACTCCAAAGCCCATGCTATTTCCACTGAGCCACGCTGCTTCTGTAGCAGCATGACCTAATGGAAAGAGCTTAGGAGTCTGCCAGTTTCTTGCTGTATGACTTTGGGCAAGTCACTTAATTTCTCCATACCTCAGTTTCCTCGACTGTAAAATGGGTATTAAATCCTAATCCCTCCTACTTAGTCTATAAGCTCCATATCGAACAGGGCCTGTGTCCAACTTAGCAGTCTTGTAATTACCCCAGCTCCTAAAACAGTGCTTTGCACATAGTAAACACTTAACAAATACCATAGAACAAAACAAACTCTGTTGTATTCTGCCAAGTGTTTAATACAGTTCTCTGCACACAGTAAGTGCTCAATAAATACCACTGATTGACTGACTGATTGATTGGGATGTCTGGGTACCCCAGCTCGTAAAACAGCGCTTGGCACGTAGTAAGCACTTAACAAATACCATAAAACAAAACAAACAACTCTGTTGCATTCTGCCGTTTAATACAGTTCTCTGCACATAGTAAGTGCTTAATAAATACCACTGATTGACTGATTGATTGGGATGTCTGGGACCATTGAGCTAAATTGACCATTGACCTTTGTTCTGAGTCCAGTTCTCAATAACCCTGAATCTAGGAGCAAGGATGGGTCTAGTAGAGACAAAATGAGGACAATAATAGTCACAAGAAGAGAGTTAATTGCAGGGATAGAGTTCATTCATTCATTCAATCAATCGTATTTATTGAGCGCTTACTGTGTGCCGAGCAGTGTACTAAGCTCTTGGGAAGTACAAGTTGGCAACATATAGAGATGGTCCCTACCCAACAGTGGGCTCACAGTCTAAAAGGGGGAGACAGAGAACAAAACAAGACATGTTAACAAAATAAAATAGAATAAATATGTACAAATGAAATAGAGTAATAAATACGTACAAACATATATACAGGTGCTGTGGGGAGGGGAAGGAGGTAAGGTGGAGGGGATGGGGAGGGGGATAGTGAGTTCTTTGTCTGGGTTGGGCTAACCTCCTGAGGGAGCCTATGGGTTCAGCTGCAGCAGAAATAAGGAAAATAGGAAGTAAGGAAAAGCAAAACAGAGCCGGACTCTTTACAGCTTATGTTATGGGAGAGGACCACATAAGCCCAGCCTGGCAAACTTCCGAACTGAATTGCTGTAAAAGGGTTAAGCTGTTGTTTAAAACTGTAGCTCTTCATTTCAGGATAAGCTATCCGGTCAACGCTGCAGTCAGATCTCGATTTCAATTTTAAAGTGAACGTTTAGCCTAACCTGGCTCGGGAACCTTTCCCAACTTTGCCACCTTTTCTCCTGCTTTCTTGGGTTTGCAGCCAGTTTTTGGAAGGCAGGCACTGGGCCTTCTACTGCTATTCTATGCTCCCAAGCACTAGGGGCTAAGAAAATGTTCATATTCATGGCAGCGAGTATTAGACCCTTAGAGAAAGACAGCACCAGTGCTGGGGTTGCTGGGGTTGAGTTTTGAATTTTAATAAAATCCTTTTATCTTGCCGAGGGCCTGATCTCCTTTAGCCTCTGGGAAATGGGGCCAGTGGATTTCCATGGGAAGTATTGTATGTTGCCACTGATGTGCAAGAAAATGTGGGCAGAGTTGGGAGTAATGAAGCTTTTCTCCTCCTTATTCCCCTCACTTTTGTGATTTGTCCCTTCCCGTGTCTTCTCACTTGTCCCTCGGTATTAGCGAAGTTGAGAAATCAGAGGAGTTCCTTGCTTCATCCCCTTGGGTTAAGCAAGTATCCTCTAGAGGGTCCGGTGATGCTGGGTATTTATTAATAATCCCTTAATTCTGGATGGTACTTTTATTCCCCTAACACCTGACTCATTTATTCCCCTAACACCTACCTCATTTTTGCCCTCACAATGACCTGCTAGGTGAGCAAGAAAGTGGGTGTTATTGTCCCCATTTAACCGATGAGGAAACTGAGGTGTGGAACGACCTGCTCATGGCCACACAGCGGACCGGAGGCAGAACTCGAACTCAGATCCAAGTCCTCCGGTTTCCACATTTACATTCTCCCTCTACACTCCACTGCCGTCCCTATTTATTCTCTTCTCATCTCTTTTTCACATCACTGTACCCGCCCACCCTCTGGTTGTGGGGCCAATTCCCCAACCAGCCTCATTTCCCAGAGAAGGGACAGATCCAGAGCATCTAATTACCTGGTTTTTCCAGGCTTGACCCCACACTACCCAACTCAGTCCTTAGGCCTCAAATTTCATTGTATTGCCTGGGACCAATCAAGTAATTTTTGAGCACTTACCTGCGCAGAGCTCTGCGTTAAGCGCTTGATCGGACCATTCCATGAAACTACAAAGCTCAATGAGCTTGTGCCTCACACTTGCATACAGACTCCTCCCCAAGTCTTATCTCCTCTCCCAACAAGGGTCACCCACATCTCTGGAAGGAGGGGTGGGGTTTCTTCTCCTCAGCTCTGATCCGTATGGGGCTGGGTGCCCATGGAGATTTAACCACAGAGACGTATGTGTGTGTATGCCTGTTCAACAGGGCTCATCCGATCCCGCATCCGAGGAGCTGACCTTGCCAAAGCGGGAGTCCTCACCTTCCTGGACAGCCATTGCGAGGTGAACAAAGACTGGCTCCTCCCGCTTCTGCAGAGGATCAAGGAAGTGAGTGACTGGATGGCGATTAAAGTCTGGGAAAGTTCCCCCAAATCCCCCCCACCTGTCTGCCTTGCTGTTGTTGGCGATTAGCAAGATTTGGACTGCCCCCCTTTAATCCGGTTCAGAGGGGAGATGGGTGGCTGCAAACACCAGCAGGAGTGAGGATGGAAATAGAAAATGTTACAATTCCATTTCAGTAAACTCCCTTAATGATGATGATGGCATTTGCTAAGCGCTTACTATGTGCGAAGCACTGTTCTAAGTGCTGGGGAGGTGACAATAATAATAACAATAGCATTTATTAAGCGCTTACTATGTGCAAAGCACTGTTCTAAGAGGTGACAATAATAATAATAATAATAGCATTTATTAAGCGCTTACTATATGTAAAGCACAGTTCTAAGCCCTGGGAAGTTTACAATGTGATCAGGTTATCCCAAGGGGGGCTCACAGTCAATCCCCATTTTACAGATGAGGTAACTGAGGCCCAGAGAAGCTAAGTGACTTGCTCAAAGTCACACAGCTGGCAAGTATATTCATTCAGTCATTCAATTCATTCAATCATATCTATTGAGCGCTTACTGTGTGCAGAGCACTGCACTAAGCGCTTTAATGATAATGATGGTGGTATTTGTTGAGTGCTAACTATGTGCAAAGCACTGTTCTAAGCGCTGAGCACTGTTCTAAGCACTGAACACTGTTCTAAGCGCTGCAGATGATGCGGGTCCAGGCTTAGAGAGGGATGGGAATGATTGAGCTTGGATTTTCCTGACTCTTCCTTCACGATGCCTTGTCCCTGCTGCTCAGAGGAAAACCTGGACTCTTTCATCATCATCAATCTTATTTATTGAGCGCTTACTGTGTGCAGAGCACTGTACTAAGCGCTTGGGAAGTACAAATTGGCAACATATAGAGACAGTCCCTACCCAACAGTGGGCTCACAGTCTAAAAGGAGGGACTCTTTCTCCCTCAGCCGTGGAGAAAGTAAAAACATCTCTTTCTAGGCCTCAGATGCTCCCTTTCCAAAATGGGGAGAGGATTATCTGATTTTTAAACCCACCTCAGTAGAAGTAAGGAAGTCAACTCTGAGAGGCCCTTAGTATTACTCAGAAGGAAAACCTCATGGACACCCATGGGTTATTTCTAGGGATATTACTCTGAATTGGATTCCAGTTGAATCATGAATTAGTTATAATCAGTCGATGTGTTTTTAGAGTGCTGATCATGTGCGGAGCACTGTACTAAGCACTTGGTACAGTACAGAGCTCTGAACACAGTATTTGTGGTTTTCAGTGTTGAAATCCATGTTCTGAGTTTTGTATCTTTCTCCAACTTGCACGCTATACTTTTATGTTGTCTTTGCTTTATTTATTATTGTTAATAACAGCAATAATCATGATAATATTATGTAGTAATAATAATGGTATTTGTTAATCACTTCCTATGTGCCAAGCACTGTACTAAGCAGTGGGGTAGATACAAGATCATCAGTCCCCACATGGGGCTCACTAAGTAGAAGGGAGAACAGGTGTTGAATCCCCATTTTACAAATGAAGAAACTGAGGCACAGAGAAGTTAATTATATATTAATTCACCTTCCTTATTTTACCTGTTGCTAAACCCTTCCCTACCTTGTTTTTAGATTGTAAACCTCTGGAGGACCAGGGAACGTATCCAACTCCTAGCGGGGTACTTTTTTCCCAACACTTAGTACAGTGCTCAAGCGTACAGTCAGTGCTTAAGAAATTCCATCGACTACTATTCCTTCGACTCTTCCGATGTACACTGACCTGGGGGGAGATGGTCCAAATTTAATTCACAGGTCCCAGTGGTCTGGAAACTTTGGACAGATGCTCTCACATAAAGCGCCCTGTTGACCTGTTCTGCTGTCCACTCATCCATTTCTCCCAGGAAAAGATTTCCAAGGGGAAAAGATACACTTCTTCCCGGAAGAACTGCCCATTACGATTTGAATAGACAATACATTGAAATATTGTAGTATTTATTAAGCACTTGAAGGGTTGTTGGCCTGAGCAGCTTCTGAGTTAGTTCCGACCAGCATGCTGGCACAGTTGTCACTTCTCATTTTCCTCAGGGAAAAGCAGTCGGTTTGTCAGATCTGTGTGTGGGGGCGTATGAGTTGGAGAAAAGGGACCTGAGTGGATGTATCTCAGAAACAGGGAAGAGCAGAGGGCGGCAGGCAGGCTTTGATTGGAAAAAGGAAAATCGAGCTCCAACTCTGCTGTCTTGGTGTGAGCTGCCGTGTGGATACTGTCTGGGAGTGTGTTTGTGAGTATGCAACGATTGGTGTTTTGTAGCCTTTTGTGTCTGTTGGGGGTGGTGGAATGACAGAGTATATGGTACTAATGAAAATTGTGGTGTTAAGTGTTTACTATTAGCCAAGCACTGTGCTCAGTACAGAAATAGGTACAATCTACAACCTACAAATCTACATCTCCAGCTCTTGATCTCTTTCTGTCTCTGGAGTCTCACATTTCTTCCTGCCTTCAGGACATCTCTACGTGGATGTCCCACCTACACAACATATCCAAAACAAAACTCCTTATCTTCCCACTCAAACCCTGTCCTTCCCCTGATTTTTCCATCACTGTAGACAGCACCACAATCCTTCCTATCTTGCCAGCCCATAAACTTTGCATTATCCTTGCCTCACCTCTCTCATTCAACCCACATATTCATTCTCTCACTAAATCCTGACAGTTCAATCTTCACAACATCACTAAAATCCACCCTTTCCTCTCCATCCACACTGCTACAACGTTAATCCAATGACTTGTCCAGGGTCACACGGCAGACAAGTGGCAGAGCTGGGATTAGAATCCAGGTCTTCGAACTCCAAATCCTGTACTGTTTTTGAGAAGCAGAGTGGCTCAGTGGAAAGAGCACAGGCTTTGGAGTCAGAGGTCATGGGTTTAAATCCCGGCTCTGCCAATTGTCAGCTGTGTGACTTTGGGCAAGTCACTTAATTTCTCTGTGCCTCAGTTACCTCATCTGTAAAATGGGGATTAAGACTGTGAGCCCCCGTGGGACAACCTGATCACCTTGTAACCTCCCCAGTGCTTAAAACAGTGCTTTGCACAGAGTAAGTGCTTAATAAATGCCATCATCATTATTTATTATGTGTTTATTTTTCCCTAGGCCTTGCTGCTTCCTATGTGTTTTGGGGGATTAGAGAGAGAGAGAGATTAGATAGTTGCCCTTCATATTCAAAGAAGACACCATTCACAGTAAAGTTCATCTGAGTGCTTTGTAACTGAAAAAGTCAAAGCTGTATCTATAATCTCAGCTTTAACAGGCGTACAAAAATATCATCCCTTATGGTGTTGTTGAACTTAATGTTTACAGTGCCTGGTGTGGTTTTCCCTTGCTTAATGTTTATTGCACCTGGCACTATTTTCTTTCTTAGAGATTTTTTTTGAATAGCATTTGTTAAACGCTTACTATGTGCCAGGCACTGAACTAAGCACTAGATACAAGCTTATCAGGTTGGACACAGTCCCTGTCCCACATGGGGCTTGCAGTCATATTCTCCATTTTACAGATGAGGTAAATGAGGCCCACAGCAGACAAGTGGCAAAGTCTGGATTCGAACCCAGTTCCCTTCAACTCCCAAACCCATGCTCTATCCACTAGGCCATGCACAACTAAAAGACTCTGTTTAGTAATTCATTCATTCAATCATATTTATTGAGCGCTTACTGTGTGCAGAGCACTGTACTTAATGCTTAATTAGGAAATAACTAACATGGGCTGCAGTGGGGTATGGAATTGTGCTACACCACAGAGGTTGAAGGTGTTTTTAAATGATGGTTTCAATCTGTTTAAATGTTGCAAGTGTGCACACTCTCTCTATAGTACTTTCCTCCAGAAGATGGCTGCCAAAAATAATAATAATAATAATGATGGCATTTATTAAGCGCTTACTATGTGCAAAGCACTGTTCTAAGTGCTGGGGAGGTTACAAAGTTATCAGGTTGTCACAAGGGGGGCTCACAGTCTTAATCCCCATTTTTCAAATGAGGGAACTGAGACCCAGAGAAGTTAAGTGACTTGCCCAAAGTCACACAGCTGACAGTTGGCAGAGCTGGGATTTGAACCCATGCCCTCTGACTCCCACGGGCTCTTTTCACTGAGCCACGCTGCTTCTCTGCCAATGCAGTTAGGCTTCATAACTTTTGTTCGATTTTAATTATCAGGAACACTGTGATTTTTACAGAAGAATAAATCTTAATCAGAAAATCTGTTAATGGGTTGAGAAGCTGGGAAAGTGCGTTTGACTTCACGGCTGCAGGTTTTGAAGTTACGTTTTGAAGTTACGATCTGTTTCCCATTGGAGGTGTGGCCTAGTGGATAGAGCATGGGCAGGGAGTCAGCAGAAGCTAGGTTCTGCTGTGTGACCTTGTGAAAGTCACTTCACTTCCTGTGCCTCAGTTCCCTCATCTGTAAAATGGGGATTAAGATTGTGAGCCGCATGTGGGACAGGGACTGTGTCCAACCTGATTAGCCTGTACCTTCCCTAGTGCTTAGTACAGTGCCTGGCGCTTAGTAAGTACTTAACAAATACCACAATTATCAGTGTTGTTATTATTAGAACAGACCCCTGCAGGAATTTTCCTCTGCTGGGCCCTACTCTTCAAGGAAGTCAGGGCAGAGAGACCAAGGAATCAAAGCCCTGTTGGGGACCTGCATTCTGCTTCCTACACCAGGAAATATATGCCGGCACTCCAAGATGAAGGCATGGTGCCTGTGTATAGGAGCGGTCTAGAGCCGGGTTGAGATGCATGAAATGAGATTGGATGCCAGGATTTCAATAAATGAAGACGACAGAACATCCAGATAGCTGCAGATATGATGCAAGGTTAAAGGTCCTGTGAGCAATCATTTTTCATCTTCACTGAACTCCCAGCAAAAAAACAGGAACTTAAACTTCCACCACCAGGGATTCGAAAAAAAACGAGTTTGGATTTCCTCTTAGTGGAAGGCAACGGATCAAGAAAGACTGCCAAATCTCCTACTCTGAAGACGTTTAAATTACCCATCTGACCCTTACGATTTATTTTCCCCCCATGCTCGGCTCACAGAAAGCACTTCATCAATGTACCATTATGATGCCTTAAGGTTAGTTCCAGTCAGAAATCTTGGGATATACTACCATTTTCCTCCTAGAATCCTCTCACCCCTTCTCCTGCCCCAGTATTATTTCACAAATGCGATAGGATAGAATTTCCACCCAGGACCAGTGGAGATTTCAAGGCTGAGAACCTGCGCAAAGGAATTGATTATAGTACTAGTGGCTGGCACAGCCCTATTTGCACTATCTTGTCCCTACCATTCATGTTCCCCCTGGGGCTTGGAGTCCGGTGAGCAAGGAGGAAGACAGGGGTGCATCACGCTGCAAAATGCCTGTGCAGAATCGGGATTAGAACTCAGGTCTCGTGAGTTCTACTGGAATAAGGACTGGGCCAATTTCACAGATACTGGGACCCTGATGATCCTGCCTTAAGAAGCTGGTCTTATCCTTTTTAGCACACAAAGCTGTCCTCAACAACCATCTCTCTTCCAGTTTGGGGTAATGCCACTTCCATCATGCTCCTTATCTTTCACCAATCCAAGATACATGAAGATGGAAACAGGGAATCTCAGCCAGAACTTTAAACATTCATTGGTTAACTATCATTTTTCTGGATTTTCATTCAACGTTATTATTATTTATCCATCACCACCTATGTGCGGAATACTCTGTTAGGTGGTTGGGAGCGTTCAAAACCACGATCCCTCCCCTCAGCGAGCTTACTGATTAAAAATTGGCTGAAAGATTTAATGCAAAATAGACCTCCCAGCCATTGTATGGTCAATTCAGGTCACCGATGCTCTGGATAGAGTTGTTAGGTTTTGTCACATGAAAATAAACTCTTTATGAAATTTATCATGTTAGAGAAGGAAGTGAATGTGCATGGGGGTAGAGGTGTGTGTTTGTGTGTGTACGTGTGTTTTGTAGATGAACAAGTCTCCCAACTCTCTTGGTCTTTCTCTTTTCCTGCTGGAAGAAAAGCATTTGATCTTTCAAGCGAAAGAAGGAATTTCAAATTAAAATTGGACTTGGAGATTTTTTTGAAAAGAGCGTGATAGGGAAAACATGACAATTCAAAGCCATTAAATGCTGTTCTTCAGCAAATGTGGAACCATAACTGGGTGATTTATTCTCTTCCCTTCCTCCTCTTAAGAGATTTTTAACAGGCGCACAGTCTACAATATTCACTTCATTTTTTTCTCCCTGTTGTCCTTTTTCTTTAGAAAACAATTAGTCTGGGACCCGCAGTATTTTCCAGGATCGTACATAGCATCCTGAATTCTGAATGTTTAAATACTTCAATGCATGGTTGCATTAAAGCTTTGGGTTGGGAGAAATTTGGTAGAGGAATTTGTCCAGTATTGTAAAAACCCCTTTCCGCATCAAATCCGTGTGATCTTTCTCCACCGGTCTTGTTGTTGATGGAGTCCTTGAGGCCCATCTCTATCCACAGATGGCCCCTTTACTGGGAAGAGGAGCAAGAGAGGGTACCGAGTCATGGAGTGTTCTGTGTGTTCTTTTGCAGGATCCTACGCGGGTGGTGAGTCCGGTGATCGACATCATTAACTTGGACACGTTTGCCTATGTGGCTGCTTCCTCAGACCTGAGGGGTGGTGAGTGGCAGTTCTTCTCCCCCTACGGCTTTGTCCTGGTTTTTGTGCTCACCAACGCTCCATCCCAGGTGGTTCAATCAGAGGAAATGAATTCTTATTTTATGTATTTTTTATGGTATCTGTTAAGAGCTTACTATGGGCTGTGCACTGTTTTAAGCGCTGGGGTAGATACGAGGTTAATCAATTTGGACACAGCCCAACGCAGTCCCTGTCCCTCATGGGGCTCACAGTCTTATTCCCCATTTTATAGATGAGGGAACTGAGACACAGAGAAGCAGCGTGGCTCAGTGGAAAGAGCCCGGGCTTGGGAGTCAGAGGTCATGGGTTCTAATCCTGGCTCTGCCACTTATCGGCTGTGTGACTTTAGGCAAGTCACTTAACTTCTCTGTGCCTGTTACCTCATCTGTAAAATGGGGATTAAGATTGTGAGCACCATGTGGGATAACCTGATCACCTTGTATCCACCCAGCACTTAGAACAGTGCTTGGCACATAGTAAGCGCTTAACAAATACCACTGTTATTATTATTATTATTATTATTAGAGAAGTGAAGTGACTTGATTAAGGTCATACAGCAGACAAGTGGCAGACCCGGGGGTTAGAATCCTTCTCAAGATTGGGTGTGGGGGCTGGAGAGAAGGGAAAGCCACGGTCTATAGTGACCAAAGGTTGTGTACATTATTGGGTGCTTCTGGTGCCCCATGATAATAATAATAATAACGATGGCATTTGTTAAGCCCTTACTATATGCCAAGCACTGTTCTAACCTAACAAATAACGGTGTAAAGCGTGTTTAAAACTTTATTCAATAAGATTTAAGCAGAACTAATCTGTGATAAGTCCTAGTCTATGCTAAAATCACCCACGAAGGTGATCTTATAATTATTGAATACACGATAGCTAAGACACAAACTGGGATTAGATACCCCACTATGCTTAGCCCTAAACTTAAGTCGTTAGACAACAAAACTACTCACCAGGAACTATTAGCAACAGCTTAAAACTCAAAGGAGTTGAGTTTTAAGGAGTTGGGAATACAAGGTGATCAGGTTGTCCTGTGTGGGGCTCACAGTCATCATCCCCATTTTACAGATGAGGTAACTGAGGCTCCGAGAAGTTAAGTGACTTGCCCAAGGTCACACAGCAGACATGGCGGAGCCGCGATTTGAACCCATGACCTCTGACTCCAAAGCCCGTGCTGTTTCCACTGAGCCACGCTGCTTCTCTAATGTTCAGATCCCTGAGCCCCATTGTGGGTGAACTGTGTTATCTCCAAGGGAAAGCTGGGAAGGCTGCCTTCATTGCTCCACCTGTCACAACATTATATCCCAGAGGCCTTCCCTCTAGGGCAGACACTTCTAGGAGGATACTCCATGCTCTGCAGGCCAGAAGAGGTGCGGGGAACTCTGTGACTGAGTCACGGTGAGAATCCGAGTTCTAGTTCCATTTCTCAGGTCAGAGGACAGGGAGAGGATGCCCCACAGCCTCTTTTCCAGAAACGGGATGTAGCTGGGGTCCCAACCAGCAATTAGTGCATGCCTGGCCTTGTCTTGGCCTCTCCATCCAGGAATGCTTCCAGGCCTGCTCAAGATCTATCTTGCACCCCACCATTTCGTACCCTGGTGGCTTCAGGGAGGGCATCAGGATGGGAAAAGGGCTGGGAAGCTGAATCCCCACAGGAGTGGCCGTGATTAAGCTGTCACTCAAGGAGAATGAGCTGGAATCAGTCAGTCAGTCATATTTATTGAGTGCTTACTGTACTAAGTGCTTGGAAGAGTACAATATAACAATCCAAAGATACTTTCCCTGCCCACAACAACCTTACAGTCTAGAAGGGGGAGACAGACATTAGTAGCTGAGAATCAGTAGGGGAGAAGCAGCCTGGCTCAGTGGAGAGAGCCCGGGCTTTGGAGTCAGAGGGCATGGGTTCACATCCCAGCTCCACCAACTGTCAGCTGTGTGACCTTGGGCAAGTCACTTGGCTTCTCTGTGCCTCGGTTACCTCATCTGTAAACTGGGGATTAAGACTGTGAGCCCCCCATGGGGCAACCTGATCACCTTGTAACCTCCCCAGCACTTAGAACAGTGCTTTGCATATAGTAAGCGCTTAACAACTACCATCATTATTAGTATAAATAAATAAGTTACAGATATGTACATAAGTGCTGTGGGTCTGGGAGGAGGGATGAATAAAGGGAGCGAGCCAGGGTGATGCAGAAGGGAGTGGGAGAAGAGGAATGGAGGACTTAGGGGAGGCCTCTTGTAGGAGATGTACCTTCAGTAAGGCTTTGACCGGAGGAGAGTAATTGTCAGATATGAGGAGCGAGGGCATTCCAGGCCAGAGGCAGGACATAGGCGAGAGGTCGGCGGCAAGATAGACGAGATGGAGGTACAGTGAGGTTAGCATTAGAGGAGAGAAGTGTGTGGGCTGGGTTGTAGCAGAAAAGTAGCGAGATGACATAGGAGGAGGCAAGGTGAATGCTTTAAAGCCAGTGGTGAGGAGTTTCTGTTTGATGCGGAGGTGGATGGGCAACCAATGGACGTTCTTGATGTTTGGGGAAACATGGACTGAACAGTGAAGTAATGCAGTAATGTCTTCCTGCCCAAAGATCAAGACAGGGCACAGAGGGAAAGAGCTGCCAGGCCCTACCTTAGAAATGTGGAGTGTGACACCCTTTCGTTTTCAAAGGCTCAGAGTCAGCCTCCTTCTCGGTGCTGTATTTTAGGGTTTGACTGGAGCCTGCACTTCAAGTGGGAACAGCTCTCCCCAGAGCAGAAGGCCAAGCGTACGGACCCCACTGAGCCCATTAAGTAAGTAGGATGGGGAGAAGAGGGCACTTAGGAAACGGAGCGCCTCTGTCTGCCCACGCTCCTGGAGAGACACTGGGGTCAAACTCAGCATCCTCTAGGGGCATTCCCGGCCATTGGAGGCCGTGTGGCTTGGAGACAGGTGAGTTGTGATGGCATTTGTTTACTTGGAAGAGTGGAGAGCAAGAGCTGGAATAACGCAGGAGCTCATGGAGCTGAACCCCCAGGGCCCCAAGACTGCAGGGCCCCCTACCAGAGAAGCAGCGTGGCTCAGTGTAAAGAGCCCGGGCTTTGGAGTCAGAGGTCATGGGTTCAAATCCCGGCTCTGCCAACTGTCAGCTGTGTGACTTTGGGCAAGTTACTTAACTTCTCTGTGCCTCGGTCACTTCATCTGTAAAATGGGGATTAAAACTGTGAGCCCCCTGTGGGACAACCTTATCACCCTGTAACCTCCCCAGCTCTTAGAACAGTGCTTTGCACATAGTAAACACTTAATAAATGCCATTATTATTATTATTATTATTATTACCAACACCCATTCACGTTAAATTACTGTCCCTGCCTAAAGCCACCTTCGAGGACCTGGGTTCTAATCCCAGTCCACCATATGTCTGGTGCATAACCTTGGGCAAATCCTCATCTGTAGAATGGGGATTAAGAGTGTGAGCCCCACGTGGGATAGGGACTGTGACCAACCTGATTAGCTTGTGTCTACCCCGGGGCTTGGAATGTGCTTGACACGTAGTTAGAACTTAACAAGTACCATAATTATTATTATTATTCAAGTGGGGTTGGATGAGCATGCTTTCCCCTCTAAATTGCTCCCCTTCCGCCCTGAAGCTCTGGCCTCTTTCTGGAGACAATCATGGCTTGTGATTGGAAGGACGACAGACCATAGAGAGGCAGAAGGACATAGTGGTGTTAAGGTGAGGGAAAGTGGAGAGAGCAGATTGGAGCAGTGGGAAGACAAATGAGCATTTCCAAATTCCTGACTTGGAGAAAAAGCAAACAAGAGCAGCTTGGGAAAACAAGTATTTGCTTTTACCCTGAGTCAGGATTTTGGAAGAGTTCTCTGAGCAGACAGAGAGACCCCACCCAGTAATGCGTAATTTATTTTAATATCTGTCTCTCCCTGTCTCTCCTTATGGGCCAGGGTCATATCTACTAACTCTATTATATTGTACTTTCCCAAACATTTAGTATGGTGTTCTGCACCCAGGAAGAACTCACTAAATACCACTGATTAGCAATTCACCCAATAAGATTGCTTTTGAGAGGTCAGCTTACACAAGGGTGCACTTTCCCCTTCCCTTCTCTGCCTTTGTTCCCTCCTCTTTCTCCACCAATATAGAAGTGGATGGAGCAAACAAAACAGTGAGAAGGAAAGGAAGAGATCTCATGTCCTAATATTGACTAGATGGATCATAGCAGCTTTCTTAAGACCTTTCATAGCTGCCCCTGTGCATGGACTGCCTTTTTTTTATGGCATTTGTCAAGCATTTGCTCTGTGCCAGGTGCTGTTCTAACGGGTAATAATAATAATAATAATAATAATAATAATAATAATAATAATAACAATAATAATAATAATGTATTTATTAAGCACTTACTTTGTGCAAAGCACTGTTCTAAGCACTGGGGAGGTTACCAGGTGTTCAGGTTGTCCCACGGGGGGCTCACAGTCTTAATCCCCATTTTACATATGAGGTAACTGAGGCCCAAAGAATAATAATAATAATAATAATGATAGCATTTATTAAGTGCTTACTATGTGCAAAGCACTGTTCTAAGCACTGGGGAGATACACGGTGATCAGGTTGTCCCACGGGGGGCTCACAGTCTTAATCCCCATTTTACAGATGAGGTCACTGAGGTGCAGAGAAGTCAAGTGACTTGCTCAAAGTCACACAGCTGACAAGTGGCAGAGCCGGCATTTGAACCCATGACCTCTGACTCCAAAGCCCGTGCTCTTTCCATTGAGCCACGCTGCTTCACAGTCCAGGTCCCTCACGGGGGCTCAAGGTTTTAATCCCCATTTTACAGATGAGGTATCTGAGGCACAGAGAAATGAAGGGGAGTAGCTGAGATTAGAACCCAGGTCCTTCTGATTCCAAGATCCATGCTCTATGAACCCTGTTGGGTGGGTAGTGTGCTGATGGATGTACTATCCTTTCTGCAAGTGCTGGGGAATTCGTGAACAGTGAAAAAATATCGAGCCCGCCCCTTTACCCAGCAAGGCAACTAGTTGAAGTCTGTGTCCTCAGCGCAAATAACATGAAAATTCGCCAGTCCCCCTTAGTGGAAAACGGCATTGCATTGGACTCAGGTCTCAGGGAAGAAGAAACTGAGTAATTTATCCATAGAAGGCTGAGAATTTTGGCCCCGCTACTTCCTAATCCTTTTATCAGTCAATCAGAAGGATTTATTCAGAGCTTACAATGTGCAGAGCGCTGTACTAGGAGCTTGGGAGAATATGACAAAATTAGTAGACAAGATCCCTATCCTTCAGGAGCTTACAACCTGTGGGAAGCACACTAAAATAAATTGGAGGTGGGAGAAATAAAAGAGTATAAATACATGTACATAAGTGCTACTGGGGGAAGAGGAAGTCTCTAGACTGAAAGCTCATCATGGGCAGGGAACATGTCTGCTAATTCTGTTGCATTGTACTTTCCCAAGTGTTTAGCACAGTGCTCTGCACATAGTAAGTGTTCAATAATAATAATAATAATAATAATAATAATAATAATAATAATGGCATTTGTTAAGCGCTTACTATGTACAAAGCACTGTTCTAAGCGCTGGGGGGAGATACAAGGTGATCAAATTGTCCCTCGTCGGGCTCACAGACTTCATCCCCATTTTACAGATGAGGTAACTGAGGCTCAGAGAAGTTGTGACTTGCCTAAGGTCACACAGCAGACATATGGCGGAGCCTGGATTCAAACACGTGACCTCTGACTCCAAAGCCCAGGCTCTTTCCACTGAGCCTCGTTGTTTCTCATAAATGCTTGACAAATACCATAAAAAAGACAGTCCATGCACAGGGGCAGATATGAAAGGTATTAACAATAATAATAATAATAATAATGGCATTTATTAAGCGCTTACTGTGTGCAAAGCACTGCTCTAAGCTCTGTGGAGGTTACAAGGTGATCAGGTTGTTCCGCAGGGGGCTCACAGTCTTCATCCCCATTTTACAGATGAGGGAACTGAGGCACAGAGAAGTGAAGTGACTTGCCCAAAGTCACACAGCTGACAAGTGGCAGGGCCAGGATTTGAACCCATGACCTCTGACTCCAAAGCCTGTGCTCTTTCCACTGAGCCACGCGGCTTCTCTAAGAAATTGATTGGGTGTGAGTATCTTCCAGAGTGCTTAGGCTCAGTGGAAGTGACAAGTGGCGGAGGGGAGGGACAAGGGGTGGGGAGATAGAAGATCTCCCAGAGAGATGGGCTTTCAGAAGGACTTTGAAGTTTCACTAACACACCATTCCTCCTCCTTTTCTGATGTGCAGGACCCCAATCATTGCAGGGGGCCTCTTCGTCATCGACAAATCCTGGTTTAACCACCTGGGGAAGTACGACACTGCGATGGACATCTGGGGTGGGGAGAACTTTGGTGAGTCACTTCCATGCGTTGTCTTTGTCATGACCAGTGAACCTAGCCTTGGCTCAGCTACCTGAGGACCTGGGGCAAGTTTGGGTCTATCCATAGAGCTCAGGGTGGGCAAGAGAAAGTCCAAGAATTCATCACGCTTGGGGTGGCCATCACAGGAGCTGGATGAACTGGGTGGGTGTGCAAGCCTGTGCGCTGAGGGGGTAATAGATGCTTGTGTGTCTGTGTGAAGGTCAACAAAAGTGTGTGACGTGCAGAAAAGATCATTGATGTGGACAATACAAAGCCCATTTATGGGGTTCATGCCCAACCTGATCCTTGCCAGAAACTGTAATTTTGTATGTGTTCCTTGAGATGGCATATTTCTGTCCCTGCTAGCTCCTGAAAGCTCAAAATATCTGAAGCTAACCTCCTCATCTTCCCTCCCAAATCAATTCTTCCACCTAACTTTCCTGTGACTGTTGCAATCACCAGAGTCCTTCCTGACCCTAAAGCTCAGATGGGGAGGATTCTTTTTTTCTATGGTATTTGTTAAGCACTAGACTGTGCTTCTTCTAGACTGTGAGCCCACTGTTGGGTAGGGACCGTCTCTATGTGTTGCCAACTTGTACTTCCCAAGAGCTTAGTACAGTGCTCTGCACACAGTAAGTGCTCAACGAATACGATTGATTGATTGATTGATGTGCCCGGCATTGTATGAAGGCCTGAGATTGATCAAAGCTAATCAGGTTGGACACAGTCGATGTTCCACATGGGGATCACGGTCTCAATCCCCATTTTACGGATGAAGTAACTGAGGCACAGAGAAGCGAAGTGACTTGTCCAAGGTCGCAGAGCAGAAAAGTGGCAGAGCCAGGATTAGAATCGAGGGCCGTGCTGTATCCACTTCGGCCATGCTGCTTCTCTGGATTGTTATCATCATCATCAGCACCAGCTCCAGAAGTATTTATTGAACAACTTCTGTAGTTACAGCACTGTAGTTGACCTCTGAGAACATCGAATAGAAGTGAACGGCAAGGTCTCTCCCCTCTGGATGTTTACACTCTTAAGGGGGAGATAGACAGCCAAAAAGTGTTCAGGCAAATGAAACAAAGATTAGTGTGTGAGCGCAATTGATGATAAAAGAAAGCAATAAAAGACAAACAACTAAATGAGAAGTAAACTGATATAGACCTAAATACTGGGAGTGGTTAATTGAATAAATTGAGCAGGGAGAAGGATTTCTTCATCAACCCCTCCTCTGTTCCCTCAACTGCTAAAGTACTAAGAGAAGAAATGTTGGTATTATGTTTGTAAGGAAATGGTCTTCTTCTTCTTCTTCATTCATATTTATTGAGTGCTTACTGTGTGCAGAGCACTGTACTAAGCGCTTGGGAAGTACAAATAGGCAACATATAGAGACGGTCCCTACCCAACAGTGGGCTCACAGTCTAGAAGGGGGAGACAGAGAACAAAACAAAACATATTAACAAAAGAAAATAAATAGAATAAATATGTACAAATAAAATAAATAAATAAATAGAGTAATAAATATGTACAAACATATATACATATATACAGGTGCTGTGGGGAGGGGAAGGAGGTAAGGCGGGGGGATGGGGAGGGAGAGAGGAAGGAGGGGGCTCAGTCTGGGAAGGCCTCCTGGAGGAGGTGAGCTCTCAGTAGGGCTTTGAAGGGAGGAAGGGAGCTAGTTTGGTGGATGTGTGGAGGGACGGCATTCCAGGCCAAGGGGAATGGCCCATACTGGAAGAATACCAAAGGTATAGTTCAATTGTAAATCGGATAGCCTAGTGGATGAATCACAGTCTGGGAACCAGAGGCACTGGGTTCTAATCCCAGCTCCACCACTTTCCTGCTGTGTGGCCTTGAGCAAATCATCTAGCTTCTCTGTGTCACAGTTTCTTCAACTGCAAAACGGAAATACAATACCTATTCTCTCACTTAGACCTTGAACCCATGTGGGTTAGGAACTGTTTCCATCCTGATAAACTTGTAGCTATTCTAGCGTTTAGAACAGTGCTTGACACACAGTAAGTGCTTAATGAATCGAGCACTCTTAGTAGTTCACAGCGACCGAGCTGAGTCTCAGAGCTAGCACAGAGCAAGCCTAGGTGAGGAGAGAGAAGGGTTTCTTAAACTGGCTTTAATGCCTTAATAGCTCTGGGAAGTGTGGTTAGCAGAAGCATCTCAAAGCAGAAGTACCAGCTCAGGAATGATCTATGATGGTAGATTCTGGTGTTTAGCAGTAATCTCATCCATTGTCTGCTGCTCTTGTTTTCTCCCGTCCACCACCTCCGTGTGCTTTACGGTCTTCTTCCTTAGCCGGGAAGAGTTATTTCCTCCTAATTTATTGCCACCGGCCTGACCCACGGCACCTTCTCTGCTCAGCTGGGAGGCCCGAAGAAATTCATCAGAAAAATCCATCTCCGAGCCTGTTTGAGGCAGATGGAAGGCCTAACGGATGCCGTGGAAAATGAAAACAAACATAAACCAAGCCGAGTTCCACCCTTGGCCTAGCCCTCTCCAGAACCATTCATCACTGTCGCAAGTCGCCTCGGGATCCTGGCCTGCACTGAGTTATCTCTGGGATCGAGCTGAACCTACTGCTGCTTCTTTGCTGGCTTCTCCATTGCCTGGTCCAGAGGACCTGATTCTTTGCAGGAGTTCCTAGAATTGCTAAATGTCTTGGAGGATTGGGGTCAGAGCCCCAAAGACCAGACTTGAGTGAGGCCTTTAGCCTCGTTTTACCTCTAAGTTAAGTACTTACCATGTGCCCAGTGCTTAGTACAGGGGAATATTAACGGATCATTTTGTCCGGAGGCAGCATTTTAAGGTCCATCTTCAATCGATTAATTCATACATACATTCAATTGTATTTATTGAGCACTTACTGTGTGCAGAGCACTGTACTAAGCGCTTGGGAAGTGCAAGTTGGCAACATATAGAGACGGTCCCTACCCAACAACGGACTCACAGTCTAGAAGTTAAACAACGGTATTCATTCAGAGAATGTTATTCAGAGAAGCAGTGTGGCTCAGTGGAAAGAGCACAGGCTTTGGAGTCAGAGGTCATGGGTTCAAATCCCGGCACTGCCAACTGTCAGTTGTGTGACTTTGGGCAAGTCACTTCACTTCTCTGTGCCTCAGTTACCTCGTCTGTAAAATGGGGATTAAGACTGCGAGTCCCCCGGGACAGCCTGATCACCTTGTAACGTCCCCAGCACTTAGAACAGTGCTTTGCACATAGTAAGTGCTTAATAAATGCCATCATTATTATTATTATTATTCATTCATGCAATTGTATTTGTTGAGCAGTTACAGTGTGCAGAGCAGTGTATTAACCAATACATAGAGACAATCCCTGCCCACAACGGGCTAACAGTCTCTCTCCCTGTGTGTAGAGCACCGTACTAAGTACTTGGGAGGGTACAATATAACAGAGATACTAGACATGTTCCCTGCCCACAACATGTTCACAGTCTAAAGCTTTCACTTGAGTCTCCATGTATCTGGGAGGGAACTCAGAAAAGGACGCTGGAAAGGGTTCTGTTTGCAAGGCTGAGTGTTAAAACACAGGGATTGGTCCTCTTCTTCTATCAGCTCATGGCATATTTCGCTTCGCTTTGCAGGATTCTTTTCTTCTCATCTCACCGTTAGCTCTTCTGGGATATGGGTTTTCATTTACTCTTCACCTAGCTCAAGGGAAAGTTTTGGGAAGTACTTGCAGTCTACAATTCACTTTTAGATCTGTAGCTGTGGAGAAAGAGCAATAAGAACGTTAGACTAAATCTGGGGGAAAGTCCTCTCATGGTGACACTATCTATGAGTGTATTTTTGAACATCTTTAAGAGAGAATTCTTGGGCATCTGCAAAATTCCGCTTCCATTAATGGAGGCATTACTCAGATACTTATGCTTAAGTGGAGAAAATGATGAGGTACTTTTAGCCAGACTTAAATTATTTTTGCTGGTGTGGTCTCTCATCCTGTGTCCAGTGACATTCATTGCAAGGTGGAAGTTTGGGAGAATGGATACAGCTTTGGTCAGGGAACCAATCCATCAATCAATGACCTTTATTGATTGATTGAACAGAATATCTCTATCTGAACAGAAGCAGACACCACTGTAAAGTTCTTTAACTGCCATTCCTAACATTGGCACGACTTACCCTCTCAACTCAAAATTGTGAGGATGGGCATCCCACCATAATAATGTTGGTATTTGTTAAGTGCTTATTGTGTGAGAAGCAGCGTGGCTCAGTGGAAAGAGCACTGTCTTTGGAATCAGAGGTCACGGGTTCTAATCCCAGCTCTGCCAAATGTCAGCTGTGTGACTTTGGGCAAGTCACTTCACTTCTCTGTGCCTCAGTTCCCTCATCTGTAAAATGGGGATTAAGACTGTGAGCCCCCCATGGGACAACCTGATCATCTGGTAACCTCCCCAGTGCTTAGAACACTGCTTTGCAATATTAAGCACTCTATAAATTCCATCATTATTATGATTATTATTATTATGTGCCAAGCACTGTTCTAAGCACTAGGGTAGATACAAGGCAACCAGCTTGCCCCATGTGGGGCTCACAATCTTAATCCCCATTTTACAGGTGAGGGAACTGAGGCACAGAGAAGCTGTGACTTGCCCAAAGTCACACAGCTCATAAGTGGCGGGGCCGAGATTAGAACCCACGACCTCTGACTCCCAAGCCCGGGCTCCTGTCACCAAAACCATGCTGCCATCCACACTCTCCTACTGTGCAGCTGTGGTCAGTCCTTCAATTTGGTTTGGTCTCAGTCAGTCAGTCAATCGTATTTATTGAGTACTTACTGAGGGCAGAGCACTGTACTAAACACTTGGGAGAGTAGAATACAGCAATATGACAGACACATTCCCTTTCCACATTGAGCTTACAGTCTACAGAAATGTATCTCAAGGGATAACAGATTTCTGCCTATTTTAGGGGGTGCCGAGGGAATTGTAAAATGTGCTGTTTGATTCTTCAGTTTATGGTTTTTGCTCAGCAGAGTGGATTAGCCAGGACTAGGGTCTGTTCTAAGTTACAGAGATTGCTCTTGTCTACACATCCTTGAAATGAGTCACCCTTCTTCCAGATCTCTGAAACTCAGTAACCAGAATTTAGGGCTGTCAGCCCCAAAACACCTAAGAAACACCTAAGGCACCTAAGAGACACTTCGAAAATTTCAGAAAAGCTAGACAGCGTGCAAAACAATAAAGAGAATGGTCTCCTGCAAGGTGTGGAAACTGCCTCTGGATACAAGGCTCATTTGGAAAAGAAGAGCTAAAATTTCAATTCATTTCCAACTTTCAAGTACAGATGAGGCATTAAGAACAAAGCAACCGGAAACGTGATTAGGTTTCCATGTGGGTTTCTGGGAGTTTACTCAAATAATCTTCCAGAGATTCAGTTAAACTCTAAGTGCTTTTTGGATTCTCAATTGTAATTCCTACCTCAAATCTCAAATCAGAGCCTCCCCTCCTCTTGTACCAGCCTGGCTTTTAGAGGAGCTAACTGAGAGGGAGACGGACTGAGTGAATTTGTCTTTTTCACAGAAATCTCTTTCCGTGTATGGATGTGTGGTGGGAGCCTAGAAATTATCCCCTGCAGCCGAGTCGGACATGTCTTCCGGAAGAAACATCCTTATGTTTTCCCTGAGGGAAACGCCAACACTTATATAAAGTAAGTGCATTTCCTAGCTGCTCCCATTATGGAGAACCGTGCATCCCCTTCAGTGACTATAGAGAACATTTGGCCGAAACTTGAACTTCGAGGGGCAGCCTTCTCAGGATAACCACCGAGAAGGGTGAAGAGTTCCAGCAACCATCCAGATGATGGAATCGGCCTATCTCTGAGCGAGCTTGTGGAGCTGACTAGCAGAGGTCTACTTTTAGTTCCAAACATTTAGTCTAGGCAGAGACATTTGGCCTATTGAATGTCCCTGGATCCTGATTTTCCACATCTGAGTATTTCAGAAGGTTCTGCTCGCTCCATCTTCAGATGCGATTGTCATAACATCGACTTCTCCCCGACTCTGCTGTCAGAAGGCAGGGGTGAAACAGGGAATATAGGCTCTCGGAATGCTAATGGTTTGAACCCAGTTGCCGAAGTTAATCATTTCCACCCTCCAGTGGCAGCAAGGTTAGGCGATGTGGTTGCTGGCATTCATTCATTCAATCAATCGTATTTATTGAGCGCTTACTGTGTGCGGAGCACTGTGGCACATGATGGATTACTAGGTAAACAGGTCTCCACTTAATTTTTTTAAATGGTATTTGCTAAGCACTTACTAAGTGCCAGGCACTGGAATAAGCACTGGGGTAGATACAGTCAATCAGGTTGGACACAGTTCCTGTCCCACATGGGGCTCACAGGCTAAATCCCCATTTTACCAAGGAGGTAACTGAAGCCCAAAGAAGGGAAGTGACTTGTCCAAGGATTTATCCATCCGTAACATTTCAGGCCCTTTTCAGGAGGTCCCAGCTGGAATATAGGATGGAATGCCCACCCCACTTTGCCAGATGCAGATTCATTCAATTGTATTTACTGAGCGCTTGGGAAGCACAAGTCGGCAACATATAGAGACGGTCCCTACCCAACAGCGGGCTCACAGTCTAGAAGGGGGAGACAGACAACAAAACAGAACAGTTTAGAGCATCAATATCCTGAATGTCTTTTAACCTGGAAATCTCAAGGCTTTTCCCTCTGGGTTCTGCCCCTCTGTAATCATCCTCTTTCCCTAGGAACACCAAACGCACAGCCGAAGTGTGGATGGATGAGTTCAAACAGTACTATTACGCAGCCCGCCCAGCCGCCCAGGGGAGGCCATACGGAGAGTAAGTGTCGCTCTCGAGCGGTGAATAGAAGTTAGCCAGGAGAGGCCAGCTGGAAACAGGCAAAACCATGATAAAGTACACTCTAGTATGTCAAGGAAGATGCTCTTCTTGGAGTAGAAAACTTCAAGAATCCTGTTGTCAGCCGATCTTATTTATTGAGCACATACTGTGTGCAGAGTACGGTACTAAGTTCTGGGAGAGTACGGTATAACAATATAACGGTTACATTCCCTGCTCACAACGAGCTTATAGTCTAAAGGAGCTTTTTGCTTCTCTTACAGCCAGTTGTTTTGAAGGAGGAGTTACTCTTTAATAATCGTGATTTTGGTATTTGTTAAGCATTTACTGTGTGCTAAGCACTGGGGTAGAAGCAAGATAATCAGGTTGGACACAGTCTAAAAGGGAAATAGAACAGATACTTAGTCCCTGTTTTAGAGGTGAGAAAACTGGGACACAGAGAATTAAAGTGACTTGGCCAAGGTCAAACAGCCAACAAGTGGCAGAGCTGGGATTAGAACCTAGGCCCCATGATCTTTCCATTAGGAAACACTGCTCCTCTCAGACTAGATGTTTCTTAGCTCCCCATATCACGAGGCGGGGAAACAGAGCTCACCCCTGCCCTGTCTTGTGATTGAACTGTGAAAGCATAGCCAGGAGGCATGCTTAGCTTTTGGTTCTGCACTCTTGAATCCGCACTGTGCCAACGTGTCTTCCCTGGAAGGGCAGCAAGATTTTTGGAAGAACAGAAGGCATGGACACATCTGGGCAAGGCCTCAACTGGACCGTAGTTGAGTTTCCACACAGCCTAAGCCCAGAGTGAAATGGAAGTTGCCCTGGAAAATTTGCCTCATCTTAAAACCTGGCTGCTAGCATTTGTTTGGCCTGAGCAGTCCCTGCAAATTCATCCCTCAAACAATTCCACAGCATTGTGGCCTAGTGGACAGAGGACGGGGCTTGGAGTCAGAAAAACCTAGGTTTTAATCCTGCCTCCACCACTTGTCTGCTGTGTGACCTTGGGCAAGGCACTTCACTTCTCTGTGTCTGTTATCACATCTGTAAAATGGGGATTAAGACTGTGAGCCCTATGCGGGACATGGACTGTGTCCAACCTGATTAGCGTGTATCTAGCTCAGAACAGTAGCTGACATCACAGTTATTGAATTCCTATTTTACAGATGAGGAAACTGAAGTACTGACATGTGAAGTGACTGGTCCAAGGTCACCAATAACACATTGCTGCCACTGAGTCTCCCGCCACTGGCAAACTCAGTTCCCCTTTTAGTCTTATTTGTTAAGCGCTTACTAAGTGCCAGGCACTGTTCTAAGCCCTGGGTTGGATTCAAAATGATCAGATTGGACACAGTCCATGTCTCACATGGGGCTCACAGCCTTAAACCCCATGTTACAGATGAGGTAACTAAGGCGCAGGGAAGTGAAGTGAATAAGGTCATACACAGCAGACAAGTGGTGGAGCCAGGATTGGAACCCAGGTCCTTCTGACTCCAAGGCGTGTGCTGTATCCACTAGGCCATGCTGCTTCTCATGCTGCTCCTTTGCAGTGTATGAAATGACCAACAGTAGGGGAAGTTGAAAAGGGGGTTAGACAGACACTGAGTAGAGTCCTAATTCAAGCTATTATTTTTACTGCTTTTTTACTGGGAAGTAGAATGAGTTTCTGAACTATGGATCAATCAATCTAGCAGTGGTACTTTCTTTAGAGCACTGTACTAAGCGCTTGGGAGAGCACAGTACAACAGAGTTGGTAGATATGTTCCCTGATCACAACAAGCTTATCTAAAATCTGTATGTCTTTGCTATTGTTATTATTATAAAGCTTTCTGTGGCCCTTTCTAGAGTAAAGCATTTTGCCGCCTCTTGCGTACTAATCCTCTAAGCACCAGAGAAAGAGAGGCAGACTCTAAGTGCCACTTGGAAACCCACTTATCATTCTCGATGTTCTCTTATTGTGGAAGATTTTCCTCATTCTTCATGAGCATGACTGGGGACAACCACACTGGTAGTTCTTTAAGCTTGTTTTCTCTCCTTTTCTCTCCTCAGTATCCAGAGCAGAGTGGAACTGAAGAAAAGTTTGAAATGTAGACCTTTCAAGTGGTACTTGGAGAGTGTTTATCCTGAACTCAGGTATTCATCTTGATTCCGTGAAGTCCTGCTGTCAGTTGGAGAAAGTGAAGATAGTGGAGGAACAACCACCATGATGGTTTAGGAGTCAAAAAATAATATCCCCTGGGAGGGAAGATGAAAGGGACTGGGATTACTTTAACATGGATAAGAGAAGGCTGAGATGTGACTCAATTAAGATTTTAATGGTACTACTAATAATAATATTTGTTGAGCCCTTACTATATGTCAAGTACTGTTCTAAGCACTAGGGTAGATACATCTGTTATTCTCCATCTACTCTGAGGTCAGAGACCACAAAATAGATTTGAGATGCAGTGAGAGGGATTGGGGAAGAATTTCTTGCTAGGAAAGGTTATAAGAAAGTAGAATGTTTTAGCCAGGAAGGTTAAGTTATCTTCTCCTTCAGAGGGCTTTAAATTCGAAAGACTCCATGTGGTTGGGGTGATTTCATTTAACTCTCACTGGAGGCATGGGAATGGATTTGATAGCCTGATCAGCTCCCTGTGAGTCTGTCTCATCTTGCGGGAAATGCTGTTGGCTTCCGGGGGCTCTGGGGAAGAGAGTGTGGATGACTCAGTGCAAACCATCACCACTAGTAAAACACGACTTCAGACACAAGTCCTACTGGTGGCAGAATGTCACCGACTTGACCTGTACCACATATTAGATGTTGCGTTGCTCACGGCAATCCTCTCCTGGAATGGGTTTTCTTTTTATTCATTCAATCGTATTTATTGAGTGCTTACTGTGTTCAAAGCATTGTACTAAGTGCTTGGGAGACTGCAGTATGATAATAAACGGACACATTCCCTACCCACAACCATCTTGCAGTCTAGGCAGAGGGAGACTTGCTATGGCAGTCCATAATAAGATTCTCCATCACCACTGGAACACATCCAGTTCCCATGTCAACAATAAGGGCTGATAAAGGCATATGGAGAACAGACTCAAAAAGGCTTGGGTAGAGAACACGGAAAGCCGTAACCCTTCCTTTTCCCTTGACTTCAGAATTCCTGAGGAAACCTTAGCCCAGACTGGAATCATCCGACAGAGGCAGAAATGCTTGGAATCCCAACGCGTGGAGGGCCAGGAGTTCCCAGCCCTCATCTTGAGTCCTTGCATCACGAGCAAAGGAGAGGCCTCAGGGACCCAGGTACTAACAATGATTGGAGTATTCATTAAAGCACTTGCTGTGTGCCAAGCACTCAACTAAACCCTGAAGTAGATACAAGATAATCAGACCCCACATGGGACTCACAATCTAAGTAGGAGAGAGAGCAGGTATTGAATCCCCATTCTGCAGATGAGGGAACTGAGGCACAGAGAAGTTAGGTGACTTGCCTAAGGTCACATACAGCAGTTAAGTGGTGGAGCTGGGATTAGAACCCAGGTCCTCTGATTCCCAGGCCCGTACTCTTTCCATTTGGCTTCAAGGCTCTCCATCACCTCACCCCCTCCTACCTCACCTCCTTTCTCTGCTTCTCCAGCCCAGCCCGCACCCTCTGCTCCTCTGCCATTAACCTCCTCACTGTGCCTTGTTCTCACCTGTCCCGCCGTCGACCCCCGGCCCACATCCTCCCCCTGGCCTGGAATGCCCTCCCTCCGCACATCCACCAAGCTAGCTCTCTTCCTCCCTTCAAAGCCCTACTGAGAGCTCACCTCCTCCAGGAGGCCTTCCCAGGCTGACCCCCCTCCTTCCTCTCCCCCGCCCTACCTCCTTCCCCTCCCCACAGCACTTGTATATATGTTTGTACAGATTTATTACTCTATTTATTTTACTTGTACGTATTTACTATTCTATTTCTTTTGTTAATGATGTGCATCTAGCTTGACTTCTATTTATTCTGATGACTTGACACCTGTCCACATGTTTTGTTTTGTTGTCTGTCTCCCCCTTCTAGACTGTGAGCCCGTTGTGGGTAGGGACCGTCTCTATATGTTGCCAACTTGGCCTTCCAAGCGGTTAGTACAGTGCTCTGCACACAGTAAGCACTCAATAAATACGATTGAATGAATTAATGAATTTGGCCACACTAACGCACCGGTCCAGGTAACACACTGGGCTACCATTAAACAACTTGAATCAGAGATGAGAAAGACCACCAAAGGATCTAGCCCCGCTTACCTGCTTTTCTAAAGCAATCAATCATATTTATTGAGTGCTCACAGTGTACTAAGTGTTTGGGAGAGTACAACACAGTATACCAGACACATTCCCTGTCCCAAATGTGCTAAAAACAGCATGTGATTCCCGGACACATTGTAGGCAGAAATCAGAGCAGACGATGAAAATTGAATTGTCCCATCATTTCCAGCTGAGTTTACTCCCTTTGTTTCCAGATGCATAGAATTTCTCTGAAAGAGCTTAATATTCATCATTGAATCCTCTGTCGAATTACCTGTTAAATTTGGAATCTTTTTAAACTTTACTTGCAGGTGGAAAAAGGAATCCAATGTCAGTCAGAACATACTCTCTAACCCTCAAATAATAGATCAATAAAAGAAAAATATATATAATGGGCATTGTAGCTTTAAGGTAGAGATCACAAGCCTATGGAAGTCAGAAAATTCTTAGTTACAAGATTTCCACTAACAACCCGAGTTCTTTTAAGCACCTGTTGTTATATCCCCTCAAGTGCTTAGTATAGTTCTCTCAGCAAAATAGGTGCTCAGCAAATAGCAAACTGATTGATTGACATCACTTCATCATACAACATGCGCGTAGGAAAGCACAGAACGTATGGATGGGAGTGAGAAAGGTACAATGCATGTCAGTAATTCAGGTTATCCACACAAATTAGTAAAAGAACAACTTTGAAATGCATTTTCAGTATTAGATTCTATATTTCATTATCTATGATTCTAGAAGGACCAGCTATAGTCTTTTGCATTCCATGATGCTATACACTATTATGTCCTGTGTCTTAGAATGGATTCCATACCTTTTAGACTGTGAGCCCACTGTTGGGTAGGGACTGTCTCTATATGTTGCCAACTTGTAAATCCCAAGCGCTTAGTACAGTGCTCTGCACACAGTAAGCGCTCAATAAATACGATTGATTAAGAAGGTATGAAAATATCATCTAAGAACTTGTTAGAGTTCACAGAAGATAGAGCAAACTGCGGCAAGATACAACCAATTCCAATCTCTTACACAATTAAAATCTCACCCTTAACTTTACATGATTGTGGGTTTTCTTTGTGCATTTTTTTAAGTTATCTTGGTAGTTGGAGACTGCCTGGATATCTGTATTAGATATGTTATCTGGAGACTTAGTTTCTGAAATTGACTATCTCAAATATGCTGCACAGACTGGGATGTCATGTCACCTCGCTGAACTTCAGATTTTTTCTCTGTAAAATGGTGGTTAAATATCTGTTCTTTTTTCTCCTTAGACTGTGATTCATTCATTCAATCGTATTTATTGAGCTCTTACTGTGTGCAGAGCACTGTACTAAGCGCTTGGGAAGTACAAGTTGGCAACATATAGAGATGGTCCCTACCCAACAGTGGTAGAAAGTGTCACATGATCCCCATGTGGGACAGGGACTGTGTTTAATCTGATACTGTACCTGCCCCAGTACTTGCTACATAGTAAGCGCATAACAAATACCACAATCAGTATCATTATTATTATTATTATTATTTGCCTCTTCCTACCACTTTCTCCTTAGAAAACATTTCCCCTCAGCTCCCTGTGGGCAGGGAATGTGTCTACCAACTCTGTTATATTACACTCTTCCAAGCGCTTAGTATGGTGCTCTGCACAAAGTGAGCTCTCAATAAATGCCCTTGATTATGAGTCAAAGAGTTATAGAAGTAGTCCTTTAAACCTCCTCAATCCAGTCAGACTCTGAGAATCAATGTGGAGAGGGAAGGAAGTGGCAGATGAAATTATCCAGCTGGGTCCCTTCAACCCCATCCATGACTATTTATTTATTTATTATTTATTTATCTATCTATCTATCTATTTATTTATTTATTCATTCATTCATTCATTCATTATTTATTTATTTATTTATTTATTAGGTGACTGAGGCCCAGAGACGTTAAGTGACTTGCCTCAGATCACCCAGCACACATGTGGCGGAGCCGGAATTAGAACCCAGTTCCTTCTGACATCCAGGCCTGTGCCCTATTCACTAGGCGATGCTGCTTCTCTTTCATTCATTCATTCATTCAATCTTATTTACTGAGCGCTTATTGTGTTCAGTGCACTGTACTAAGCGTTTGGGAAGTACAGGTTGGCAACATATAGAGACGGTCCCTACCCAACAGTGGGCTCACAGTCTAGAAGGGGGAGACAGACAACAAAACAAAACATATTAACAAAATAAAATAAATAGAATAAATATGTACAAATAAAATAAATAGAGTAATAAATACATACATATATACATATATATAGGTGCTGTGGGGAGGGGAAGGAGGTACAGCGGGGGGGATGGGGAGGGAAAGGAGGGGGAGTGTTTTGCACACAGTAAGCACTTAGTAAATGCCATTCTCATCATCTTAATGGTGGAATCGCAGTGAGCGGTGGCTGACGGATCCTATGCTGTTTTCTCCCTCTCCAGGAATGGACCTACACTTATGCCCAGCAGATTCGCCAGCAGCAGCTCTGTTTGTCTGTTCACACCCTTTTCCCTGGGTCTCAGGTGCTATTCTCCCCTTGCAAGGAAGAGGATGGGAAGCAGGTAAGGCCAACCCGGAATTTTGGAACGGTATCCCCGAGCTGTGGAGGAGAAGGCTGCTGAGACCATTTGGGGAGCAAGAGCTCTCCCTTCATTCTCTGGGATGGAGCCAGCAGAGGTAGCAACTGGGCACAATTCTCTCAGGTTCCCATCTTCACTGTCACCTGTCTACATGTTTTTTTTTGTTGTCTGTCTCCCCCATCTAGATTGTGAGCCCGCTGTTGGGTAGGGACCATCTCTATCTGTTGCTGACTTGTACTTCCCAAGCACTTAGTACAGTGCTCTGCACACAGCAAGCGCTCAATAAATACGATTGAATGAATTAATGAATGAATGAAAGCTCGCTGTGGGCAGTAAGCATGTCTACCAACTCTGTTGTTGCAGAAAATATGTCTACGAACTCTATTTGTTGTTATACTCTCCCAAGCACTTAGTATAGTGCTCTGCATGCATGAAGTGCTCAATAAACATAATTGAAGGCTGTGAGTCCCATGCGAGACAGGAACTGTGTCCAACCTTATTCACTTGTATCTACCTCAGCACTTAGAAGTCTGCTGGACACATAATAATAATAACTGTGGTATTCGTTAAGCACTTACTATGTGCCAGGCCCTGTACTAAATGCTAGAGTAGTTACAAACTAATCAGGTTTGATATAGTGCTTATGTCCCACATGGGGCTCACAGTCTTAATCCCCACTTTACAGATGAGGTAACTGAGGTACAGAGAAGCGAAGTGACTTGCCCGTGGTCACACAGCAAACAAATGATAGGGTCAGGATTAGAAGCCATGTCCTTCTGACTCCAGCCCATTCTCTTTCCCCTGGGCCATGCTGCTTGTCAATCAGTCTTGCAAACAGGATTAATTGTCCATTGGACAATAATTAATAAAAATTGTGGTACTTCTTAAGCGCTTACTATGTATCAAGCACTGCACTAAGTGATGGGGTAGATACGAGGTCATTAGGTGCTACGTGGGGCTAATGGTCACTACCAGTTTCTGAGTTTTGGGGCATCGTAATGCTTTTTTTGGGTAAATATTGAACTCACAGGGATCCCTCAAAGTCAGTATATGTTCCTAAAATGAGTAAAAGACTGTCCGGTAGCCCTGGAGGACTATCTACTGAGGTTTCAGCCTCAAACTCACTCCCCTCCCCTGAGGGCTTGCTTTGGACAGGGCTTTCAGTGAGGCCACTTAATCCACACTGCTCGATTTTGGCAGGTTCCAGTCCTTCCCTCATCAAACCTAGTTATGTTTTCTTCTCCCTTTGAACTCATTACAGCTTAATGCTCCAGAAGGCCCATTTGGTGTGATGTTATAAGCGTCGTGTTAGAAGCAGCATGGCCAGTGGAAAGAGCATGGGCCTGGGAGTGGGAGGACCTGAGCTCCTCCATTTCTCTGCTGTGTGACCTCGAGAAAGTCACTTTACTTCTGTGCCTCAGTTACCTCCTCTGTAAAATGGGGATTAAAGGTGTGAGCCCCAAGTTGGACATGGACTGTGTCCAGCTTGATTATCTTGTATCTACCTCAGCACTTAGTATAGTGTTTGGCATATAGTAGACACTTAACAAATGCAAAAAAAAAAGCACCCAGCACAGTGTCTGCATTCACCATCTGCCTAGTACAGTGCTCTAATAATAATAATGATGGCATTTGTGAAGCGCTTACTATGTACAAAGCACTGTTCTAAGCGCTGGGGGGGGCTACAAGGTGATCAGGTTGTCCCACGTGGGGCTCACAGTCTTCATCCCCATTTTACAGAGGAAGGAACTGAGGCGCAGAGAAGTGAAGTGACTTGCCCAAGGTCACACAGCAGACATGTGGCAGAGGCAGGATTAGAACCCATGACCTCTGACTCCCAAGCCCGGGCTCTTTCCACTGTGCCACACTGCTTCTCTTGCTGCTGCTCTGCACCCAGTTGGGCTTTATTAACTATGATGATGATGGTAGTTGCCCAGTTGGTTCCAGCATGTGAATGCCTGAACAGCATAAAATGCCTTTTCTGATCTGCCCAGCTCCTTTATTGCTTTAAGAGTATTTATTAAGCACTTACCATGTGCCAGGCACTGTACTGAGCATTGGAGTAGATACAAGCTAATCCGTTTGGCTACAGTCCGTGTCCAACATGGGGCTCAGAATCTTAATCCCCATTTTACAGATGAGGGAACTGAGGCACCAAGGAGTGAAATGACATCCCCAAAGTCACACAGCAGACAAGCGTCAGTGCTGAGATTAGAACCCAGATCCTTCTGATTTCCAGGCCCCTGTTGTATCCGTTGGGCCACGCTGCTTCTCCTATTTTGCTTTGAAGCTTATTGGCTGGTAAAATATGTTCTCCTCCTGGGTTTTGGCCACAAGTGTGTTGACTCTGCTTTTTAATGCACTCAACATCACTTAGTTGCCGTTTTATTACCCAAGGAGATCAATGCTCGGCGAGGTCTTATCTCCGTAGCTGGAATAAGTTCGGATTTTGTTCCGACGTTCGGAGCCGGGGTTGGTCTCGGAGACCCAAACTTAAGCTTTCTCTCTCTCTCTCTCTCTCTCTCTCTCTCTCTCTCTCTCTCTCTCTCTCTCTCTTTCTCTTTGGTAGCGATGGGCCAAGTCTGGTCCCCACCTTGAGCATTTGGCTTCCCGCCTCTGCCTGGACACCGAAATGGTGGGAGACGGCAGCGAGGACAGCAGAGAGATGGTCGTTAACCCCTGTGAGATCTCCATCATGAGCCAGCGTTGGGACATGGTGCTTTCCTGAGCAGCCGGGCCGGCTCTCGTTTGGACCGAGCCGACACTAAAACCAAGTCCAGTGGGGCGACGGGGTGGAGACGGGGTGGAAATTCCCCAGTAGAGTCGTGCGGCCGGGAGACGGGAGGCTGTCTGTGGTCCCCCAAAAGGCACGATAGGCCAGCGCCCGGAGGGAGAGCCCCCAATACGTACTAGGGACCAACATCTCAGGCAGGGTGGGGGAACGGATGCTGCTCAGAGCTGCAGCTGATCCCAGGCGAGGCCTCTCCGACAAGTTTTCCCCTCACCGTTGTCCTCTCAGTCCCTCGGGATTCGGAAGAAAATCCCATCTGGACCTAGAGCCTGCGCTATTTATCGTCCCCTCTGTAACGGAAGCAGCGGTCTGAAGGGGAAGCCCAGGATGCAGTGAGCCTGGCGGAGGAGACCAAGACGGAAAGTTGGGGGACTTCGAGAAGGAGGAGCTGACCAAGATAACCCAAGAGTAGCCACTGGACTTTTGGTTACTTTGATTCTGTTTTCTGTGACGGAGCATTGTCCAGAGGAGGTTGGTGTCCCCAGAAAAGTTTCTAAGGAGCCATGAAGCCTAATCAAATAAGCTCTACCCAGATTTTAGATAGAATCTACCTCCTGCTGGATGCTTCCTGCATGGTCTTCTGATGATCGTGATAACACCCCAGCACTTAGTTTGGCACATGGAAAGCTCTTTAATAAATGCCATCGTTTGAATTATTAGCATTATCTTCTGGTCGCATGTGGGAGCGGGAAAGGGAAGGTGGGTGACATTGGAGGCCTGCGGGTTGTTGCCGAAGTTCAATTCATAGCATCATATTGGCATGACATAGTGGGTTTAGAAGGGAAGGCACTGTGGACAAATGGGAAAACGAGTGAATATATCACATGTCTTTTCACGTAGCAGAGCCACCTCCAACGTATCCGAAAAGATTAGGACCAAAACTATTTGGGGTAAGGAAAAGGCAGAGTTGCTAAACCAGTGACCGTGGAAGGAATAATCTTCCTTCAACTAGAAATTCATGGCTGCAGGGGAAGAAAGGGAAGTGTGTGTACAAAACCTCTGGGGTATCAACAAAATGAAAAAAAAAAACCTGCTATATGGGTTTTTGCAAGTTAACTATGTTTTATCACCAGAGGGGCTAGCAAACTATTTTGAAGGACCATCAGAGATACATAGAAAAGTTCCAGCACTAACAACTTTGCCTCACAGCATGTACTTTTGGAAAACAACTGTTCTATTTTTATCTTTATTTTGGTTTCCGTCTTCCCTGATTTTTCTCTATTGTTTCTCATAGTGACATACTCCTGATGTGCTCTATGTATCCCGTGTGCATGGATCCACAGATGTCCTTGCCTCTGTGCTTGTGTGACCCACGGGTGTCCCCCAGTGGGTTCTAGCCTCAGGTCTTTGGGAACAAGCATGTTTGTCCAACCCGATGTGCTAGTATTCCCCCCAGTGCTTAGTAGTGTGCCTGGCACATAGTAAGCACTTATAAACGACCAAAATTATTAATTATTATTATTTGTGTGACTTTGCATCTGTCCAGGTGACCCAACCTGAAGTTTGTGAGTTCTTGAGTGTAGGTGTGGTGCTAGTGTGATCCTCAAGGGTGTTTGTGTGGTTCTGTTTATGTGTGTGTGTTTATGTCCCAGGGAAGAGTAAAACTAAAAAAATCCCCTGGAGGCTTCCCACTCTTTAGGGGTGGGGGGCATGAGTAGGTGGGGAGAGTAGGGGATTGCCCAAGCCTTCAAAGCCATCATTTTTATGGTATTTTTAAGTGCTTACTATGTACCAGTCACTGTATTGAGCACTGGGGTAGATACAAACTCTATGTTCCACATGGGGCTCGCAGTCTTAATCCCCGTTTTACAGTTGGGGAACCTGAGGAACAGAGAAGCGAAGTGACTTGCCCAAGGTCACACAGCAGGCAACCAGTGGAGCTGGGATTAGAACCCAAGTCCTTCTGACTCCGAGGTCTGTGGTCTAACCACTAGACCATTCTGCTTTTCATGCCACCTAGGCCCAGCTGCCATCACCATGGGTCCCACCGATCCTCAGGTGCCGGTTACCTGGGGCTGATAGCCCCCAAAGCCTCCCTCACCCAAGGCCTCTGACAAAATCGGAGTTTCCAGCCAGGATTGAAAGAGTCCAAATGGTGGTTTCCCGGCCCATTATTAGCCCTTTGAAACTTGGCCCTTCCTGGGCTTATCCTTTCTAAAGTTTCTGTTTCCTTTCTGACGCCACGCTCCGAGTAAGAGGTTGTCCACCCTGCTGTAAGCTCGTCCTCTAGACTGTAAGCTCATTGTGGACTGGGAATGTGTCTGTTACACTGTTCCATTGTACTCTCCCAAGCGCTTAGTACAGTGCTCTGCACACAGTGAGCACTCAATAAATACAATTGACTGACTGCTTGGATCTCAGAGAAGCAGCGTGGCTCAGTGGAAAGAGCACGGGCTTTGGAGTTAGAGGTCATTGGTTCAAATCCCAGCTCCGCCACATCTGCTGTGTGACCTTGGGCAAGTCTCTTAACTTCTCTAAGCCTCAGTTACCTCATCTGTAAAATGGGGATTAACACTGTGAGCCCCACGTGGGACAACTTGATCACCTTGTAACCCCCCCCAGCGCTTAGAACATTGCTTTGCACATAGTAAGTGCTTAACAAATGCCATTATCATTATTATTATTATTATTATCTCTCAAGGATTCCTGTGGTCTGAAAGTGGCCACCAGAATGAGGGCTCCAGAACCCATGTGGCCACCATTCATTCAATTGTATTTACTGGGTGCTTACAGTGTGCAAAGCACTGAACTAAGCACTTGGGACAGTACACTACAACAACAATCACACAGCAGAGTGAGGAGCCCAAGGACTTCAGTCTCCCAGTCCGGAGGCTTTATGCTCAGAGCCATTACTGTTACTCCCGTGATGGTGGAAGTTGGACCAGAGGAAGATAATAAAAATAATAATTCTGGTATTTGTTAAGCACTTACTGTGTGTCAAGCACTATACTAAACAATGGGATAGATACAAGATAATCAAGCTGGACATTGTACGTGGCCCACATGGGGCTCACAGTCTAGGTAGGAGGGAGAACAGATGGTTAATCCCCATTTTACAGATGAGATAACAGAAGCACGGAAAAGTTAACTGACTTGACCAAGGTCACACAGCAGACAAGTGGCAGAGCCGGGAGGGAGAAAGGAGGGAGAGAACCCTACCTCTTCTCCTTCTACTCTCCTACCACTTTACTATTCCTCTGTTCTGCTAGTGGAATCAGTATGGCCCAGTGGAAAGAGCACAGGCCTGGGCGTCAAGAAACCTGGGTTCTAATCCCTGCTTTGCTGCTTGCCTGCTGTGTGAAGTTGAGCATGTCACTAAACTCTCTGGGCCTCAGTTTCCCCATCTCTAAAATGGGGGTAAGATACCTGTTCTCCTTCCCCCTTAGAAAGTGAGCTTTATGAGGAACAAGGTCTGTGTCTCATCTGCTTATATTGTATTTACCCCAGCTCTTAGGACAGTGTTTGATGCATAGTGCTTAACTAATACCACAGTTCTCATTGTTGCCACTCGAGTCCAGCATCTTTTCCTGGTCAGCGCCAAATAGATTGTCCATTCAGGCCAGTTGTCATCTACAGCCCCACCCTATGTCCTTCCCTCCCCCCAGCACCTGTATATATGTTCGTACAGATTTATTACTCTATTTTACTTGACATATTTACTATTTATTTCATCAATGATGGCCTTTTAGCTTTATTCTGATGACTTAACACCTGACTACATGTTTTGTTTTGTTGTCTGTCACCCCCTTCTGACTGTGAGCCCGCTGTTGGGTAGGGACCGTCTCTAGATGTTGCCAACTTGGACTTACCAAGCGCTTAGTACAGTGCTTTGCACACAGTAAGCGCTCAATAAATATGACAATGAAATACCACTGACCGATTGATTGAAATCATTCAATCAATACCGCTGATGGAGTGAATGGTTTTTCTTCCTAGAAAATCACTGGACCGTCCTGGTTATCTACATCTCCTTCTGAGCGTGCAGAGCCGAGCTCCCTGTTTTTTGGTGGTTCTGGATGGTCCCCCTTGTATTAACAAAGGGTTCAAGCCCAAAAGGGCTTTTCCATTTGCAGGGGAACTGACTAATTTAATGAAGGCAACGCAGTGTGAAACCTCAACGGCTTATTGGGACAGGACTTGAGCGAGATATTATTTCACAGCAGTAGATTGCATCATTTCCATTTCGCAGCTTTCCAGCGGGAAACAATACAACAAAAGTACCAATGGAATGAAAGAAAAAGAAAAAAAAAACCCCTCCAACAATGCTGAGAAAACAAACTCAGCCATGCTGGGATGGGAGTTAGTTACGTTAGTCAATAAAGTCTGTAAATACTACTCAGGCTCTTTTGTGGGAAGGAAACTTCCCAGAAAGCCTTCATGAGTGGGATTTTTTGGTCAGGTATGTTACCAAGGCCTAGAGGAGGCTGGAGGCATCTTGGTGTGGGGGTAATGAGAAATCTCCAGATCAAAGAAGGAGACACATCCATTATTCATTCAGTCACTTATTCAGTTGCATTTATTGAGTGCTTATGGTCACCGGGGGATTTGCGTGAGTAATTATGAAAAATTGCACCGTGTGTCTGCTCACGATCGTTTACACGCACTGTATCTTTTCCCAAGGTAACTAGAGCACTTGACCGTCATTTTTGCATTGTTTTACTGATCCACCAGGAAGAGAGATGAAAAGGCTAGGGCAAGGTCTGAGACGTGACCTCATGGAAGCTTGTTATGGGCAGGGAACATGTCTACTTATTTGTTGTTTTCTACTCTCCTGAGTGCTTAATATATTGCTCTGCACATAGTAAGTGCTCAATAAATACCTCTGACTGGTGGATTGATCACTGGGGTGAAGGTGAAAGGCCGGTCAGAGAAAAATGAAAAAAGGAAATAAAGGATCCAGGTGGTCAGAGGATTTAGGCTGCCCAGGAACTTAATCGAGGCTCACGGTTCTTAGGAATGGAAGCCAGGGTGGGGAGGCAGGACCAGTTAGAGAATATGATGTTGGTTTGAATTAGGGATAATGATTTTTTTAAAAAATCCATCAATCAATCCTATTTATTGAGCGCTCACTGTAGGCAGAGCACTATACTAAGCACTGAAAGAGTACAACACAACGGAGTCAGTAGACATGTTCCCTGCTCACAACGAAGCACTTACTTTGTCTCAAGCACTGTAATAAGTACTGGGGCAAGATAACGAGATTGGATGTGGTCACTGTCCTCCTAGGGGCTCACAGCCTAAGGGGGAGAGAGAACAGGTATTTAATCTCCATTTTAACAGAAGAGAAGTTCAGTTACTTGCCCAAGCAGCAAGCAAACATAGAAGGTAGGTTTAGAACCCAGCTCTTGTGTCTCTCCCCACCCGTGCTCTTTCCACTAGGACATTCTGTAAAACTAGGACCACAACCCTTCCAAAAAAATTCTTTGGTTCCTAATGGATAATTCCTTATCCACACCTGGACCTTATCTTAATCACTCAATCAATTGTATTTATTGAGTCCTTACTATGTGCAGAGCACTGTACTAAGTGTTTGGGTGAGGACCATGTTCCCTTAATACACTCACCCTGCTGCCCAAGTCACCCTTTCCTGAGGGACTGAATGAGAATGTGGAATGAGATTGAGATAGCCCTCCATAGATGCCGCTGACTGGTTGATTTATTCCATCCTTCCCCTCACCCCACTCCTCTGCTTGCTCCAGACTAACACAGGAGGACAACAGGGGTGAATTGTAGTCCAAGATCTAGGTAATGTAGAAATTTAAATGAACTGTAATCCTATAAAAAAATGATTTTGTGCCAACAGACTGCAGAAACCCACCAGTTCCAGACACGTAATGAGGAAGAAGAAATGTGGCCTAGTGGATAGAGCACAGGTTTGATAGAAAAACCTGGGTTGTAATTCTAGTTCCACCACTCGTCTGCTGGGTGACCTTGAGCCAAGCATTCTAATTTGACTCTGGACTAGCCTTCCAGGGAAATCTCATAAGCATGAGCCTGAAAGCAGAGGACCTGTGTTGTGATCCTGACTCCTCCACTTGTCTGCTATTTAATAATAATAATAATGGCGTTTTTAAGTGCTTACTATGTGCAAAGCACTGTTCTAAGCGCTGGAGAGGTTACAAGGTGATCAGGTTATCCCACGGGAGGCTCACAATCTTAATTCCCATTTTACAGATGAGGTAACTGAGACACAGAGAAGTTAAGTGACTTGCCCAAAGTCACACAGGTGACAATTGGTGGAGCCGGGATTCAAACCCATGAACTCTGATTCCAAAACCCGTGCTCTTTCCACCAAGCCATGCTGCTTCCCCATGCTGTTTGACCCTGAGCAAGTCACTTCACTTCTCTGTGCCTCAGGTACGTCATCTGTAACCCGGTAATTAAATCCTACTCCCTTCTACTTGAATTGTGAGCCTGTTTGTCATTGCACTGTACTCTCCAAAGCGCTTAGTTTAGTTCTCTGCACACAGTAAGTGCTCAATAAATACGATTGAATTAATATAATCAGGTCAGTTATAATCCCTAGCCCACATGGGGCTAACAGTGTAGTTGGGAGGAGAACAGGTTTCTGATCCCTATTTTGCATGTGATGAAATTGAGGCACAGAGAAGCAAAATGACGTGCCCCAGATCACACAGTAGATGATTGGAGGAGGTGGGGATTTGAATCCAGGTTCTCTGTCTCCCAGGCCTGTTCTCTGTCCACTAAACCACAAGATTGATTGTGTCACTGCCCCCGTCCATTCCCTAGCCTCTGGCTGAGAGGGTCCTTTGGGCATCAAAATTCTTAAGTCCAGTTTAATTCATTGAATGTTCTCCCTCCCCCAACTCAATCCCCACCCATGTCAATCAATCAATCAATCATATTTATTGAGTGCTCACTGTGTGCAGAGCACTGTACTAAGCGCTTGGGAATTACAATCCCTACCCAACAGTGGGCTCTGTCCATTCTGGCTACCAGTGAAATGTCCCATATGCCCAGCTGATCCTGGGCTCTTCTAGGATTCCAGTTCTCTCAGCTCATGCCAATCCCCTAAACTTCATATATAGGCAACAAACACAGGCTGGCCAGGCAAGGACCACAGCCCCTTCCCTCTGACTCAACTACCTGGTCCAACCCACCAATGGGAGGCCAGAAACTGTCTTGGGGAGAGGGAGGAAAAAGAGCCCAGGCTTATATTTGGGATGACCCACATTCTTCTGGAGTGAAATGATCTCAAACCACGAGCACTGCAGAAAGAAAGTTGCCTGCATTTTATTCAAACAGAGAGAAAGAGTCTCTTGGGTCTCGCCTTCTTATTTTACAGAGTTCTTTCTCATGTCTAAATCTCAATCTCTCTTCCTTCAATATAAGGTCATCTGCCCTTTACCTGCCCTATATTGAAAATGAAGAGCGGCAGATCATTCTCACTTCAACAAGAAAGTAACTTAGTCTCTTCTCAGCCTTCTTCGCAGCCAGGGACGTTTCCTCTCTTTGCTTTCCCGCGTGATGCTTCCGCAGATGCAGCTCCAATAAAACTGCATTTGATTTTTCCCCCAACATGTAATTTTGCAAGCTCATATATAATTTGCTGCCCATTATTCTGGCAGCTGAAGCGTGGCAAAATTTAATATTGATAATTAGAGCCTTCGCAGCAGGGAGTGCTCTACCTAAGGTGGAAACTCATTCTGTTACCAAAGCCTTCTCCTTTTATTGTTCATAACTTTGAGGCATTTTCCTCAGAGTAAAAATATTCCTAGTGTATGACGGTCCCGTGTTGAATTATTTTCTTAAGTCTGAACAAAATGCCTAGAGTTTTGTTGCTAGACAAACTATATGTTTTTTTGTTACTAAAGAGAGCTATAGGTAAATAGACAGTGTCCAAATGGATGCAACAGTTGGTAATATTTTGGCAATATTACTGAAAATTTCAATCAATCAATAGTATTTATTGAACACTTACTGAGTGCAGAGCAAATTTGGGCAAGAACAATCGAAGTTGGGGAAGCAGTGTGGTCTAGTGGATAAAGCCCAGGCCTGGGAGCCAAAGGACCCAGGTTCTAATCCTGTCTCCTCCTCTTGCTGGTTGAGTGGCCTTGGACAAGTCATTTAACTTCTCTGTGCCTAAGTTTTTGCAATTGCAAAACAATAATTCAAAACTTGTTCTCCTTCCTAGTTGACTGTGAGCCCCATGTGGGAGGAGGACTGTATCTAAACTGACTAACTTGTGTCTATCCCAGTGCTTAGAACAGTGTGTCTTAACTAACATGTGTCTACCTCAGTGCTTAGAACAGTGCTTGACAACAAATACGATCCAAACTGTTAAAGGAACACTCCTTGTTCTCAAAACATTTAGACCTTGAGCAAAACTATCTATTATGTCAGTTTCCCCTCTTTTTCTCCTAATTAGAATCTCTGCAAAAACAGCATGTAAGATGCTTTGATTACAATTCATCTATGTCATCCTTCCTGGTGTCATAACCACCTCAAATCCTGATTTTCAAAGGTCTCTGTCTAAAAGGCTTCCCGGGAACTAAGGCTTATTCAATCTGGACAACAGTGACAGCAATTTGCTGTGCAGTTGCTGGCAAAGTCCAC
The DNA here is from genome assembly GCF_015852505.1 of Tachyglossus aculeatus. NCBI lineage: Eukaryota > Metazoa > Chordata > Mammalia > Monotremata > Tachyglossidae > Tachyglossus > Tachyglossus aculeatus. Next base: position 26,267,245 of record NC_052074.1, on the reverse strand, counting down.
CTTTCGTCCACTGGGCAGTTTCTGGAGGTCTTGCTAACTTTCAGTTAACACTCAGATCTGCCACTGAGACCTGGACAAGGCTTTTCTAGTTATTGTCCCCCGTGGCAAATGGATAGACCTTTCTCCAACTCACTCAAGTCCATCACCAATTCTTCCTCCAGGCACTCAGTGCCCCAGAAGAGCAGTTCTCTTTTACCATCCTCCACATCTCCTTTTCAGACTGCCTGAGACCTACTTAAACAGTCGAGCCTCCGAGTTCATTGTAATTTCTGATCATTGGTTACCACATCTTCTTGCTAATTCTGATTCAGCAGATTTTGCTGAGAAGGCTGGTTTTTTTGTTACTCGGCACGGCCTATTAGGCAGACAATAAATCAGGGAGTCTTGCCAGCTTGTCTGTGATGCATCGCTCCTTTCTCCAAAGAGGGCATGGACCGAGGAGCGGCAAGGATGGTTGATTTCTGGGGCAGAGCAGTTATTCCCGTCGACGGCCGCTGAATCGCAGTTGCCCTTTTAGGAGAAAGCTCAGGTCCTGATTTCATCCTCAAATAATAATCACAATTATAGCACCTATTAAGCATTTACTATGTGCTAAACTCTAGACTGTAAGCTCATTGTGGGCAGGGAATGTATCTCTTATGCTGTTACATTTTACTCTCCCAAGGGCTTAGTACAGTGCTCTACATGCAGTAAGCGCTCAATAAATATGATTGACTGACTGACTATTAAAAGCACTAGGGTTGATGCTAGATGATGAGGTTAGACACTATCCCTGTCACATGAGAGGCTCACAGTCCAAGTAGGGAGTCAGAGGTCATGGGTTCACATCCCAGCTCTGCCAGTTGTCAGCTGTGTGACTTTGGGCAAATCACTTAACTTCTCTGTGCCTCAGTTGTCTCACCTGTAAAATGGGGATTAAGACTGTGAGCCCCAGAGCCTGATCACCTTGTATCCTTCCCAGCACTTAGAACAGTGCCTTGCACATAGTAAGCGCTTAACAAATGCCTTCATTATTACGATTATTATTATTTAATTTCCTGGCTACAGATGAGGTACCCGAGGCAAAGAGAAGTGAATGATAATAATAGTATTTGTTAAGCGCTTACTATGTGCCAAGCACTATTCTAAGCGCAGGGGTAAATACAAGGTAATCAGGTTGTCCCACGTGGGGCTCACAGTCTTAACCCCATTTTACAGATGAGTCAAATGAAGCACAGAGAAGTTAAGTGACTGGCTCAAAGTCACACAGCTGGTAAGTGGCAGAGCCGGGATTAGAACCCACATCCTCTGGCTCCCAAGCCCGTGCTCTTTCCACTGAGCCACGCTGCTTCTCTGTACAGAGTCCTGTGAATTACTCAGGGGCTCCAGCCGACAAGTGGCAGAGCCGGGATTAGAATGCAGATCCTCTGACTCTCAAGCTCGTGCTCATAAGATTTCCCTGGAAAACTAGTCCGAAAAATCGGAATGCTTGGCTCCGGTTTTCCAAATCATTAATTCATTCAATCATATTTATTGAGCGCTTACTGTGTGCAGAGCACTGTACTAAGCACTTGGGAAGTAGAAGTTGGGAACATACAGAGACGGTCCCTGCCCAACAAACAACCCAGCATAATCTTGCTCCATGCCAATTCTTATAATCTTGCTCCATTTCAGCTAGAAATGTCTGTAGGGTTGGTGATTTAATCACTCTTGCTGAAATTCTACTGCATTGGATTTTGCTAAATGGGTAAAAGAGATATACAAGCAAGTCGAATGCAAACTACATGGGAGCAGCACAGCATAGTGGAGAGAGATATGTATATACGTATATATGTTTGTACGTATTTATTACTCCATTTATTTATTTTACTTGTACATATCTATTCTATTTATTTTATTTTGTTAATATGTTTTGTTTTGTTCTCTGTCTCCCCCTTCTAGACTGTGAGCCCACTGTTAGGTAGGGGCTGTCTCTATATGTTTCCAACTTGTACTTCCCAAGCGCTTATTACAGTGCTCTGCACACAGTAAGCGCTCAATAAATATGATTGATTGATTGATTGATTGAGAGCGCAAGCTTGGGAGTCAGAAGATTGTGGGTTTTAGTCCCCACTCTGCCATGTGTCTCCTGCGTGACCTTCGGTGAGTCACTTCGCCTCTCTGTGCCTCGGTTTCCTCATCTGTGAAATGGGGATTAAGCCTGTGAGCCCCATGTGGGACAGGGACTGTGTCCATCTCGATTTGCTTGTATCCACCCCAGTGCTTAGAGCAGCGCCTGTCACGCAGTAAGCGCTTAACAAATACCAGAATTATTATTATTATTCTGCAGGATGTGGGAAGGGGTAGGGAGAGGAGGTGGGGGGAAAGGAAAGCACAATGTGCATAACTGCATGATACAAACCGCTCTCTCTCCTTCTCACAACCCCAGGGGTTAGGGACTGGTTGCTATGTCTATTTAACCGGTAATGAAAGTCAGAAGAAAAGAGAGGGGAAGGAGCAAATGAACCCATATTTCATTATTGTTGTTTGGAAAACTAGCAAAGCAGCAGGGGCCCAGTTTATTTTTCAGGCCTCTGCCACTGATTCATGTTGTCTTTATAATCCCAGCTAAAGTTTGAGCCGGCTGGGAAGACAGATTGCCCACTCTGGCCCCCACCCAGATCAACATGGGGTTTATTAGAAGCACACTATCATTTAGCACTGTCAGGAGTGTATTTATTATTAAGCAGCACACTCAACAGTCTAAATGGAAAGCCATTACTCTTCCTTAGATGCCGGGGAAAGTACGTTTATAAAGTCGAAGGGCTGATCCATTGTGTGTCTGGAGGAATACAAATCTCAACCCCTTTGACTGCTCCACCCCATGGCAGCGGCGGGGGAAGGAAGGGAACCTGGCATGACTGTTTTTCCTGGAATTTAACAGAGGGGAAGAACATTTTGGCTGCAGGGCACAAAGAGCCCGGGTGGGGACCTTCTCTATATGTTGCCAACTTGTACTTCCCAAGCGCTTAGTACAGTGCTCTGCACACAGTAAGCGCTCAATAAATATGATCGAATGAATATGGTGCCTGGGAGCCAAAGCTGGGCAGTCATGATGGTCTGGAGTCCTGAAGGGCAAAGAGATTGCAAGCAGATTCTGGGGTGGCATGGAGAAGGAAAGGGGAGGGTGTACTTTACTTCAACAAAGCTCAATGTCTGTTCCTCCAAGCAGCGTGGCCTAGTGGATAGAGCCTAGTAGGCCTGGAAGCCAGAAGGACCTAGGTTCTAATCCCAGCTCCGCAACTTGTCTACTGTGTGACCTTGGGTAAGTCACTTCACTTCTCTGGGCCTCAGTTACCTCATCTGAAAAGTGTGAATTAAGTCTGTGAGACCCATGTGGGATAGGGGCTGTGTCCAACTTGATTAGCTTGTATCTATTCCAGCATTTAGAACAGTGCTTGACACAAAGTACAGTGCTCTGCTTATAGTAAGCACTCAATAAGTGCCATCGAAGATGATCTTCGTCATGCCACGTGACAGCTGATTTTTTTGTTTGTTTTTAATGGTATTTGCTAAACACTTACTATGTGCCAGGCACTGTTCTAAACACTGGGGTAGATACAAGCTAATCAGGTTAGTTTAGGCACAGTCCCTGTTCCACATGGGGCTCACAATCTTAATCCCCACTTTACAGCTGAGATAACTGAGGCCCAGAGAAGTGAAGTGCCTTGCCCAAGGTCACAGAAAAGAGAAGTGGCTGAGCCGGGATTAGAACCTCAGTCCTCTGACTCTCAGGCTCGTACTCTTTCCCCTAGGCCATACTGCTTCTACCCAGTTCTCACTGCTGGTTAGTGTTTGCCCCCAGCAGCCCTTAGCGATGACATGGGAGCAGTATTTAGCTTTCCCATTAAATGAAAGCAAAGTCGAGTCACTGAGCTGGAAGTCAGAATCCTCTGGGGAAAAGACAAAGTGGAGAGAGAGAGCTGCTAGAGGTTCTTTTTCCTGGAGAAATTGCTGAGCTGGAAGGATTAAGGTACAGACTAACTAGAGGTTTTAACAGCTACTGGAGGTGGCCCTTCATTTTTTTTTTTTTTGGTTTGTTTCCTTTAATGGCATTTGTTAAGCACTCATTATGTGCCAGGCACTGTACTAAAGTGGGGTAAAAACAAGCAACCAGATTGGCTACAGACCATGTCCCACCTGGGGCTCACAGTCTTAATGCCCATTTTACAGATGTGGAAACTGAGGCACAGAGAAGTTAAATAGCTTGCTCAAGGTCACACAGCAGACAGGTGGCTGAACCGGGTTTTCCCAATTCACTTCCTTCCTAGCTCTGCTGTGGCCTCTTTCCTAGACCAAAAAGAGTCCCGGTAGTATCAGAGAGAGGTGAATGTATGCTCCAAGGCCAGTTGCAGGAAATTAATTGTGTCCTGGAAGGGCCCTTGGTGGCCTTGAAGTTGCTTCTCAAGCTGTGACCCAACAACTGTGAGAGGGCTACAAGAAGCCACTGCATTCGTCCGTGGACTTATTTCCACCATCAGTCTAACGAGGTGCACTTTCTCTCTTCCCACCATCACTTAATTCTGCCAGTCTCTCTTTCTCCAAGATCCCATGCCCATCCTTAAACTCCCTGCTCCTCTGCTCTACAGTCCATCATCAGTGTTGGTCTCTCATGCCATAGGTAGCAGAAAGAACTGGGAAGGATGTGACCAGACATCCCTCATGAGAGGGGATGGTCATAGATTTGGCGGGGGTAAGTCCCTCTGGATGGGGGTTACAGGTATGTTCTTTTGGTTTGTCAAAATGAACCACGCATCCAAAACTTTACCATCAGTGCTCTGGAAAAGGGAAGGTCCAAGGAGGCTCAGGAGAGAGTTATCTGAAGACACATAAATGAGATTTCCAGTGGTTCTGACTCTGCCATAAGCAATCACATGGCCTAGGGGAACGAATATAAACCTAGCAGTTGGAGAACGGGGTTCTAGACTAAGCTGTACCTCCGTCTTGCCGGGTGACACTGGGCAAGTCACCTGAGCCCTCTGGATTTCAGTCTCTTCATCTGTAAAATGGAGATCACAATAATATATTGCTATTATATCATATGCATAATAAATGTTGTGATATATCATCATAAATTATTGAAGGCACATCTCTTCCAAGAGGTCTTCCCTGATTTAAGCCCCCCTTTCCTCTTCTCCCACTCCCTTCTGTGTCACCCTGACTTGTTCCCTTTCTTCATCACTCCCTTCCGAGTCCCACAGCACTTGTATACATATCTGTAATTTATTTATTTATATTAATGTCTTTCTCCCCGACTCTAGACTGAAAGGTCATTGAGGGTAGCAAATGTGTGTGTTTACTGTTGTGTTGAACTCTCCCTAGCACTTAGTACAGTGCTCTGCACACAGTAAGCATTCAATAAATACGACTGAATGAATGAGAATGAATGACAATTTGTGGTATCTAAGTGTTTACTGTGTGCCAGGCACTGTACTAAGCGCTGGGGTGGATACAAGCAAATTGGGTTTGGACACAGTCCCTGTCCCACGTGGAGCTCACAGTCTCAATCCCCATTTTATAGATGAGGTAACTGAGGCCCAGAGAAGTGAAATGACTTGCCCAAGGTCACACAGCAGATACGTGGCAGAGCCAGAATTAGAACCCATGACTTTCTGACTCAGAGGCCCATGCTTTATCCACTACATCAGGCTGCTTCTCATCAGATCAGATCAGATCCCCGCTCTGCTCCCCATACCATCTACACTTTATCTACCCTCACAGCACCTGACACAATTTCTTGAGTAGGAATTTACTGAAGCCATCCCTTTTAAATCTCCAGGAGAGACAGCCATGGCAGAGAATCAGACACACACATTATCAGTTGACAAACCAGTTAAACTTAATGCATAGGTGTTGGAAGCACAATCTAAAATACCATTTATCTACCCTCACTTTAAGGGCTACCATAAATCTTTCCTAAACTTAATCTCAATCTTAACCCTAACCTCAGCCTAGCCCACATTTATATTAATCCCAACCTGACTTCAGCCCTAATCCTAAATCTACTTCTTGCCCTGACCTGAACTTTAGCCCTAATTAGGTTTATCGATTTTCAAGTTTGCTGAGGAATTTAGAACAAGCACTTACTGTGTTGCTCCACACACAGTAAATGCTCAATAATTGCCACTGATTGATTGATTTTGATTTTTCACAGTGATGATTGAAATTACTTGACAAACAGGCTTTGGACATGTTTTGTTTTGTTGTCCGTCTCCCCCTTCTAGCCTGTGAGCCCGTTGTTGGGTAGGGACCGTCTCTATATGTTGCCGACTTGTACTTCCCAAGCGCTTAGTACAGTCAGTAAGCGCTCAATAAATACGACAATGAATTTAGTAGTAATGCAATTTATAGTTCCCCCAGAGAGACTCAATAAACTTGTTTGGTAACAAGTTCTAGAGTGTCCAAAGAGGGAGATTTCTACCCACTAATGTAAGTCCTCACTAAAGTTGAAGTCTGTTCCTTCTTATCCAGTCCTTAGAGACTAAAGAAAAAAAATATTTTCACCATTATCTAGTCAACATCGCTTATTATGCTGTGATTAAAAACAGCTGCTGAATTTTTTCCACTCCCCCCCCACCAGCCTGTACTCCCTCCCACTCCTTATACGCTGGGTGACCACTCTCTCCACCTTCAAAGCATTATTAAGGTCACATCTCCTCCAAGAGGCCCTCTCCAATTAAGCCTTCTCTGATTTCTTCTGCTCCCTCTCCCATCCGTACCATCTATGCACCTGGATCTGTGATCTTTGGGCATTTGATATTCACGCCACTCTCAACCCCACAGCCCTTGGGTACGTTTTAAAATTTTATGTTATAAATTACTTATTTATATTAATATCTGTCTCCCCCTCTAGACTGTAATAATAATAATGATGGTATTTATATAATGTGACAATCACTATTCTAAGCACTGGGGGGGATACAAGGAAATCAGGTTGTCCCAAGTGGGGCTCACAGTCTTAACCCCCATTTTACAGATGAGGGAACTGAGGTACAGAGAAGTTGTGACTCGCCCATCACTGTGAGCAGGGAGCGTGTCAGATAACCCTTTTGTATTATACTATCCCAAGCATTTAGTACAGTGCTCTGCCCATAGTAAGTGCTCAATATATACCACTGATTGACTGATTAATCTCTTTTTTCCAGATTGAATGAACTTCAATTTGCAGGCTCTCCTCAAAACATCCAAAACCCAATGTTTCCATTACATATGGCGGACTGTGGGCTATCCTTCCAAACCAATGGAATAAATCCCCCTGTAGAGAGAGATCTCCAGTGGCATAGAGGAAAGAAATCAGAGTGTGTGCTATTCAGAGCAAAGAAGCCCTAGAGATTCTGAGCTCCGAATAGAACAAGACTCTTATTGCTAAAGGGAATATTTCTTGGCATGGAACCATGGATGCACAAGGAAGTTGAGCTAATTTAGAACAAAAGAACTCATTGTTGCTGCTTGGTTATTATTGCAGCTGCTCTCCGTACTCGTGTTATTACTTAACTCTCTCCCCTCTGATTTTTAATCACCCAACCCCGCTTTCCGATATCATGTCTTTTACCTTATCTCAATTAGACTGAGAGCAAGGGTTGCTTTGACTATTCCATTCCCTTGTTCGGGAATTATTGATGGATTGTCGACAGGGGACATGGGAGGGAATGGAGAAGGACTTTTCTCTTTATGTACCTCAAATTTTGGACTCTTTCTCTGATTTGGTTCCAGATTCTCTCTGGAGGGGCGTATGTTGGCAGTTATCCGGTTAGTTGCCTCTGCAGCCTTAGATTCATTCATCCAGTCATTCAGTAGTATTTTTTCAGTGCTCACTGTGTGCAGAGTGCTGTACTAAGCACTTGGGAGAGTACAATATAACAACAAATGGACACATTCCCTGCCCATAAAGAGCTTATAGTCTAGAGGAGGAGACAGATATTAATATAAATAAATTACTGATATGGACATAAGTGCTGTGGGGCTTGGAGAGAGGATGAATAAAGGGAGCAAGTCAGGGTGACACAGAGGGGTGTGGGAAAAGAGGCAAAGAGGCAAAGAAGCAGAGCAAAGAAGTATAATACAAAAGGGTCAGCTGACACATTCCCTGCTCACAACGATGGGCAGGTCACTTAACTTCTCTGTGCCTCATTTCCCTCATCTGTAAAATGGGGATTAAGACTGTGAGCCCCACTTGGGACAACCTGATTTCCTTGTATACCCCCCAGTGCTTAGAATAGTGCTTGGCACATTATATAAACACCATCATTAGTATTATTACAGTCTAGAGGGGGAGACAGATATTAATATAAATAAGTAATTTATAACATACAATTTTAAAACATGTACCTAAGGGCTGTGGGGTTGAGAGTGGGGTGAATATCAATGCTCTTTGAAATTTCCTCCAGTGCTCTCTGTATACAATGTAAGAGCTATGCTGTTGTCAGAAACAACCCCTGGTTTAGCAGCATGATTCAGGCAGCCTAGGGAAAGCAGATACTATAACCAGATTTACTGAGAGCCTGAATCAATCAATGGTATTTATTGAGCGCTTATTGGGTACACAGCAGTGTTACTAAGCGCTTGGGAGAGCACAATACAACAGAGTCAGTAGACACGCTCCCTTCCCACAATGAGGTGACGTGGGGAATTCAATTTGGTTCCAGTTTGGGATGGGGCTCATACTTAATGATGAAGCAGCATGGCTCAGTCGAAAGAGCCTGGGCTTTGGAGTCAGGGGTCATGGGTTCAAATCCCAGTTCCGCCAATTGTCAGCTGTGTGACTTTGGGCAAGTCACTTAACTTCTCTGTGCCTCAGTTACCTCATCTGTAAAATGGGGATTAAGACTGTGAGCCCTCCATGGGACCCCCTGATCACCTTGTACCTCCCCAGTGCTTAGAACAGTGCTTTGCACATAATAAGCACTTAATAAATGCCATTATTATTATTATTATTAATGATCCATTTTCCATGTCCAGTGAAATAGGTGTCATGGGGTCTTTCTCACTTTTTCTCTCACCAAACCCTTCTATTCTTCTTATTACTTCTCAGGTATTATAATGATAATGACTACGGTGGCCCTTACTACATGCCAAGCACTGTACTAAGCACTAAAGCAAACTGAAGATAATCAGGCTGGACACACCCACATGGGATCAGAGACTAAATGGAAGGAGGAACAGGTATTGAATCCCCCCTTTACAGATAAGGAAACTGAGGCCCAGAGAAATCAAATAACTTGCCCAAGATCATGCAGCAGATGAGTAGCAGAACGGGAATTAGGATCCACATCCCCTGATTCCCCGGCCTGTACTCTTTCCGCTGTCTTCTAGGTGAAGGGATCACCGCCCTAACTCTCTGAATCTCTTTCCACAATTCAGATTTGTTGGAAGCCAAAGTTCTTACACTCATCAGGGAGGGAGAGTTAGGCTGATCTTCCTCATCAGGAAGCATTGTTGAGAAGGAATTTTATATGCCTGGGCATAGTCCCATATCTCATCAGTAGATGCTGCTGTTTAATTGCTGAAATAACAGTTGTTAATGTGTTCTGTAAGGCTCCATGACAACTTTGGTTCTGATAAACAAAATCACTTGCTTTGTTAACTCACCTCCTGCCAGTGAACAGATCTTCATCTTTGCCAGGCCAGGCAAAGACCTCTTGTCCACTTGATCCCAAATGCTATATATATCTGTCATTTATTTGCCGATGTATATTAATGCCTGTCTCTCCCTCTAGACTGTGAGTTCATTGTGAGCAGAGAATGTGACTGTTTGTTGTTATATTGTACTCTCCCAAGCACTTAATACAGTGCTTTGCACACAGTAAGTGCTCAAGAAATACAATTGAATGAATGAATGAATGGGACTTCTCCCTGGTCTAAAGGCTAATAATAATAAAGTAAGTGTGGCATTCATTAAGTGCTCACTATGTGTGAAGCACTGCACTAAGCTCTGGGATGAATACCAGATAATCAGGTCCACACATGGGGCTCACAGTCTAAGCGGGAGAAAGAACAGATATTGAATCCCCAGTTTGTACATGAGGACACTGAGGCACAGAGAAGTTAAGTGACTTGCTCAAGGTCACACAGCAGATGAGTGGTTGAATTGGGATTAGAAACTAAGTCCTCTTTCTACCTGCTGCTTCTCATTGAAGCTTCTAGATGCTTCTAGGGAAGCAGCATGGCTCAGTGGAAAGACCACGGGCTTTGGAGTCAGAGGTCATGGGTTCAAATTCTGGTTCCGCCAGTTGTCAGCTGTGTGACTTTGGGCAAGCCACTTAACTTCTCTGTGCCTCAGTTACCTCATCTGTAAAATGGGGATTAAGACTGTGAGACCCCGTGGGACCTGATTAGCTTGTAACCTCCCCAGCGCTTAGAACAGTGCTTTGCACATAGTAAGTGCTTAATAAATGCCATCATTATTATTATTATGATTATTCTTGAGCTGTAATTATTGAGCTAGATCACTGAGCCCTGTCCAGGATCTGGGTTCTTAAAGGTTGTTCTACCTTCTGGAATTTGAAAATGCTACCGATTCCAAAGGCTTTCCTTTGACCTGTCATAGTCTAAATGGAAAAGGACCCAAAAGCCCTGTTGGGATGGAACAAATCAGTTGACAAAAATATTCTGGCATCCTTGAACACCTCTAATGATGTTAATAAGACTCGCAGAGAAGCAGCATGGCTCAGTGGAAAGAGCAAGGGCTTTGGAGTCAGAGATCATGGGTTCAAATCCCGGCTCTGCCAATTCATTCATTCAATCATATTTATTGAGCGCTTTATTGAGCTGCCAATTGTCAGCTGTGTGACTTTGGGCAAGTCACTTAATCAATCAATCAATCAATCGTATTTATTGAGTGCTTACTTTGTGCAGAGCACTGTACTAAGCGCTTGGGAAGTACAAGTTGGCAACATATATAGTCCCTACCCAACAGTGGTCAGTTCCCTCATCTGTAAATTGGGGATTAAGACTGTGAGCCCCCTGTGGCACAACCTGATCACCTTGTAACCTCCCCTGCGCTTAGAACAGTGCTTGGCACATAGTGAGCGCATAATAAATGCCATCATTATTAAATAGCCAGATAGCCTACCATTGCCTTTTGTCACCGTAGAGCCCTGAAGGGCTGGAAAGATTGAGGTGGAGGCCAAATCTGTAAGCACCGGTGAATCTCAGTTCCCAAACTCAATCATGAAGCCTTTTTTTTATAATTTAGAAACCAAAATCATAAAATCACTCATTTGAACTCCAGCAATTGTACAAATCAAAACATTCTGGGTGCACAAATTTGTAGAACAGCAAACTGAACCATCCAATCAGAATCAAAGCCGTCACTTTCCCACCTCTCCTGAGAGTCTAATCAACTGCAGTTCAAGCCTGGATCGGGGCGAGTGGGAGCTGTGCAGGCTGTGGGATTATTGAGTCATGTCAGATGGCTCCAGAAGCCACAGAACTGGCCCACAGAGCAGACCCAGTCGAGGCTACTGATGGGGCAACGTGAACACTTTGAAGAGGCTAGCAAAATGACACAAAAATTGTGAGCCCCCCTGCCCAGGGTTGCAGCAGATTGGAGGGGTAAGGTTTGGAGAGGGTGGTGAGTTCCAAGATGATGGTAATAACGGTATTTCTTAAGCGCTTCCTATGTGTCAAGCACTGATCGAAGTGCTGGGGTAGATGCAGTCTAAGGTTGGACACCCTCTGTGTCCCACGTGGGGCTCACAGTCTTGATCCCCATTTTACAGATGAGGTAACTGAGGCCCAAGGAAGTGACTTGCCCAAGGTCACACACCAGACAAGTGGTGGAGGTGGGACTAGAAGCCAGGTCCTTCTGACGCCCTGGCTGTGATCTACCCACTAGGCCACGCTCCTTTCCAAAATGGCAGGTGACAGTCAAGTGGGTGGGTGGGCATCAGTAATTATTCATTCATTCATTCATTCATTCAATCGTATTTATTGAGCACTTACTGTGTGCAGGGCTCTGTACTAAGCGCTTGGGAAGTACAAGTTGGCAACATATAGAGACGACCCCTACCCGACAACAGGCTCACAGTCTAGAAGGGGGAGAAAGAGAACAAAACAAAACATATTAACAAAATAAAATAAATACAATAAATGTGTACAAATAAAATAAATAAATAAATAGAATAATAAATCCGTACAAACATATATACATATATACAGGTGCTGTGGGGAGGGGAAGGAGGTAAGGCGGCGGGGATGGAGAAGGGGAGGATGGGGGGGGAGATTCAGGCTAGGAGCTGGGATCTGACATGACTCAGCTGCCAATGTTTAGTTCAATCAGTTTGTATTTATTGAGCATTTACTGTGTGTAGAGCACTGTTACTAAGTGCTTGCAATACAATAGAGTTGGTAGACACAATCCCTGCCTGCAGTACGCTTATAGTCAAGGAGGGGGATTTATTTAAATTGATTTGAATTGCTTTTGTAAGACCATCCTTTGTCCTAATTTTGGAGCCATATTCTACTTGATATCAGGCATCATAAATGCATCTTAGTGCAACCCCCCTCTCCTTCTGCAGTCACTTGTCCATTCTGCTTACATATGACACCTCCTTCTGATGTTTACTGGATATGCCCAGGCTCGGTTTCTCTTCCTGTGAGGGTGGGAGCCCTGGACGGAGCTCCCCTCCCTCTTCTTGTGTCCCCGGGATATGCCCATCACTTCTGCCCACAATCCTGCTGGCTGCTCTACTCTCACTTCCAGCACAGAGTGGGCAGAAAACTGGACACGCAGAAAGTTCTGTAAAACTAGCATGGCTTGGTGGATAGAGCACCGACTTAGGAGTCAGAAGGACCTGGGTTCTAATCCTGCCTCTGTCACTTGTCTGCTGTGTGACCTTGGGCAGGCCGCTTCACTTCTCTGGACTTCATCTCTAAAATGGAGATTGAGACTGTGAGCCCCAAGTGGGACAGGGACTGTGTCCAACATATTTGCTTGTATCCACCCCAGTGCTTAGTACAGTGCCTGGCACATAGTAAACGCTAACAAATACTATTATTATTATTACTGTTATTAAAACTGTTCACATCGCCTCTTTTAATCCAAGATGCTAAGTGATTTCCCAAGCTTCATGGCACATCTTCAGGAAGCTGGCAAGCAGCATTTTTCTTCTCATATAGGCCAGAGAAACTGAGGCACGGAGAGGTGACAAGGCCGGCCCAAGGTCGCAGGGGGAGCCAGTTATAAAACTGGCTTCCCCACTCTAAGACTGGTTGGCAAACCCTGGTCATGAAGTCATTCCACCTCTCTGTCACTCGACTGGCTTTGGTCAATCAATCAATCGTATTTATTGAGCGCTTACTGTGTGCAGAGCACTGTACTAAGCGCTTGGGAAATACAAGTTGGCAACACATAGAGACGTCCCTACCCAACAGTGGGCTCACAGTCTAGGTCCATAATGAAACCCTAACCCCACCAACCAATTAGAAATCTTCAGCAATCCAACAATGCTACAGTGAGCGACTGTTATTTTCTTGCATTACATCCGTCAGGCGACAAGTCCTAGCATTTATCTAGCAGCAGGAGATCATTATCTGGTAGCAATGTTCTCTCCACTGACAGTATCTTTTAAATAAGGGTCAACCATCCAGCAATCTGTCTGCTGCTCATTCCTTTCCAGAGAATCAAATTGATTTAAGCCAAGAGCAGGGAACAAAACAATTTAAATTTTCAGGGCATCTTGGCAAACCTAAGGTATGGCTTTGATAGGTGACCTGTGGTGATCTTGATGTCAGCCACACCGTTGGACGGAATCTTCACCGCTCTCGCAAATACAGAGGAACCACACTCACAAACGTACGAAGGACCTTTCTGCCGAAGCCCCACTGGGGGAATATAATCAAAATAACAATAATAATAATAATGATATTTACTAAGTGCTTACTGAGTGTCAGGCCCTTTGCTAAATGCTGGGGTGGGTAAAATCAAATCGGGTTGGACACAGTCCCTTTCCCACGTGGGTCTCACAGTTTTGACCCCCATTCTACAGCTGAGGTAACTGAGGCACAGAGAAGTGACTTGTCCAAGGTCACACTGCAGACCTAGGACCTCATTCATTCATTCATTCAACTGTATTTATTGAGCACTTACTGTGTATGGAGCACTGTGCTAAGTACTTAGGAGAGTAAAATGCAACAATAAGTAGACACATCCCCTGCCCACAGTGAGTTTACAGTCTAGAGGGTTAGTAGAGTACTTGGCATATAGTAATTGCCTAACACATTCATTCAGTCATATTTACTGAGCGCTTACTGTGTGCAGAGCACTGTACTAAGCACTTGGGAAGTACAAGTTGCAACATATAGAGACGGTCCCTACCCAACAGTGGGCTCACAGTCTAGAAGACTATAAATACCATTATTATTAATTACTAAGTAGTATTCATTCACTCAATCATATTTATTGAACGTTTACTGTTTGCATCACACAGTACTAAGCATTTGGAAGGTACAATACGGCGATATTAGAACTCATAATAATTAGGCATTCATTAAGCACTTTCTATGTTTTAAGCCCTGGGGTTAATCCAAGGTCCTCAGCTTGGACACAGTCTCTATCTCACATCGGGCTCGGGGTCTATTTTATCCCCCACTTTGCAGATGAGGGATTGAGGCCCAGAGAGATCAAGTGACTTTCCCAAGGCCACACAGCAGGCAAGTGGTATATATGTATATATGTTTGTACGTATTTATTATTTTATTTATTTATTTATTTTATTTGTACATATTTATTCTATTTATTTTATTTTGTTAATGTGTTTTGTTTTGTTGTCTGTCTCCCCCTTCTAGACTGTGAGCCCACTGTTGGGTAGGGACCGTCTCTATATGTTGCCAACTTGTACTTCCCAAGCGCTTAGTACAGTGCTCTGCACACAGTAAGCACTCAATAAATAGGATTGAATGAATGAATTAAAGTGGTAGCGGTGGGAATGGAAACCTGTCACTTAGTTCCCAGCCCACAGACTCTTTCTACAAATCTGTGCTAGTAATAATAGTAGTAGTAGTAAGCACTTAATAAATGCCATCATTATTATTAGTAGTAGTAGTTGTAGGGAAATTAATACCATTTATTGAGCACCCACTTGATGGTGAACTGTACTAGACCCTTGGGAAGTACAGAATAATGAAGTGTCCCTTTCAATCCTCCGTTGAGGGACACTGCTGCCACACGTAACTCACGCTCCTAAAAGGCAATGTTCTGTGGTCCCTCTGCTGTATAGATAATTGTAAAACAAACTCTATATTCCCATCGACACCCTTTCTAATTACATCTCACCTTCATTAGGCTATTAAAGTGATAGATGATGGCAATTACGTCGAACCCCACTGAAAACACTCGGTCGGTGACACGCACTGACTAGAACATGAATTACCGATCCGGGGGCCCGGAAGAACTGCGCAACACGGGCCGACGATGAAAAAGCCACGTGAACCGCTGGCTGGTAGTCACCGGCGGGGATTCAGCTGGCAGGACGTTCACTGGGTGGCTTAGCTCTGGTGTCAGCCACGGTGGCTGAGTTGGGCAGATCTCCAGTCACGAGGGATGGTGGCTTTTCCCTGGGAAAGTCAGTCAGGGGATCTGGGTAATAGCCCAGAAGCAGCATAGCCTAATGGATAGAGCCCTGGCCTGGAGTCAGAGGACCTGGTTTCCATCACTTGTCTGCTGTGTGGCCTTGGGCAACTCACTTCAGTTCTCTGGGCCTCACTTTCCTCAACTGTAAAATGGGGATTCAATTCATGTTCTCCCTCCTGCTTAGACTGCGAGCCGCACGAGGGGCAGTGACCCAACTAACATGTACACCAGCGCTTAGAACAGTGTTTTATATGTTGCAAGTGCTTAACAAATACCATAAAAAAATATCCAGGGGTTGGCTGTTGTTTTCAGAGAGTTCCCTCCACTGGATTACCTTGCATCTACCCCGGAGCTTAGAACAGAACTTGGCACACCATACGCGCTGAACGCGCTGGGAGTCAAAAGAACCTGGGTTCTAAATCACTTTACTTCTCTGGGCCTCAGTGACCTCATCTGTAAAATGGGGATTAAGACTGTGAGCCCCATGTGGGACATGGAGTACCAGTCCCACCCGATTGCCTTGTAGCTTTACCCTAGCACTTAGAACAGTACCTGGCGCATAGTAAGCACTTAACAAATACCACAAAACAAAACTACCATGTGTAGAAAAAAGAAGGACAGCGGGTCATGCTTCTTTCCATCTCAAGTCAGACTCCAAGGGCAGGAATGGAAGGAAGATAAGTGAAATCTCACTTCTATTTCTGTCCAGGCTACAGATGGAGAGCAGAATATATCCCGTAGCACAGTCGCTCTCCATCCTTTCTCCGCTCATGATTTAAATGATGAGGAAAAAAAGAACCCACCATTCTCAATAAACACATGTTTAATGTTATCGCTTGGTATTTGAATAGTGCGCCATAACTACCCTCGTAAATTAAACTTCTTTGGATTTATTAAGCTGTTTATTGAATGGTGAGTAATAAACACTCGAGATTAACAGCTCTGCAACTGTTCCGCTCCCGGTTACATATAGAGTTGCTAAACTTCCATAAAATAATTACGAATCAATTACCAGTTTGACGTACAGTAATTGTCAAAAGTTCAGTGCAGATTCAGGATCCTTATTTAAAAGTTGGCTCCCATTTTCGGTTGAGGAAGCTGTCTCTCCCTCTTGCTTTGTTTCCTTCCTTTACTTCTTTTCCCTCCCTCATCTTTCCCCCTGCAAACACTCTGTGACCATCTCTCTTTTGCCCATATTCACCTATTTTCCACTTTCCCGGGTTGACTTGTGGAGCATTGGCACTCAGAGACAAAAGGTAGATAGAGAAAGAGAAAGAGAAGTGGGGAAGGAAAGAAGACTAGTCTCTAAGACCATTTAGTCCCCCATTGACAAGTTTAATTGTCTCTCTGTAGAGAAGCAGCTCAGTGGAAAGAGCCCAGGCTTTGGAGTCAGAGGTCATGGGTTTGAATCCCAGCTCTGCCAATTGTCAGCTGTGTGACTTTGGGCGAGTCACTTAACTTTGCTGTGCCTCAGTTCCCTCATTTGTAAAATGGGGATGAAGACTGTGAGCCCCCCGTGGGACAACCTGATCACCTTGTAACCTCCCTAGTGCTTTGAATGGTGCTTTGCACATAGTAAGTGCTTAACAAATGCCACCATTATTATTATCATTTTGCTCCCCAGTATCACTTCACTTGCACCCCTAGCTCTGTTGAAATAAGTCATTCAAATGATGCTTTGAACAATCCCAATACTCTACTGCCATTCAAACTTTTCCCTTCTCCTCCCTTCCATCTGAGATAAAGAGACCCCAGTCTGGTCCTGGCCAGCCAGGTATATCCTGACTTAGAGGGATCTCCCAGGAAGGAAACAGAAACGGTTGGCAATGGGTCGGCTTCTCAATTCCATCCCCCTGCTGCTCTCTCTCCCAGGAAGACTTTCCTGCTCTCCATCTCCCTGCCTGCCATTTCCTCCTCACCACTGGCTTTAAAGCAGTCAATCACCTTGCCCCCTCCTATCTCAGCTTGCTACTCTCCTACAACCCACCCCACACACTTCAGTCCTCTAATGCGAACCTTCTCACTGTATCTTGATAACATCTATCTCGCCACCCACCTCACACCCACATCCTGCTTCTAGCCTGGAATGCCCTCCCTCCTCA
This sequence comes from Tachyglossus aculeatus, assembly GCF_015852505.1. NCBI lineage: Eukaryota > Metazoa > Chordata > Mammalia > Monotremata > Tachyglossidae > Tachyglossus > Tachyglossus aculeatus. Next base: position 26,249,554 of record NC_052074.1, on the reverse strand, counting down.
TATCTCTCACTCAATGCTGACAGAACTGCCCATTTCCACAGATCCCATTACTGGTGCTACACAAGGTCTCTTTCTGACCAAGCTTAGCCTCACTGAAAAGCTTTATTGAAGACACATCTCTTCTAAAAGGCCTTCCCAGACTAAGCCCCACTTTTCCTCATCTCCCACTTCCTTCTGTGTCTCCCTGACTTGCTCCCTTTGTTGGTCCCCTCTCCCAGCCCCGCAGTACTTATGTACATATCTGTAATTTTTTTATTCATATTAATGTCTCCACCCTCTAGACTGTAAGCTCGTTGTAGTCAGGGAAAGTGTCTGTTTATTGTTATATTGTACTCTTCCAAGCACTTAGTAGAGCGCTCTTCACACAGTAAGCGCTCAATAAATATGATTGACTGACTGACTTTCTGATGCCTCCCAAAGACTGATAACAAGCAGAGAAAGGAGGGGCAAGGGAGGGGAGAAAGACAGGTGGCCAGACTTTACCCTGCTTTGGCTCCAAGCGTTGACCCAAAGATGCTATGCCTATTGGTTTGTGAGGGAAAAATCATTCACACAGCTTTTCCACCTGCCTTGCTTTTCTCAGTTCCATAGTCCCGTTCACCCTGGCTCCCAACTCAGAAAGAGACCAAGCAGAGCACCAGTAATGGGCTCTGTGGAAACGGGCAGTTCCCCCGGCATTGAGTGAGAGAATTCTTTATTCTTGGCTTCTGATTCCCTCACCTGCCACAGCATTTCTTCCTCAATCGCACTCCCTGTCACTCACCAAAACATGCACCAGGTCAAAGCAGTTACGGTTTGCTTCTGCAGTCAGTTTTAAATGTAGTGAAAGCTCAGATTCTGGATACTGTAATAAACCTGGGGATTGAAATTCAGATGAAGGAGAGGAATGATTTAGATAACATTTCAAAACACACATACACAACACACACACACATTTTTACATACTCACAGCTTCCCAATAAAGTAGCCTGAGGCCTCCTCTCACCTGCAGAGGGAACTACAATGCTTTAAGCTTCTTCTTTAGGGTCAGAATATCCATCTGGATCAGCTCTGTCAAGCAAGACCTCGAATCTATAAATCATGTAGGAACAGCAGTATCGGAGAGCAGGAAGGCTGTATTTTTATTAAGGCCGTGGATGCTTGGCAGTCTCCTGGGCAAGGCTGTATTTAAAACCCGGTAGCAAATGTCCTAGTTTTGTTTTGTAGATTTGTAGCTTGCGGTTGTAGTAGTACCACTATTTTATTGAGCACCTATGGGGTACAATGCAGTGTTAAGCACTTGAGAGATACAACCGAAACAAAAACACATTCCCTGCCCACAGTGAACTTACACTCTAATTGAAGTACCAGGCTTAGAAATATTGGATATGCGTATACTTAAATGAGTGCTGGGTATGGAAATGAATAAGTCTATAAATGCAAGAGAGGGTTGAGGATTGTTAGGAATTGAGACATTGATCAGGGAAGACTTGTTGGAGACGGTAGGAATTTTAGAAGGGCTTTGAACAGGGGATGTGTCTACCAACTCTGTTATATTGTACCCTCCCAAGTGCTCAGTATGGTGCTCTGCACATGGTAAGTGATCACTAAATGTTATTGATTAATTGATTGATTGAATTGAAAATAGAGAGGAAAGACATCTGGTGCATATGGAGAAGCATATTGAGAAGCAGCCTGGCTCAGTGGAAAGAGCCCGGGCTTTGGAGTCAGAGGTCACGGGTTCAAATCCCAGCTTCACCAACTGTCAGCTGTGTGACTTTGGGCAAGTCACTTCACTTCTCTGGGCCTAAGTTACCTCATCTGTAAAATGGGGATTAAGATTGTGAGCCCCCCCGTGGGATAATCTGATCACCTTGTAACCTCCCCAGTGCTTAGAACAGTGCTTTGCACATAGTAAGTGCTTAATAAATGCCATTATTATTATTATTATTATTATTATTATTGAGGGGAAGGGAGTTCGAGGTCTTGGGGTCAACTTGAACATGGGATCAGAGTTGGGAAAGAAAACAGGAAACAGCTAGGAAGCAGTCTTGGCAGGAGCAAAGAACATGGGAATAGGGATGGTGGAGAGATGACAGTAAGGTGAATAGAGAGGTAGTAATGTCTTAAAGCCAAGAGTAAGGAGTCTTTGATCCATGTCATTAGCCCTATTCCCTTCGTCTTAGGCTGTGAGCCCTATGCTGTGTCCAGCCCAGTGCTTAGTACAGTGCTTGGTACATAGTATGCACCTAACAAGTGTGACAATAATAATAATGATAATACTATTTAGAGGGAGATGGGCTACCATCGGAGAGTTTTGAGGAGAGGGGAGCTGTGCACTGACCAATGTTTCAGGAAGGTGATCCTGTCCAAAATGTGAAGTAGGGACTTAACTAAGGAGAGGCTGGCAGTATGAAGGCATGAAAGGAGGCTGATGTAAATAGTCTGTTTTGGTATGACGATTACTCAAACCAGAGTAGGAGCTGCTTGGGTGGAGAAGAAGGACCCGATCCACAAAAGGTATTTGAAGGAAAATAAGCAGGTGTTAGCGGAAGATGGGCTGTGAGAGCAAAATGACAGTGAGGGGTTAGGGTGACACCAGAGTTATCGGTGTGTCGCAGGGAGAATGTGGATGGTGACAACAGAGATGGGGATGTTGAGAGGCACGGGGGGCTTATGAGAGATGAAAAGTTCAGTTTGAGCAGATGCTAGGGCTGGATGCAGAGCCTGGTGATGGGAAATTTGTCCCTAAAGTCTACAGACAGATACCGAAATAGATCCAAGTCTAATGTGATCTCCCCATAGAAAGCAGCACGGCCTAGTGGAAAGAGCACCAGCCTGGGAGTCAGAGGTTCTAATCGCGGCTCTACCACTCCTCATTTAACTTCTCTATGCCTCAGTTTCCTCATCTGTAAAATGGGGATTAAATCCTACTCCTTCCTACTTAGATTGTGAGCCCCATGTGAGACAGGGACTGAATCCAACCTGATTATCTTATATCTGCCCCAGTACTTAGTATTTGTCACGTAGGAAGCACTTATCAAATACAGACAGGGCTGGGGAATCAGTAGAGCCATGTCATCCCCCTTCCCCTCATTCCCATGAACCCCTGGAGTCCAGATGAAGGGATGTGGAGACAATTATTCCATTTCATCCTTGGGATCTTCTGTTCTTCTGTTTCTGCTTTCATATCTCCCTTGCCTTCTAATTCAGTTTTTATTTCTGGACTGATCTCATTTTATTAAATCAGAGAAATGGGAGATCAAAGTCACTTTCAAACCCCTTTGATCCGTACAGTCCTCTTGGTCCAGTCAGGTTCGGAGCCGGGGTTTGTTCAGAGAAGCTGCCTGGCCTTAATGGAAAGAGCACAAGTCTGGGAGTCAGAGGAGCTGGGTTCTAATTCTGGCTTCACCATTTGCCCGCTGTGTCACCTTGAGGAAATCACTTTGTTTCTCCAGGCCTCCATTTCCTCATCTGTAAAAGAGGGGTGGGGGTAGGGTGGGGTTAGGTTCAGGAGAGGGCAGAAATAATTATGATTCCTTGGATTGATTTATATCTTTTCTCCTCACACTGTAAATTGCTTTCAGATCTATCTCCTATTCACTGCCACAACTTTCTTACTAAGCACAGGTGGTACGGGGATGTTGAGCGGGGGACTATTAATGTTCCATTTGGCAGATTGAATAACTGAGGCCCCAGGAAGTAATGTGACAAGCCCGAGTCACAGCATTACAGGAAATAGAGTTTTATTTCCTAACTGGTTGGCTTTTCTGGTTCAGGATAGGATAGGGAATGCAGTTCTGCAGATGTCGTTTTTAGAGATGCTGGGAAATCCAAGAAGAGTCTGGCTTTGACAACTCTGTGCTGGCAGAAAAAACCTACAGCACAGTGGCCCAAGTCACCCTACCCACACCCTTTTTTATGGCATTTAGGAGCTTACTCTCCCCCGCTCCTACTTAAAATGTGAGCCCCAGGTGGGATAGGGACCTGATTAGCTTGTATCCTTCCCAGCACTTAGAACACTGCTTGACACATGGTAATTTCTTAATAAATGCCATAGTATTCTTATTATATTATAATTATCATTTTACCATATTGCTTTGTTTCTCTTTAGATGACTTCATGGATAGATGAAGGAAGTTTGCAGTGTAGCAGGAATGTGAGAAATGACTCACTTCTATGGTAGGACAATAAAGATACGAGATAGGCCAGGAAGGATGAGATCTTTTGTCCATCCAGTTAGATGGAATTCTTTCAGTAATGTTTATCGAGTGACCATTATGTATCCAGCATTTTGTTAAGCCTTTTGTGGGGAAAGAGAAAAGTCTGTCCCTTCTCTCAAGTGGCTTCCATTCAAACCCTCCCCTTTTCACATCCCTTATTAATATAGTAATTGTGATACTAGTAATTGTAATACTTTAAGGCATTTACTATGTTCCAAGCACTGTTCTAAGTGTTGGAGTAGATACAAAGTAATCAGGTTGGACATAGTCCCTGTCTCACATGGGGTTCAAGGTCTTAATCCCCATTTTATAGGTGAGATAACCGAGGTACAGAGAAGTGAAATGAGTTGCCCAAGGTTACACAGCAGACATGTGACAGTGCAGGGATTGGAATCCATGTCCTCTGATTCCCAGGACCAGGTGCTTTCCACTAGACCAGGCTGCTTTGCACTGTTGTTCTGAACCCTGCATGCTATTGGTTTATTCCTTGAAGCTTTAAATGTGCCTGGTTTTCTTATCTTAGCGTGGGAGACTATGCGGAATTACTAGTTATTATTGATGATGAAAGTATACAGTACCTGTTGAAACATCCAACCATAACAGCTGGTGGGATCAGACTGATGTGGGGAACACTTAACGATAGTCTGAGCCGTTATTAGCAGGGATGTCTGTTTTGCTTAGATCCCCTATCTGTCAGCTTAGGAAGCCAATGTGAAATGGAAGCCAACATGCCTCTGCCCACGGTCGAGCGTTTCCCGAGGACTGAGTAGCTGGGGAGCCATGATGGGAGATGGCTCGCTAGCTGCTCACTAATCGATTTTGCAATGAATATATTTTCTAGGGTTAATCCCATCGCTCGAATGGAGAGATTGGTTCCAGACGCTGAGTCTCTGCTCCTGGAGGAGAGAGACTGTACTGTGGGATGCCAGAGAAGGGGTGCTTAGCAGAACTCGGTGGGTTGCCGTCCTGAGGGCAGGGTGATGGGGCCCCAGCTCGCTTGGCCCAGAGTTTTCTGGCTGGAACAGAGCAGTGGGTACTGTTCACTCACAGGGGCAATAGAGGAGGTGGGTTATGAGTTGCTTTTGCAAACTCCCATTTAGAGAAGGGCTGGGGTCATTTGGCTGCAATTCTAGCACTCAGGTCTAGGGATGACAAGTTAGAAGTGGGAAAAAGAGACATAGTTTAGATTTGGGGGAGGCCTTTTCCCCCCTTCTTTGTTTTTCTTTTTCTCTTGCCTGTCAGATTGCTTCTCCTGCCTACCTGTTTCCCCAGCTGACCCCAACTCTGGCCTCCATTCATTCAGTCGTATTTATTGAGCACTTATCATATACAGAGCACTCTACTAAGCGTTGTCTTACTTCCGATACCCTCCAGGAGTGTCAACTTTGAGCAGGGAGGCAGGCAAAAAGAAGATGGGGATTTTATGGTGGGGACTGGAAGTGGGCAGGTTTCAAAGAGCTAACTTGTCAGGAAAATACTCCATTTATCATCTTGATTCAATCAATCAATTAATCAATAAATCTTATTTATTGAGTATTTGCTGTGTGCAGAGCACTGTTCTAAGCCCGTGGAAGGGTACAGTATGACAGCATTTATTAAAATGCCGGTATTAGTTAAAGAATTTACTATATGTCAAACACTGCACTAATCACCAGAGAAGACACAATATAATCAAGTTGGATGCAGTCCCTGTCCCATATGGAGTTCACAGTCTAAGGGATTTGGAGATTCGGGTAGTTAATCCACATTTTGCGGATGAGGAAACTGAAGCAAGAAGTTAAATGACTTGCCCAGGGGTCATACAACAGACAAGTGTCAGAGGCAGGATTAGAACCCAGGTCTTCTGACTCCCAGCCCCCTGTGCTGTTATCCCTCCCCCTTAGACTGGGCTCCATGTGGGACAAGGACTGTGTCAGATCTGATTGTATTGGATCTACCCGAGTCCTTTGCACTCTGCTTAACACATATTTAGGATTTCTCTCTTGAGCAGAATATGAAAGCTCTGCTTTTAGAAAACTGGATGACCCCTCCTCCCCCTGAGCCCAGTCTTTGAAGCAGGATATTAAGATTATCACTGTTACCAAAAGCCAACGGCCTTTTGGTCAATTGTGCCCACGAGACAAACAAACAGCGAAACATATTGCTGACTTTATTGCTCGAGAATATTGGACTCAAGTACCCCAGCTGAAGGAACATGAAAATATACTTGTGGTCTATTGGATGAGCAATTTAATTACATTGCAAATATCTTCCATATTCATGTTTCCCCTAGAACAAGAGCCTATTGTTTCAATGTTTATAGGGAAAGGCTAAGCTAATTACCTTTGTTAATATTGGGTTTAGTCTCTGAAAGGTGGGAGGGTGATGAAGATATAAAGTAAATATGCTGTAGAGATTTTCTTACATTGTTTACCAGAATAGTGGAAGGAGTATCCTGCAGATCTCAGGTGAGGGTGTGTATGCAGTCCGATTTAAAAAAAGGTGAAATCTTGAAATTCAAGAGGGTTGGTGAGCAGGTTATGAGAAGAGAAAAGGAATGTAGAAGCCAAAGAGGAGACAATAAATTATGGGGGTGCTGGAGGCTCGGGGAACAGGAGACATAGGGTTGGGAGGATCACAACAGAGGGTGTGATTTGAACAAATGTGCTTGATTGGATTAATAATGCATCTTGGCATCCTACCAATCCCTAGTAGAAGCAGTTGAACTATGACCTGCCATCGTGAGTGGCTTCTGCCAGTCACATGAGGCCAACCTGATGTCAGCTTCTCCCGTGTATTTCCAGCAGATGGTCCATTCCTCAATCGCGCACCAGAGACTCCATCTCTCACAGAGCAGCCTCTCTGTCCCTTGAACTCGAGGTGGATAAGTCAGCATCCAAACTGGGTGGAAACAGAAAAAACAGAGAAAAATGTTTTAAGTGGGTCAGATGGCCGGCAAGGAGGTCAGGGTGGATGCAGAGGGGGAATTGACTGGGGAGAGCAGAGAGAAGTCACTTCGGTTTGCACCTGCCCCCAATCTGGTGGGGAAAAATGCTCTACTAAGTCTGAAAGAAGCAGAAAACAGAAACAGACGAGGGTGAAGGAAGCAGAGTGAAGACCCACTCAAATTTTTTAAAAAATCCTTATTGTTTCTATCTGGAATTTATTGTGCCATTTTTCACTTTAGGCTTTGGTAACCATGAAGACTGTGGAAACAGTGTGCATTTCAAAGTAGTTAGCATATCATTATGGTAAATAATTTGTTCGAGGAGACTCCATGGGTGCTCACAGACAGATAAATGGAGGCATTAATCTCTGGATGAATAAAAGGTAAGCATTACTGTTCAGGAGATGAACTAAGAATGTGCCGAGGAAACAAAGGCCATTTAAGGAAGCAAACCAAAGGGAATTATCAAGGTGGAAGTTGGTTCGGAAGACTTCAATAAGAAAATCTCTTAGAAACATAGCCTGTTCCCAAAACCCCACTCCATCTTCCTAGAAAATCATTTCCCTCAGGATAAATTCCTGTACTGTGAATCCTACTGTTACTTCCTCTCCTACCCACCTCAAAAAAGCAACTCTACCCCAGGAACCTCCTTGTCAATAAGCATTTTGAACTCAAACTGTCCCCAGAGATCCACTTGGGCCATTTGTCCTCCGACTAAGCCCTCCTCTCCTTTTTTTCCCACTCCCTTCTGTGTCACCCAGACTTGCTCCCTTTATTCATCTTCGTTCCCAGGCCCACAGCCCTTATGTACATATCTGTAATTTATTTATTCATGTTAATGTCTGTCTCACTCACCAGAGTGTAATCTCACTGTGGGTAGGGAACATGTCTACCATCTCTGTTATACTGCATTGTCTCAAGTGCTTAGTTCAGTGCTCTGCACAGAGTAAGCACTTGATAAATACAATTGATTGATTGTTTTGGACTGCCCTGATGGCTTTCTAATAATAACAATTGTGATATTTGTTAAGTGCCTACTATGTGCTGAAGGCTGGGGTAGATGAAATATGATCAAACAGCTTGTCTCACATGGAGGCTAGCAGTTTAAGGGAGAGGGAAATTGGCTCTAATCCCCATTGTATAGAAGAGGTAACTGAGGCGCAGAGAAAGTCAAATGACTTGTCCAAGGTCACACAGCAGGCACAAGGCAAAGCCGGAATTGGAACCCAGGTCCTCCGGACTCCCAGCCTCATGCTCATTCTGCCAGGCCACACTGCTTCCTGCTTTCTATCCGTTCTGAGTGTTGGCATGCACTCTGCCCTTCTGACCCACTTTAAACATTTTTCTCCCTTTTTTCCACCCAGTTTGGACACTAACTCAGTCACCTCGAGTTCAAGCAGTTCCTGATTGACCTGTCATTTCAAAATGGACCTGATCTATTCAATTGTAATCACTTTTCAAGCCTGCTCAGCCTTCTTTATTCCTCTGCTGGGATCCCTGGGTTCCTTATCTCTCCTCTTAGTCTTTCCCCAAGACTTACTGAGGTCATTCAAGATTGAGAAGCAGCGTAGCTCAGTGGAAAGAGCCCGGGCTTTGGAGTCAGAGATCATGGGTTCAAATCCCAGCTTCACCACTTATCAGCTGTGTGACTTTGGGCAAGTCAATTAACTTCTCCGGGCCTCAGTTACCTCATCTGTAAAATAGGGATGAAGACTGTGAGCCCGCTGTGGGACAACCTGATCACCTTGTTAACCTCCCCAGCACTTAGAACAGTGCTTTGCACATAGTAAGCACTTAATAAATGCTATTATTAAACGCTGGGGGGGTCAAATGATTAGAGAAGCCCCCCACCCCCACCCCCCAACTTTCATTCCCTGCAACAGAGAGGGAAGGAATCAGTACCTGGCATAAGAGATGATTCATTTCAGGAGGTTTTCTTCCAGGTTGAAGGATGAGATAACTCATTTGCATGCTAAAAGGAAGAGAGAAACACATTTGCCTTCCCCTGCCTATGCAATTCCCACCCCAAGAATAACTTTGGGGATTCTAGGGGAGGTCCAGGAGAACAGGTTAGAGGAAAAATATGCAATAACGTGCAGACCTAGTTGGCAAACAATGGAAACCAATACCAGCCTTGCCAATCAATCAGAACAGCCAAACCAATCAAAAGTAAGGCAAGGCAAGAGCTGGTGATGAAAAATGAAATAGCAGCAGAGAATGGCTAAGTCACCTTTACTCAACATTCTCAGTGAGGGTTTCTGAACCATCTTCCTCGGGTTATTATTTAACCAACTAAGGGCCATAGTAACTGTTTCTAGGAAGGAAGGAGCCAGAGGAGAAAAGGCACCGAGCCCATAACCGGAGCCATTCTTCCCAGAACTGTGCTGCTGGAAGCTTTGGTTTCCAAAAAGGTAAGGCCCTCAAGTCTCCTCCAGCTGATAATAACAATAATTATTATTAGCAATAATAGTAATAACAGTGATAATAATATTTACATGCTGACGAAATGCCAATAATTGTGCTAAATGCTGGGGTAAGATAATCAGATCAGACACAGTGCTTGTCGCACATGAGTCTAAGCAAGGGTGGGGGAGAACAGGTATTGAATCCCCACTTTACCGATGAGGAAACTGAGGCACAGAGAATAATAATAATAGTGGTAATTGTTGAGCACTTAACATCTCTGTGCCTCAGTTGCTTCATCTGTAAAATGGGGATTAAGACTCTGAGCCCCCTGTGGGACAACCTAATCACCTTATAACCTCCCCAGCACTTAGAACAGTGCTTTGCTCATAGCAAGCACTTAATAAATGCCATCGTTATAATTATTATTATTATTGAGCACTTACTATGTGCCAGGAACTGTTCTAAGTGCTGGGGTAGATTTAAGAAAATCAGGTTGGACATTGTCCCTGACCCCACATAGGGCTCACAGTCTTAATCCTCATTTTACAGATGAGGGAACTGTGGCACAGAGAAGTTGTGATTTGCCCAAGGGCACACACAGCAGGCATGTGGCAGAGCTGGAATTGGAACCCAGACCCTCTGACTCCTAGGCAGCTGCTACTCAACAGTCGGCTTTGACACCTTGCCTTGGGTCCTGGCTCTGGTAGCTGGGTAGACTAACAAGAAGGGGCCACACTTTCTCTCCTCGAGGAGTTGGGCAAAGTAACCCTGTGTGAGACAGGGACTGCATCTGTTCTGATTATAATAACAGCGGCATTTGTTAAGCACTTACTATGTGGCAAACACCGTACTGAGCACTGGGATGAATACAGGATAATCTGGCCTCACTTAGGGCTCGCCACAATCCAACTAGGAGGGAGAACTAAGAAATCAATCCCCATTTTGCAGATGAAAGAACTGAGGCACAGAGAAGTTATGACTTACCCAAGGTCATACAGCAGGTAAGTGGTGGAGCAGGTATTTAGTACACAGTTCATCTGACTTCGAGGCCTGTGCTTTTTCTACTAGAACACGCTGTTTCTCTATAATGTATAGTGTACTCCGACTTTGCTTGGTTCAGAACGAAAGGAAGAAGAAGGGATGTCCTTGTAGCAGTACAAACTGTTTTACCTTCCTGCTCCCCCATTCATAACCCACTGCTTTGAAGGATATGTTGTCAGTAATTACCGCATCGCGTAGTGGTTAATATCTTAGAGTGAGAGTCGGCCGGGGAATCTCCATGCTGGGGATTAAATGAGGCCAGAAAAATGAGTTGGGAATTTAATGTGTAAGAATGGTTAGGCAGACACACATTAAAGGCATATTCTCCACCCTCTTTTCCACACACTTACCAAAATAAGGGGCTCTGTATAGAAAGGAAGGTAAAGAAGAGGAGGTGCTCTGATTCATTGAAGCAGTTTATTTAAATATGTGCGTACACCTATGTTATGTGCACATGTGTATTTAGTCTCATACAAAGTCTCATAGTCTCATTCATAATGGTCATGGGTTCAAATCCCAGCTCAGCCACTTGTCAGCTGTGTGACCTTGGGCAAGTCACTTAACTTCTCTGGGCCTCAGTTACCTCATCTGTAAAATGGGGATTAAGACTGTGAGCTCCACCTGGAACAACCTGATCACCTTGTATTCCCCCTCCCCCAGTGCTTAGAACAGTGCTTCTCACATAGTAAGCGCTTAACAAATACCAGCATTATTATTATTACAAATATTCAGTCAGTCAACCAGTGTAGGATAGGGATCATGTCTAATCTGATTACCGTGTATCTACCCCAGTGCTTGGTACAGTGCTTGGTCCACAGTAAACTGTTAACAAATTGTAGTATTATCATTATCACTCTCATTATTGTTGTTCTTAATCATTATTATCATTACCTCAGCCCTTCCAATCCTGTGGTTCCTTACCCTCTCTCTGTCCGCCTTCACCACCTGTTCCAAGATATTGAGACTTGGCTACTGACAGACTGAAGTGATCCCTGACTGAGCCTTTAGCTATCTGAATTAATTTAGGAACAATTACTCATTGTGTAGCATCTGTCGGCTAAGATCTAGGGAAACCTTTCGGACCTAATTCCCCCCCAGATAGACCGGGGAACTGTGGGCTTAAAGGGTTAATGACTTGCTCTTCACGTCTAACTGGAATCAAATGACGGAGCCAGAAATAATCAGACCAAAACACCTGGTGTCCTAACCATGAAGCGGTGCTTAGCGCTATAATTCCGCGACAGTCCATAGGAGCCTTGCATATATTTCATTTTTTTTTTTCATTTGGTTTGGTTAGAGGCTCATGAAGTCCTGAAATACAATGCTGTAAACAGAGAAGTGAAGATCGAAAAGGAAACATCCACTTTCTTTGGTATTGGTGAAAAGCAATCGGTCCTATAAGAAATAATTAATGATAATGTAAGCTCATTATGGGCAGGGAGCGGGTCTGCTAATTCTGTTGTACTCTCCCAAGTGCTTAGTACAGTACTTAGTACCTAAGTATGTACGTACTTAGTACATAGTAAGTGCTCAATAAATATCACTGATTGAAAATGTACATGGAATAGGTAATAAAAATCATGAGTTGGGTACAATAGAATGGAGAAAGTTGGTGCTCTCTAAGTTGTTCAAAATTCTTCACAGAATTCAGCCTAAGCCTACATTTTCCCAGACGTCCCTCCTGCTCCACAATGCCTTTTCCACCCCGAAAATCGTCTAGCTTCTTTTCAGCTAGTGTGATATTTGTCCAGATGGAAAAATCACACCCCTGCTGCCAACAGTCTGGACAGCCACTGGTGGAGAGGATGCCTGGCTCAAACCAAAGGAAGATAGAAGGAGTCACTCCATTAATGGCATTGATTGAGAGCTTATTGTGTGCAAAGCACTGTACTAAGCACTTGGGAGAGTACCATAGAACACAGTTGACTTGTTTTCTGTCCACAATGAGCTTAGACAAAAGTTTCTGCAGGAGAGAGATTCCGGGCAACCAAGAGAATCACTAAGGATCCTCAAAAATCTCCAGTGGCTACCAATCAATCTGCGCATCAGGCAGAAACTCCTCACCCTGGGCTTCAAGGCTGTCCATCACCTTGCCCCCTCCTACCTCACCTCCCTTCTCTCCTTCTCCAGCCCAGCCCGCACCCTCCACTCCTCCGCCGCTAATCTCCTCACCGTACCTCGTTCTTGCCTGTCCCGCCATCGACCCCCGGCCCGCGTCATCCCCCGGGCCTGGAATGCCCTCCCTCTGCCCATCCGCCAAGGTAGCTCTCTTCCTCCCTTCAAGGCCCTACGGAGAGCTCACCTCCTCCAGGAGGCCTTCCCAGACTGAGCCCCTTCCTTCCTCTCCCCCTCGTCCCCCTCTCCATCCCCCCCATCTTACCTCCTTCCCTTCCCCACAGCACCTGTATATATGTATATATGTTTATACATATTTATTACTCTATTTATTCATTTATTTATTTTACTTGTACATATCTATTCTATTTATTTTATTTTGTTAGTATGTTTGGTTTTGTTCTCTGTCTCCCCCCTTTTAGACTGTGAGCCCACTGTTGGGTAGGGACTGTCTCTATATGTTGCCAATTTGTACTTCTCAAGCGCTTAGTACAGTGCTCTGCACATAGTAAGCGCTCAATAAATACGATTGATGATGATGATGACTAAGGAGACAATATGTCTGCTGACTCCACCCCTAACCTATAATGGCCACCCTTCTGAGTCATAGAGAAGCAGCGTTGCTCAGTGGAAAGAGCCCGGGCTTTGGAGTCAGAGGTCATGGGTTCAAATCCCAGCTCCGCCACTTGTCAGCTGTGTGACTTTGGGCAAGTCACTCAACTTCTCTGGGCCTCAGTTACCTCATCTTCAAAATGGGGATTAAGACTGTGAGCCCCATGAGGGACAACCTGATCACCTTGGAACCTCCCCAGCACTTAGAACAGTGCTTTGCACATAGTAAGTGCTTAACAAATGTCATTATTATTATTATTGTTATTATTATTCAGTCAACCAGTGTGCAGAGCACTGTACTAAGCGCTTGGGAGAATACAATAAAACAGTTGATAGACACTGTCATCGTCCAATCTTCAAGGCTGCAAGCTCACTCTGGGCAGGGAACGTATCTACCAACTCTCGTATTGTGCTCTCCCAAGTATTTAAACAGAGGCACAAGAAAGTTAAGTGACTTGCCCAAGATAACTCAGCAAGAAAGTAGCAGAAAGGGGATTTAAGCCCAGGTTTTCTGAGTGTCAGCCTTGTGCTCCTTCCACCGGATTAAATGCTTAGATCAGAGGCTCTCTCCCACGCTTACTAGCTCGACAACTCATCATCACCATCATCATCAATCGTATTTATTGAGCGCTTACTATGTACAGAGCACTGTACTAAGCGCTTGGGAAGTACAAATTGGCAACATATAGAGACAGTCCCTACCCAACAGTGGGCTCACAGTCTAAAACTCACTATGTGGTAGGGATGGGATCTGTCGCTTGGTGCTGTAAAGGAGGAAATGGAAACAGCAGGAGTGGATTTAGGGTGGACCAGACTGATGGGGGCGGAGGGGTTCTGTCTGTGGTGTAAGAGGCCGGGAAATCTACAGAAATTCTCAGAACTGCTTAGAATGGGAAGCGAGAGTCGGGCATAAAAATTTTATGAAGTTCAACAGGAAAGCTGTCTAGGGCAAAGCTTGTGAGGGTATTAGAAGAGAAAAATGTGCTCCTCTGATAGACAACTCTTTGAAGTAGAGGAAGGAGTGTAGTTTTAAGAAGAACATGATAAGCAGTGTGGCCTAGAGGAAAGAACCTGGACCTGGGAATAAGAGGATCTGGGTTCTAATCCCAGCTCTGCCTACTCTCTTGCTGTGTGAACTTGGGCAAGTTACTTAACTTCTCTGTACCTCAGGCTCCTTAACTGTAAAATGTAGACTAAACACCTGTTCTCCTTTCTATTTAGATTGTGAGCCACACCTATATTTACCCCAGCACTTAGAACAGTGGTGGACCCAGACTAAGCACTTTCGTTAGTTCATTCAATGTATTTACTGAGCACTTACTGTGTGCAGAGCACTGTACTAAGCGCTTGTGAAGTACAAGTTGGCAACATATAGAGACGGTCCCTACCCAACAGTGGGCTCACAGTCTAGAAGGTGGGCTCACAGTCTAGAAGGTGGGCCCAGCACTTGACAAATGTAATAACGATAATAGTAATAATTCATTCATTCAATTCATTCAATCGCATTTATTGAGCGCTTACTGTGTGCAGAGCACTGTACTAAGCTCTTGGGAAGTACAAATTGGCAACAACAATAATAATGGTAATGATGATGGTGATGCTGCATGCAGCTATTTGTGGCATACACTGAGATTAGGCTTGGGGCCAGGAGACCAGAAAGAGCTTGTGAGAGTAATTTAATCCTAAAGTAATCATAACTTGAATTGGTGGAGGAGTGGGTCCAGAGTAAGAATGGAGTAGAAGGATCAGATGTAATAATAATAATAATAATGATCGTATTGTTAAGCGCTTACTATGTGTCAAGCACTGTTCTAAATGCTGGGGTAGATGCAAGGTAATCCGGTTGTCCGACGTGGGGCTCACAGTCTTAATCCCCATTTTACAGATGAGGTAGCTGAGGTTCAGAGAAGCAGCGTGGCTCAGCGGAAAGAGCACGGGCTTTGGAGTCAGTGGTCACGGGTTCAAATACCGGCTCCACCCATTGTCAGCTGTGTGACCTTGGGCAAGTCACTTAACTGTGCCTCAGTTACCTCATCTGTAAAATGGGGGTTGACTGTGAGCCCTCTGTGGGACAACCTGATTACTCTGTAGCCTCCCTAGCACTTAGAACAGTGCTTTGCACATATTAAGTGCTTAATAAATGCCATCATCATCATCGTTATCATTAAATGACTTGCCGAAAGTCACACAGCTGACAAGTGGCGGAGGTGAGATTCGAACCCATGACCTCTGACTCCCAAGCCCAGGCTCTTTCCACTAGGCCATGCTACACGGGGTTGACAGTGACAGAGGGGAGTCAAAGAGCACTTTTAAGTATGAGAGCTTCTGAGACTAGGACGATGGTGGTATCATTAGCAGTAATGGGAAAGTTAGGAAGAGGGAATTTAGGTGGGAACCTGACAAGATCAGCTATTTACATAGTGAGTTTAAAGTACTAGCATGTCACCCAAGTGCTGAACAATTGAGGACCTTAAATTAGGTGGCCTAAAAAGACTTCCCTGGTTTTTAGCCTTTTAAACTAGAAGCCTAACAGCTTAAATGAATAAATAGCTAATATATAGGAGCACAATCCTATTCCAAGTAAAATAAATTCATTAGTTGGGGCTAATTATCCATGGTTCTTCCTTACCAAAACTGATCTGAGAAGTAATAGGTTAGCTGCTTAAACAGGCCCAGGCTTTACAAAGAAAATAGGTTTTTTAACTTACCGTCACAAATTCACTTGCAACTCATTTGGTGTTAGTGCTAAGTGGGGCATTGGTTCATTTTAATGGCAAAACTCTGCAAGTCATTTGCTTTCAGTGACTTGATATTTCAGCTAACTCAAAAGAGTCTTTTCTAGCTATCTATTGCTCTTTAGGTCAGTGATCTAACCATTCCATCACACACTTCCCATCCTGGCTTTAGTTCCATAACAACGATCAGCGTTTCTATGGATCATTTATCTAAGACTCTCGGGCCTCCGGGCACATTATTTACTTGTTGGCTTTATATGCCAACAATTTCTGATTTAGCTATAAAAGGAGCTGAAGGTCAGCCAGTCTGTCCCGTCTTCAGGGCAGAAGGAGTTAATTAATTAAACTTGATCCATCCCCCCGAGAGTTCAGTAGAACCGAGAGGAAGGAGAGCTATTCATGAAAAGCAATCACTTTTAAAATGGTGCTTGGCAATTTTCTAATGGGCACAAGTTGAGTTTAAGATGGGATGTGAGGAGCAATGGAGTCTGGCAAGAGAATCCATAGAGAATTTAGTTGAGCACAGTGTAATTACTGGATTCGGAAGTGAGCCAGGGCATGAGGTTAATATCTTTACTTTTCTGAAAAAGCACCAGGGGATCTTTAACCACCACGCATGGCCAGAACCTTGTTTCCATTTTTCACTGGAAGGATGCCCCCCCGGGAAGAAGCGTGGCCTACTAGCTAGAAGGATCTGGGTTCTAATCTTAGCTCCTCCACTTGTCTGCTGTGTGACCTTGGACAAGTCACTTAATTTCTCTGCACCTCGGTTACCTCATCTGGAAAAATGGGGATTAAGATTGTGAGCCCCATATGGGACAGGCACTGTGTCCAACCCGATTTGCTTGTACTCTCACAGCATTTAGTACAGTGTCTGGCACACAGTAAACACTTAACTGTGCAAGAGAAGCAGTGTGGCTCAATGGAAAGAGCCCGGGCTTGGGAGTCAGAGGTCATGGGTTCTAAACCCAGCTCCGCCGCATGTCTGCTGTGTGACCTTGGGCAAGTCCCTTAACTTCTCTGAGCCTCAGTTACCTCATCTGTCAAATGGGAATTAAGACTGTGAGCCCCAAGTGGGACAACCTGATCACCTTGTATCCCCCCACAGTGCTTAGAACAGTGCTTTGCACATAGCAAGCGCTTAAAAAATGCCATTATTATTATTATTAACAAATATTATTGTTATTACTATTGTTAATCCTGGCGCTGTCATGTACCTTCTTTGTGACCTTGGGCATATTACTTAACTTCTCTGTTCCGCAGTTCCTTCATCTGCAAGACAGGGATTCAATACTCCCTGTTCTCCCTGAGCCCCATGGGGGGCTAGATTATCTGGTATCCACCCCCGTGGTTAATACAATGCACGCAGATCTGTAGCTATATTTCCCCAACTGATCTGCCACCAAATCAGTCAATCAATCAAACAATAATGTGTATTGTGCTCAGAGCACGGTACTAAGCACTTGGGAATATATAATACAACAGAGTTGATAGATGCGATCCCTGCCCAGAATGAATTCAGAATCTACAGGGGGAGACAGACATTAATCCTGTCACCGTTTAGAACATCAAGAAAAAGCTGTTATTTAAGTGTGCGAGTTACCTTTGCTTGCGTGATCATTTGCATGATAGACTTCTCCCGAAAGAGAAGACCTGAATGCCTTAATTTCTTCTTGTTGACTGTAAGCTGAGTGGTGCCACTGAGCCATCTCACAATGGAGAAGCAGGACGGCCTTGGGGATAGAACACAGGTCTGGGGAGTCAGAAGGACCTGGGTTCTAGTTCCCACTCTACCATTGGAATGCTGTGTGACACTGGGCAAGGCACTTAACTTCTCTGTGCCTCAGCTACCTCATTTGCAAAATGGGGATTAGGACTGTGAGCATCATTTTGTTGCTGAACTGTGCTTCCCAAGTGCTTAGTACAGTGCTCTGCACACTGTAAGCGCTCAATAAATACGACTGAATTGAATTGAATTGAATGTGAGACATGGACTGTGTTCAACCTGATTACCTTGTATCTACTACTGCATCTAGAACAGTGCCTGGAACATAGTAAGCGCTTAACAAATACCATAAAATAATAATAATGATGATGATGGCATTTGTTAAGTGCTTACTATGTGCAAAGCACTGTTCTAAGCGCTGGGGGGATACAAGGTGATCAGTTTGTCCCATGTGGGGCTCACAGTCTTAATCCCCATTTTACAGGTGAGGTAACTGAAGCCCAGGGAAGTTGAGTGAGTTGCCCAAGGTCACACAGCTGACAATTGGCGGAGCGGGATTCGAACCCATGACCTCTGACTCCAAAGCCCACGCTCTTTCCACTGAGCCATGCTGCTTCTAAAAAAAACCAAATCTCATAAACATGTCCTAACACATGAACTTTCCTCTTCTCTCTCAGAGGAGGTGAGCATGACTGAGGCATGGATGAATTAATAATAATAGTTATAACTGTGAGTATTTATTAAGCGCTTACTATGTGCTATGCATTGTACTAAGTGCTGGGGTGGATACAAGCAGATAGGGCTGGATACAGTCCCTATCCTACATAGGGCTCACAGTCTCAATCCCCATTTTACAGATGAGGTAATTGAGGCACAGAGAAGTGATTTGCCCAAGGTCAGACAGCAGGTGTAGTCAGAATTAGAATCCATGACCTTCCGAGAGAGAGTTCCTCTCTCCTTTGAAGGGCACTGCATTCTCCTTGAGCCAGTCCCACAAAAGCAGATTTTGCAGATGACGACTCAATCATGGATTGACAAGTTATCGATGCGCCGTACTTATTTATCACTTTTCAATGAGGATCTATAAGTGGGTAACCGTGCAAAAAAGGAATCAATTTCTGTTTAAATTTACCCTCGAGCTTTCCATTGTGTGCAGAATTCTGAGGCCCATTCAACGCTGGGCTAGCCAGAAAACAAAGCATTTTGTTTTAGGAATCTGTATTGTTTTGTAATTTACATACCCATGAAGGGGAAATCATAATATATCCCCCAAACCAGACCTGCACCTGATTCACTGAATAATTCTAAACAGGTTGAATCTTTTCCAAGGCCTCAGTTTCTCCAAAGTAGGGCCCATATAGAACCTTCTTCTGAGGACCCCTCCAATCAAATCCCCTCATTTTCTTTCCTTCTCCATATTCCTTGGTACTCTTATCCACACACCAACTGGCTCACTCACTGTGGCTCACATCTGCATTTCTCACAAAGAAGAATAGCGTGTATTTGAATAGTGACTTTTTTTTTCATTTTTCCAAAGCACTTTCCGACTAGTAGTCTCATTTTTGCCCCCCACTATATCTCCCTGGATTGGAAGGAGGCAGGAATTATTGCCCCCAACTTTACAGAAGAAGAAACGGAGGCCCAGAGAGTTAAGGGGCTTCTATTAAGCACTTTCTATGAACCAGGACTGTACTAAGCACAGGGGTAGACACAATTATATCAGGTTGGACATAGTCCATGTTCCACTTCAAAATGATAATAATAGCATTTGTTAAGCACTTACTATGTGTCAGGCACTGTTCAAAAGCGCTGGGGTAGGTGCAAGATAAGCGGGTTGGACACAGTCATGGGGCTCATAGTCTTAATCCCCATTTTACAGATGAGGTAACTGAGGTCCAGAGAAGTGAAGTGACTTGCCCAAGGTCACAAAAGGACGAGTGACAGAGCCGGGATTAGAACCCAGGTACTTCTGACTCCCAGTCCTGTGCTATATTCATTCATTCATTCATTCAATCATATTTATTGAGCGCTTACTGTGTGCAGAGCACCGTACTAAGTGCTTGAGAAGTACAAGTTGGCAACATATAGAGACGGTCCCTACCCAACAATGGGCTCACAGTCTAGAAGGGGGGACTATCCACTAGGCCATGCTGCCTCTCAATTTTTTTATGTCAGCTATCTCTATTTGCCTTCACTACAACCCTCTCAGTTAGGGGTAGACAGGACTTATTGCTCACAACTTTGCAAATGAAGAAACAGGGGCCCAGAGAGTCAAGTGTCTTACTTAAGCTCACCCAGCAAATCAATGGTAGAGCTGGGACTAGAACCCAGGTCTCCTGATTTCCAATCTCATTTTCTTTCCACTGTGATAAGGACAACCATAATAATAACAATAATTCAATAGTATTTATTGTGGACAATAGAACAATAAACACATTTCCTGCCCACTTAGCTTATTGTGGTATTTGTTAAGGGTTTACTGTGTGCCAGGCACCGTATTAAGCGTTGGGGGAAGATAGAGCAAATCGCTTGCAGGTTCTTCCTACCCTTCCTCAGTATATCACAACGGGGAGACCTGATGGCTCACCTCACCGTTCCTCCCACCAACACTTCCTTCCACTCACTCAGAGAGAAATCCTGGAGGTGCGTGAGAGACTCCTAGCAGGCAGAAACAGCTGATGGTGAGCCGTGGAGCATTGCCACCAGGGAGCGGTTTTAAATCCCTTATTTTCTCCACTTGGATGGCTAAATTATTCTCAATGTGTTAAACAATGTAATTAAACAAAGGCACATCCACACCACCCCGGCCCCTCTCCCCTCCCTGCCTTGTTCCCCGTCAGCCACGAGTCGGGTGTCAGCCCCAACCTTCAAGGTCTGTTAGTTCTAATTTGAGTTGTGGAATTAGTAATCGGTTTTGCGGGAACAGTGTTGTGGGAAACAGATCACTCCTTGCTCTGAGCCCGGGCACCGTTTCAAATGAGTATTTGTTAAGGAGGAAAACCATCCCGTTGTCACGTTCCGCTACATTTCATCAGATTTATTTTCATTGGCTTGAAAAACACCCGTTGGAGTAGGATGCCAGACGTTCTTCCCGGAGGGGGCACGGAGGAGGGATCGGCTTAGTTCTGCACTTCATTGGATGATTCAGTTTGAAAAGAGAAAGTTCTGATGGTGATTGTGATATCGGCCCATCGTGCAGAGATGGGCTTCTAGGGTTTGAAACTGAAGCGATATTTAGTCCTCAACCTAGGGACCGGCAAGTTGTGGAAGGAATGAGCTCAGCTAGTGATTTGAAGAGATTTTTTTGTTTGTTTGTTTTTATGGTATTTGTTAAGTGCTTACTAGGTGTCAGGCACTGTACTAAGCTCTGGGGTCGCACTACCTGCCTGTCTTGCTGCTGAACCCTAGCCCACCTCCCGCCTCCGTCCTGGAACTCCCTCCCTCCTCAAATCTGACAGACAATGACTCTCCCCACCTTCACAGCCTTATTGAAGGCACATCTCCTCCAAGAGACCTTCCCAGACTAAGTCCCACTTTTCCTCATCTCCCGCTTCTTTCCGCATTACCGTCATCCTCCCTTTCCCCCTTTCCAGCCCCACGGCACTTACGTACATATCTGTAATTTTATTTATTTCTATTGATGTCTGTCTCCCTGCTTTTACACTGTAAGCTTGTTGAGGGCAGGGAATATCAGTTTATTGTTGTATTGTACTTTCCCAAGTGCTTAGTACAGTGCTCTGCACACAGTAAGCGCTCAATAAATATGATTGAATGAATGAATGTAGATAGATATCTAGAAAGAGTCTCCCTATATACTTGAATATAGATAGATAAATAGAAAGGTAAAAAGATCGATAGAAAGAAAGATAGATAGAAAGATAATCCAGAATCTCCCTGGGTACTTGAAGAAGATATTCCTGACAGTGAAATTCAACTATGGATTTGGGTGGCCAATAGGGCCAACGTCTGAGCCACTATCCCAGCTATATTGTGCACACAACAAGGCAGAGCTCGTTGTGTTGTTGTGCCTGATGTTTGCAGAGGTGACTGACAGCTGCTCTGAATGAAGAGCCAGAAAATCAATCAATCAATCTATGGTATTGCAAAGCACTGCACTAAGCGCTTGGGAGAGTACCATTACAACAGAATTAGCAAGTACGTTCCCTGCCCATATGTGTGCATTTCAGGCTACGAAATCCTACCCAACAGGGTAAAGAGAGAAATATGGCTTTAGTCACTGCACCCTTATTCTAAAATCCGATCTTGATGCCATCTCTGCTCAGTTTCCTACTTGGATAAATAGGGAATGCAGGGGATTGAGCGGACAATTAAAGTACCGGAGCCAGAAAGACCACCCCATCCCAAAAGCTTCCTGCTTCTGCAGTTACCAATCGGCTGTTTGAAGACATTGACAAGATATCCCAAAAATAATCATTCAAGAGAGAAGAATCAGGAGAAGCAGCATGGCCTCGTGGAGAGAGCAAGGGCCTGGGAGTAAGAAGGACCTGGGTTAATAATAATGGCATTTATTAAGCGCTTACTATGTGCAAAGCACTGTTCTAAGTGCTGGAATCAAATTCCAGCTCCACCATTTGTCTGCTGTGTGACCTCAGGCAAATTGCTTCACTTCTCTGGCCCTCGGTTACCTCATCTGTAAAACTGGGATTAAGACTATGAATCCCATGTGAGACAGGGACTGTGTCCAACCCAATTAACTTGTATCTATTCCAGTGCTTAGAACAGTGCCTGGAACATAGTGTAAGCACTTAGCAATTAGCATAAAATGATACACAATATGACAACTTTTTGGTAAGTTCTCCTGAGGCCCTCTTTCATTTTTCTGCATCCCAGCTGAAAACTGGGAATCAATTACCAAGATTAGACCAGTGTGTCTTTTTTCGTGGCATTTGAAAAGCACTCAAAAGGCTCAGTGGAAAGAGCACGGGCTTTGGAGTCAGAGGTCATGGGTTCAAACCATGGCTCCTCCAATTGTCAGCTGTGTGACTTTGGCTGAGTCACTTAACTTCTCTGTGCCTCAGTTCCCTCATCTGTAAAATGGGGATTAAGTCTGTGAGCCCCCCTTAGGACAGCCTGATCACCCTGTAACCTTCCCAATGCTTAGAACAGTGCTTTGCACATAGTAAGTGCTTAATAAATGTCATTATTATTATTATTATTATTGTTATTATTATTATTATTATTATTATTATGTAGTAAGCATCTTTCTAAGTGCTTGAGTAGGTACAGTTAATCAGATTGGACAGAGTCCCTGACCCACAAGGAGCACACCATTGAAGTAGGAGGGAGAACAGGTATTTAATCCCCATTTCTTAGTTGAGGAAACTGAGTCACAGAAAAGCTAAGTGACTTGCCCAAGATCACACAGCAACCCAGGTCTTCTGACTCCAAGAAGGAGCAGATGTTTTTGAATAAACGTTTCATGTTATCCATGATAAAGATTGAGAGAGTGGGAGGCCAAAGCAGAAACAGCACCAAGCTCAGCAAACATCAAGCATGACAACACAAGGGGCAACATTTTTGTGTGCACAGTGTGGCTGGGAAAGTGAATTAAGCATTGGCCTTTTTAACCACAATCAAACCCATAGATGAATTTCATTGTCATTAGTATCTTCTTCAGGTATACAGGACAGGTCTCTCTCACTCTCACTCTGTCCCTCTCCACCTCCTCCTCTCTCTCTCTCTCTCTCTCTCTATATATATATACATACATTGTATATACTTGCCACATATTTATATATACATTCACCCCTTTTGACTGAAGCAATTTTTTTTACTAAATCGGTGAAAGGCAAATTCTTATCTGTTATAGTTCCAAGGAAGGTATTAATGAAATGAAGTAACAAATGGAACAAAGTTTTCCAAATTGTTTCCATTCTTGTGGAACAGTTTGAATATAAAACATTAAACCTGCGATACTTCCATTATCAACACAATGAATGATATTTTCCTATTCTTTCAGGCAGGTAAAGAGAAAAAGAAATTTACTGCTATAAGATTAAGTAATAGTACACTGCATTCCACTCGGAGGGTGTGAGGATTAATGATGTAATGCATTAATGTTTTGGAAAAGGCTTTTAGCCTTTTGAAAAAGTAATAAATCTACATGGAGTAGTCTACATTGTTGGTATTCTGCACCTTCTAAGCAGCTCAGTACTTTGAATAGATTAAAAAGGGAATAATAAAATTTCATATCTATATATTTAAAATTATAATCCATCTGTCACTGTCACCATTGTAGTCTCCATTGCCTTGTCTAGTGGCATGGCATTTATAAAGCGCTTTCTATGTGCAAAGCACTGTTCTAAGTGATAGGGAGGCTACAGAGTGATCAGGTTGTCCCCAGGGGGCTCACAGTCTTAATCCCCATTTTCCAGTTGGGATAACTGAGGCACAGAGAAGTTAAGTGACTTGCCCTAAGTCACACAGCTAATTGGCAGAGCCGGGATTTGAACCCCTGACCTCTGACTCCAAAGCCCGGGCTCTTTCCACTGAGCCACGCTGCTTCTCATGTGTCTGACATGTTCCACACCCCTGAACACTTAGAGAAGTACCTGGGAAGAAGTTAATGTCCATGAAATACAAAGTAGAGGAGGTTGGTAGCAACAAATGGGAGGAAGGTTGACAAAAGTGGATTCCTTGTTCTCCAACAATCAATAACATGCTTAGAATGCTGAAGGGACCAATCCTTGTGGAGAACCAGTGTGGCTTAGGGAATATTGCTTGGGCCTGGGTGTCAGAAGGACCTGCGTTCTAATCCCAGCTCCGCCACTTGTCTGCTGTGTGACCTTGGGCAAGTCACTTAATTTCTCTGTGACTCAGTTCCCTCATCTGTAAAATGGGGATTTAAAGTGTGAACCCCATGTGGAACAGGGACTATGTCCAACCCAATCACCTTATATCTACCCCAGCACTTAGAACAGTGCTTGATACATAACAAGTGTTGAACAAATACCATCATTATTATTGTCCCAGGCTTGTGGTTGTAGGTTGAGATTGGGAGTTAGGTTTTCAGCTCCCCCTTAGATTGTAAACTCCCTGAGGGCAGGGATTGTGTTTATCAACTGCGTTGTAGTTTCCCAAGTGGTAACACAACTCTCTACATACAGAAAGTACTTAATAAATACCACTGGTTGATTATTTCCATGGTGAGTGGGCCTGATGAGGGGAGATGGAGAGAAGGTTTTCCATGCAGCCCCAACTAAGGAGCACTTATATCCCAGGAGCTGATCAGTATGGATGGAGTATCGGAAGAGGGGCTCCCTGTTGTAGCAGGGGGCTACCATCTCTTCTTCTCTAGGTAGTTTTATTCGTGAGACTAGATGTGGTCCTGGCCTCACAAGATTGTAAGCTCCTTGAGGGCAGGGATGATGCCTGGCAAATAATAAGCACTTAACAAATACCAACTCTTCTCCTCTAGGTAGTTTTAGTCGTGAGACTAGATGTGGTCCTGGCCTCACAAGATTGTAAGCTCCTTGAGGGCAGGGATGATGCCTGACAAGCAGTAAGCACTTAACAAACACTAATAAAATATTTTAGGTATTTAGGCTTACAATATTAAGCCTAAATACCTAAAATATTTTAGGTATTTAATACACTAAATCCTTGGGGAAGTTTAACAAATGTCTCAGTGTTTTACTCATCAGCATGTGTTCTGTCATTTACTCTCACTTCCCACTTGTGCTTTTTACTCATTCTCTGGGTGTGTTTGCAAAGAACAAATATGTTTTCATGGGATCATTTTCCCGCTGTATCTCCCAAGTGCTTAGGGTAGTGCTCTGCACATAGTCAGCACTCAATAAATACCAGTGGTTGATTGATTGCAGAAAATTCAGGTTTTGTCCTGGATCTGCGTGAGGTCAGGTCACGCTCCAGATCTGCTGGTGAGACTTAATAAATATGATGGAATGAATGAATGAGCACACTGTTGGGTAGGGACCGTCTCTATATGTTGCTTACTTGTACTTCCCAAGCGCTTAGTACAGTGCTCTGCACACAGTAAGCACTCAATAAATACGATTGAATGAATGAATGAATTATTGGCGATCGAACAATGAACCCTGAGTTCTACCTGGGAATCTTGCTGGCTTCTGATTGACAAAGAGGAGTTCGAAGTTTTCCGTCCTCCACCACTGGCCTGCCTAACCTCGACTGCCTAGAGTCCAGGCAGGCTGAAGAATGTGGAGGGGAAAGAAAAGGGGACCCTTAAATTCAGCTCCACCCCCATCCCCCTCACTCCACCGAGGTGACAGTTGTCAATTCAGTAATCGCGGGTCCAATCTCAATGCCCGGGGGGCTCAAGGTGGCAATCTCATGCCAAGGCTTCCTACTCTGCAGAAACCCAAGCCTTGGCTTTTTGGCTCCACCGTGGCAGCCTGTGACCAAAGTCCCTTCAGCAGACAAGTCAAATCACATCAGCACGATGAACAGACAAGCGGTTTCCATGAGCCTTGGGCGGACCATACACTCGTTGTGGACAGGGAATGTGGGTTTATTGTTATATTCTACTCTCCCAAGCACTTAGTGCAGTGCTCTGCACGCAGTAAACGCCCAATAAATGCAACTGAATGATTGACACCACTCTCCCCTTTCCTGAGGGTTAGACTGGACAGCAAAGAGGTTTCAGTGTTAGTCGGAAACAGTCTTCCTTCAACGCCTCCATATAGGCATGCCCAGTGATCTTGAAGGTCTTAAGGGAAGCAGAGAAGCAACGTGGCTCAGTGCAAAGAGACCAGGCTTTGGAGTCAGAGGTCATGGGTTCAAATCCCAGATCCGTCAATTGTCAGCTGGATGACTTTGGGCAAGTCACTTAACTTCTCTGGGCCTCATCTGTAAAATAGGGATGAAGACTGTGAGCCCCACGTGGGACAACCTCATTACCTTGTATCCCCCCCAGCGCTTAGAACAGTGCTTTGCACATAGTAAGCACTTAATAAATGCCATCATTATTAGGGGAAGATTTTGAACAATTGTCAGGATCCTTTCTTAGCACCCCTTCCAACTAAAACAGTACTATCTGGACCCAGCAGGCTCCAGCTCCAGCTGGCTTTATGAGACTTGCCTAAATGAGGAAAGTGAAAGAAGCTAATATGACAAAGGGAAAAAATGAATCGATCGTTTTCTGATGCTCTTCAAAAGCTGGATGTTGGCAGGTGCAGATTCAGGAACAGCCAAACCCATCTGGAGCAAATAAGGACTCAGGGCTTTCCCTGAAAGGATTTTCAGCAGTGTCTTAGAAAGATAGTGCAGTTGAAACAACGGTCTTGGCTTGAATTAATCTTGGGAGACTAGGAGCATCCTCAATTAATCAATGATATTTCCCGGGCACTTACTGAATGGGAAGTAATATGGCCTAGCAGAAAGAGCACTGGCCTTGGAATCAAAAGATGTGGGTTCTAATCCAGGCTCTGCCATTTGCCTGCTGTGTGACCTTAGGCAAGTCACACAGCTTCTCTGCGCCTTAGTTTCCTCATCTGTAAAATAGGGAATAAGATTGTGAGCCCTGTGTAGGACAGGGACTTTGTCCAACCTGATTATTTGGTACGTACCCCAGCACTTAGTACAGTGCCTGGCACATAGTATGTGCTTAACAAATACCACTGTTATTAATATTATGGCAGAGCACTGTATGTACTAAGTAACTGGAAATGTATAATAGAGCTAGTAGACACGATCCTGGCCCTCCCCACTACTTCTCTACCTGGTCTTTCCAACAGGCATCATCCCCGCCTCTCCCTCACCTTCTCCGTTTGTTGTCCCACAATTACCTTGGGAGCCAGAGGAGGCCTGGTTAAAACTATTTCTTTTTTTCTGCTCAGGGGAAAAAGGAGGCAGAGTCCACCCATTCTGTGGAGCACCATGGCCCACTGGCAGCAGCCCCCAAGAAATTATGGCAGCAGGGAAAACCCCCAAAGATTCAATCAGCAAGATTTCAACTCTTTGCGTGACTGGTGTCTGAGCCACGGGAGGCTATTTGAAGATGACTTCTTTCCCGCCAGCGTCCACTCCATCGGGCAGCACCTCCATGATAGCAACCTTAATGTTTTCGAGTGGAAGAGGCCATGGGTGAGTGTGGACCGAAGACCCAGATTCCCCAGGTTCAAATCCCGGCTCTGCCAATTGTCTGCTGTGTGACTTTGGGCAAGTCACTTCACTTCTCTGTGCCTCAGTTACCTCATCTGTAAAATGGGGATTAAGACTGTGAGCCCCGTGTGGGACAACCTGATCACCTTGTATCCTCCCCAGTGCTTAGAACAGTGCTTTGCACATAGTAAGTGTTTAACAAATGCCATCGTTCTTCTTCTTCTTCTTCTTCTTATTATTATTATTATCCATCAATCCATCTATGGTACTCATTGAACATATACTGGGTACAGAGCCCTGGACTAAGTTCTTGGGAGAGTTCAATATTATTATTATTATTATCCATCAATCCATCTATGGTACTCATTGAACATATACTGGGTACAGAGCCCTGGACTAAGTTCTTGGGAGAGTTCAATAGCATTGTAGATATGTTCCCTATCTTCCAGGAGCTTATAGCCTAGACTGTAAGCTTGTTGTGGGCAGGGAATGAGTCTGCTTTATTCCTTCAGTCGCATTTATTGAGCACTCACCGTGTGCAGAACACTGTACTAAGCACTTTATTGTTATATTATACTCTCCCAAGTGCTTAGTATAGTGCTCTGCACATGGTAAGTGCTCAATAAATACAATTGATTGATGGATTAACTGACATACAGCATGGATTCTCCAGGGCCGTCCCCAGTTCAGGATCAGGATCATCAAGGAAGCATATTCCCAAGCTTCTCAGTGCTCCTTTTCATTCATTCATTCAATCTTATTTATTGAGCACTTACTGCATGCAGAGCACACAGTAAACTCCTTGCAGCAGACTTTCTCCTTGCAGCAGAATTTCCAGTTGATTTCAATCTCTAAACCAGTGCCTAAGAACCGACAGAGAGCCATTGGATGTTGCAGAATCTAAACTGTCCTAATCTGTGCTGATCAACAGCTGCCTCTTTATTTGTTCTTACCCAGTAAGCTACCCACAACAGGGACTGATTGTAAGGAGAGCTCTGTAAAATGGAAATGTCTTTTTGGATGAGCCACCGTGTGTTTTGTGAGATGAAAGGTAGAACATCCATGAGAGTTGTTAGATGTTGGAATGGCTTAGCAAGGGAGATTATGGAATATCCTTCTTGAAAGACTATTAAAACCATGATGGAGAGTTTTTTGGACCAGCAGAATAATTCGCCCAAAACATTCCCTGGATTAGGATTGAGATTTTCACTCATTTCATTGTACTAGGAAGAACCAAGTAGTTCTTGGAAGGAGTTTCCTATAGAGCAGCCTCTCACAAATAACTGCCTCAAGATTGTCAGTGTACCCTTGAATAATTTATTTTGGGACACTTCACATTCTCAAATGCCAATGAGAAATCACATGAAAGCCTTTGCAAACAGCAGGAATAAAAGAGTAAAAATAAAAAGGCCAAGGACTGTGGTATTGTGGCCACAAGCATGTCCTTCAGCTACTCAAGAGTGTAGCAGGCCTCAGATGCTATTTTTTTGCATGGCAATAAGGCGATGGGGGTGAGCAAAATGATCACGGATAAATGTGTAAGGCTGGAAGTGAGTTGGGGCATGAAGGGGTGGCGAAAGGGTGGGTGTCCAATAGTCCAAAGGCAGCATTATCACATTCGGAAAGTGTAAATTTGTTCCATAAATAGACATATGCATCGTACAATTAAGAACTTTGAAGGGGATTGGAATCCATCCTCTAATTTCCCATCGCTGATGTTACCAACGAGTTCTTGAAAGAATGCCTCTGATGGCATTACGGAGAGACAACTGTCTTGTGTTTCCTTGTTACTCATACTTCCAGTTTTATTAGACACATTAGCATTCATTTATTCATTCAATCTTATTTTTTGAGCACACTGTACTTAGTGCTTGGGAGAGTGCAACATATCAATAAACAGACACACTCTCTGCCCACGACGAATTTACAGTCTAGAAGGGGGACAGACATCAATATAAAGAAATTCGCATCATTTCAGAAATCGATCCCAGTCATTCAGGATCACAGCAGGCCTAAAGAGGTGAGAGTTGATCACCCAAATTCCCCAAACTGAACCTAGTCACCCCACCCTGGAATGAGCCAGAGCCTCCTGAATATGCCTTATTTGCAGTAAGCAATTAAAGAAAACCTAATTTTCAGCATGATTTGGGGAAATGCTCCGTTTGTTTAAATAGAAATTCTGATTGGAATATGCATCTAGAATGAAGCAGGCTTTAACAGCAAAGGTTTGCTCAAGCATAGAAGGGAAATGGACAACTTTTCCCATAAGGATTCCACCTCTTGCAAAATATGGCTACCCAGATATTGTTTCTCTTCCTCTCCCTTCTCCCCAGGCTTGAAACACCCTCTCAGTGGAAATAGCCCAGGTTTTGGAGTCAGAGGTCATGGGTTCAAATCCAGGCTCCGCGAATTGTCAGCTGTGTGACTTTGGGCAAGTCACTTAACTTCTCTGTGCCTCAGCTACCTCATCTGTAAAGTGGGGATTAATACTGTGAGCCCCCCATGGGACAATCTGATTGCCTTGTAACCTCCCCAGCACTTAGAACAGTGCTTTGCACATAGTAAGCACTTAATAAATGCCATTATTATTATTACTATTAGACTGTAAGTTCGCTCTAGACTGGAAACTCTTTGTGGGCAGGGAATGTGTCTGTTTAGTGTTACGTTGTGCTCTCCTGAGAGCTTAGTTCAGTGCTTCGCACCCAGTAAGTGCTCAATACATTGAATTGAATTCTCCTTTTCTCTTTTCTCTCTTCTCTCCCTTAGCAGCTAGGCCATTCTGCATCCCAGGTGGCTGGAGTAATAGCCCCAGATGCGTCATCTTGAGGGCCCGCATTAATGGGCCTATGTGGTCGGCTGACCAGATCATTTTTCTAAAACATTGTTCAGTCTCTGTCTCCCCACTCCTCAAGGAGCTCCAGTGGTTGCCCATCAACCCCTGGTTGAAACAAAAAGTCCTTACCAGCTCATTTTTCTGAAAAACTCATGGACCTCCAGTGGTTGCCCATCTATCTGCTGTTGAAACAGAAACTCCTTACCATCAGTTTTAAGGGACTCAAGCTCGCCTACTCCTGCCTTACATTGCTGATTTCCTATCATTCATTCAATTGTATTTATTGAGCGCTTACTGTGTGCAGAGCTGTGTACTAAGCGCTTGGGAAGTACAAGTTGGCAACCCAGCCCGTACACTTTATTCCTCTAATGCCAAATTACTCACTGTACCTCCATCTCGTCTATCTCACCTTTGCCCACATCCTCCTTCTGAAATTCCCTCCCTTTCCATGAATGACAAACCACCACTCCCCCCTCTTTTGAGGCCTTATTAAAATCACATCTCTCACAAGAGGCCTCTCCCAATTAAGCCCTCTTTTTTCCCAACTCCCTCTCTATTCTGCATATCCTAGACACCTGGATCTATATCCTATAAAACATTTGATATTCACCCCACCCTCAGGCCCACGTCATTTATGTACATATCCATAATTGGTTTATTTATCTTAATGCCTGTCTCCCACGCTAGACTGTAAGCCTCCTCGTGGGCAGGAAACATGTCTACCAACTCTGTTGTATTCTCCCAAGTTCTTAGTACAGTGATCTGCAAACAGTAAGTGCTCGATAAATATCGATTGATTGATCTCTGTTTCCTATGTAGGAGGATTCAGGAAATCATTCACAAGGCTCATGCAATAACGTAGGCTAAGCCCTCTGCTGGATCTCTCATCTATCACCTGGTGCGATTTCAAGCTGACTTGTTATTAATTTTGAGGAAAAAGGGATGTGTTTTGCCAGAGGTCTGCCAGGCTGAGTCAGACTTGGGCTCTTATTTCCTTGGAAGGACGAGGTGAAGGAAAAAACTAGGCTTGCTTTGGTGGAGCTCATTGTGGACAGGGAATGTGTCTTTTATATCCTTATACTGTACTCGCCAGAGCATTTAGTACAATGCTCCGCACTCGGTAAGAAGTAAATACGATTGATTGATAGATTGATTGATCCCAAACCACAATCCATCAATCAATCGTATTTATTGAGTGTTTACCGAGTGCAGAGCATTGTACTAAATGCTTTGGAGAGTACAGTATAACGATATAAAAGACACATTCCCTGTCCACAATGAGCTTAGAGTCCAGATGCATGACAGTCCCTGCTGGCTCAATTTGCAGAGATGCTCCAGTTGGGGAGAGGAATCCTCCCCTGACCCAGACAGAAGTGGGAACAATCCCTCCTTCTGATGCCCCAACTGGATGCCCTTTCCACCCCAGCCCACCTCTGCCAGCCCTGTTTTCACTGGGGCACCAGTGCAACGAGCCAATATGAGGCCAGGAGTGCAGCTTGTTATAAAATGGCCACAGAAGTGGCTTTATATGCCTAGGACGAATTTAAGGTCAGCGAGCTGAGTTTGTGTCATACAGCCTTAGCCCGGCCTGGGTAAGGGCTTTGGTCTGGGCCACCCAAGTGAATTGGCTATTTTTCAGGATTCCTGGTTAAACTGACCATGTTGTGAAATGCCTCTAGAGGTGCTCCTTCAGTCAGAAGATTTCACCCCTGGTGGTATTATGTTAGCCAGCAGGACTGGGGCTAGAACCCAATTTCCTGATTCCCAGGAAATTTGTATTTGTTGGCCAGGAGTTCAGAAGTCATTTCAGGACCTTGTCGTCTTGTGCAAACTGTTACCCTTTGATTCCAGGCTCCTCCTAAAAGGGAGATAACAGTATTGACTTTAGGCTGCAGGTGGGTGTTAAGAGATTATATGGTTCTTTGTAAATCCAAAGTAGATATAAACATTTCTGCATCTCAAACATTATTTGCTCAAGGCAGAACAATGTAACCCTTGTGGAATCAAGGTAACAGCACCTGTTGAGGCGCTTACCCCCTGCTGCCTGCAACTTGAAGAAGCCAATTTGGAGACCCACCCAATGCAACCAATGAGGCTTCCACTTTCTATCCCTGCTCCTTCAAATTGCCACTGCCATGGGGACAGGTGACACCTCATCCCTTGAAGCCCTCTGTTGAATCACCCCATCCCCTGCCAAGAGGGGGCTGAATGCCAGCCAAACTAGAGATACTTCCAGTGGCAGAGATGTGGAGACCACTGGTAAAACCCAGATTGGCTCACACACAGGTCCTGTGAATGCCATAGGTAGACAGGATTATCTGCTGTCTACCATTTGCACCTGGGAAACTGACAGTCAGTCACTCAGTCAACTGCGTTTATTTAGTGCTTACTTTGTGCAGAGCACTGTACTAAGCATTTGGGAGAAGCAGCATGGCTCGGGAGAAGCAGTGTGGCTCAGTGGAAAGAGCATAGGCTTGGGAGTCAGAGGTCACGGTTTCTAATCCCAGCTCCACCACTTGTCAGCTGTGTGACTTTGGGCAAGTCACTTAACTTCTCTGTGCCTCAGTTTCCTCATCTGTAAAATCGGGATTAAGACGGTGAGCCCCACATGGGAGAACCTTGATTACCTTGTATCCTCCCCAGAGCTTAGAACAGAGCTTGGCACATAGTAAGTGCTCAACAAATACCAACATTATTATTATTATTTGGGAGAGTGCAACATAGCAATATAACGGACACATTCCATGCTCATGATGAGTTTACATCTCTAGAAGGGAAAACAGACATTAATATAAGTAAGTAAAAGTACAGATATCTACATAAATGCTGTGGGGCTGGGGAGGGTGTTGGGGGTGTGTGGGGGTGGGGGGGATAAATAAAGGGAGCCAGTCAAGGAGACTCAGAAAGGAGTGGGAGAAGAGGAAAGGATGACTTAGGTAAGGCCTTACGGAGGAGATGTGCCTTCAATAATAATAATAATGATAACATTTGTTAAGCACTTACTATGTGCAAAGCACTGTTCTAAGCACTGGGGAGGATACAAGGTGATCAGGTTGTCCCATGTGGGGCTCACAATCTTAATCCCCATTTTACAGATGAGGTAACTGAGGCACAGAGAAGTGAAGTGATTTGTCCAAAGTCACACAGCTGACAAGTAGCAGAGCAGGGATTTGAACCCATGACCTCTGACTTCAAAGCCCAGGCTCTTTCCACTGAGCCATGCTGCTTCTCCAATGAGGCTTTGAAGGTGGGTAGAGGAACTGTCTGTTGGAAATGAAGAGGGAGGATGTTCCAGGTCAGAGGCAGGACGTAAGCGAGAGGTTGACGGAGAGATAGATGAGATTGGGGTACAGAGAGAAGGTTGACCTTAGAAGAGCAAAGAGTGCTGACTGGCTTGTAGTAGGAGAGTAGCGAGATGAGGTAGAAGGGGAGCAAGGTGATTGAGTGCCCTTTGGAGCTTAAACAGAATTCAAAATACAGGTGATTCTTAATTATCTGCGGCAACAAGAATTAAGGATTAGATGGTATTTTAAGCCCATGGAAAATCCAAAACCCTCATTTTAACAAATAGTTTCTACTATTTGTTACACAGCGTGGCTCAGTGGAAAGAACATGGGTTTTGGAGTCAGAGGTCATGGGTTCAAACTCCGGCTCCACCAATTGTCAGCTGTGTGACCATGGGCAGTATCCCCAAGTGATTCATAGTAAAATAGTAGTCTCAGGTCCACACAAGTCGAAAACCATCCAGAAAAACAAAAGCTGGAGGAATTGGAGGACAACCAATAAAAGAATGCAGGTTCCAATTCAGCCTCTGCCTCTTACCTGCTGTGTGACTTTGGACAAATCACTAAACTTCCCTGGGCCTCAGCTTCCTCATCAGTAAAATGGGGATTCAGTATCTGTTCTTCCTCCCCAAATTAGAATATAAGCCTTAAATCGGATGGGAACCGGGCCCAATCTGATGATCCTGCATCCCCTTGAGCACTTGGTACATTGTCGGTGCTTAACAAATTCCACAACCAATATAACAAGAAGTGGGTGAGGGTGTGACTAGTGAAAATATGCAGTGTTGAATAATTCCTTCTTGGTGGCCTTGCCATTGGTTACCATTGGTGAAGGTCTCTTTAAGTGATGGCAGAAGAGAGAAATGCAGCCTCTCTGGCAGGCAAGTGGAACTGAATTTGTCCCCTTCCCAAAATAGGCAAGAAGCAGTACCTTCCTACAACAGGAACATTCATTTCCCAGTCAATAAGTGATATTTATTGACCTCTGACTGTGCACAACACTGCTGTAAGCATTAGGGAAAGTATAACACAGAGTTGTCTGATATAATCCCTGTTCTCAAGAAGCTTACCTCCTAGAAGGGGAGACAGGCATTAAAATAAACTACAGAGGAAAAAAATGGCAGAGTGCCAAGATATGTACAAAAGTGCTGTGGGACTGAGGGTGGAGTGAATATCAAGTGTTTTAGGGTTATTGAACCAAGTGCATAGGTGACACAGGGGGAAGAATGGGAGGTGAAATGAGGGCTTACTCATCACTCAAATCTCTCAGAGATGTGATTTTAGAGGGTTTGAAGGTGTGGAAAGAAGTCATTTCTCAGGTATGAAAAGGAAGAGAGTTCTAGGCCAGATGGAAGAAGCAGGCAAGGAATTCCATCCTTTAATGTCACTGTTACCAGGTCCTACTTAGCTCCTGGACTTCCAATTGCTCACTACCCATTTCCCCATCCCACCTCTTGACTCTGAGACATTTCTACACTGGACCCGGGGCAATCTCTCACTATGCCAGAAACCAAAGCGTCCTGGCTACTAACTACTACACTGGTCTTCTCCCTGCCAAAACCATGCACATCTGGCGGCTATTTCACCATCTCTGCACCAGAGTGACCCTCCTGGCCCATTTGGACTGAGCCCAATCTGATTATCTCATATCTACCCCAGTGCTTAGTGCCTGGTACTTAGTAAGTGCTTAGCAAATACCATTTAAAAATAGGTTTGGTAGGAGGTAGAACTTCCCAGAACCAGTTTGTTTTCTTTCATGGTTCTCCCTTCCCTCTAGTTTTGCCCATTTTTGTGACCAGGTTCATTTAGGAGCTGTAGCCCGAGAAGCAGCGTGGCTCAGTGGAAAGAGCCTGGGCTTGGGAGTCCAAGGTCATGGGTTCCAATCCCGCTCCACCACGTGTCAGCTGAGTGACTTTGGGCAAGTTTTCATTTCTTGGGCCTCATCTGTAAAATGGGGATGAAGACTGTGAGCCCAACATGGGACAAGCTGATCACCTTGTATCTCCCCCAGCGCTTAGAACAGTGCTTGGTACATAGTAAGCCCTTAACAAATACCAAAATTATTATTATTATTATTATACTCCCTTGTCAACTATAGCCTAGGAGAAGGGGCTTAGGACTTGTTTCATTAAAAAAACAACACTCTACCTCCATGTCCCCATCTGTACAATAAGGAATTTAATCGCTTCCCTTCCTCCTCCACAGCTTTTTTGTTGGAATGAATAAAAGCAGGCCTACAGATGCTCACGCTAGGATAATTACACATTAGTCTTCAGCAGGGTAGGTGCATCTTGCCTGGAGGCTGGGGAATGGAATAAATGATCTCTGAAGGTCCCGTCCAGACTTTCTATGATTGTCTGCCTGGAGGCAAGTTTGGTTTTAGCACCTAGTAAGTCGTGAGACTTTGATGTGTATTAATTAGTTGAAATGTTCTTCCATACCTGTCCCTCACCTACAGGCCTCAGAAGCTGGCAGCATTCATTCACCCCAAGGGAAGACTCCCGCTTAAGTCATGTATGTGCAGGTGTGTTTATTTGCGGAGAGAGTTGAGTAATGAAAAGTTCTTGGGCCAGTCCTAATGAGAAGATGACTGTCCCTCCCCCACACCCTCCCCTGACTGGGGAATCTCTGTTCGGGTGGGAGTGTGACTCTGTTTCCCCATTTCCTGGCTTTCTGGTCCCTCATGCTTCCCCTGGGGTCTGAGGCTAGGGCCTGAAGTGGGAGGGGGGTCTTAGCCCAGTTGGGACTCGGGCCAGGCTGCGGTGCTGATAGCTCCACCACATTTTTGATCCAGTGGACCCTGAAAATTAAAATGGTTATGACTGCTTCCACTGAGGATATTGTGGACCAGCTATATTTGATCAGGAGAAGTACTCACAAGCTCTTTCTCTTTTCCCTTCTCCAAGGAGCTATCAAGGAGTCCTGCCCACTTTATTCTGGAAGGAACCAGCAGGTTTGACATCCAACAAGGAAAATTAGGTAAGAGAGGACTGTCTTCTAAAAGATCTGGACTGGAGAGACAGAAGGCCTGTGAACTGTTGTATTTTACTCTCCCAAGCACTTACAGTGCTCTGCACACAGTAAGTGTTCAATAAATACCAATGATGATGATGATTAGTGGGCTCAAATGTCCTTGCCTTATAGAGATGAACCAAAGAATGGAAAGGGGCTGTTTGTTGTTCTCATGGGTGGGATGGATTGGATGGATTTTGAAGCCTTTGAAGTGTACAGTCCTCTGGAGCAGCTGTTGATCTAGCTATATCCTCCAGATTATGAACCTGAAGGGTGGAAAACAGCTGTGTTCCCTCCACTGAGAATAACTGGATCCTTGCCATCGATGCCTGGAGTTCTGTCCCGTGACTCCTGGCTTCCTGAATGATGGTGGTATTAGTTAAGCACTTACTAGGTCGCAAGCACTGTGATAAGCACCAGGGTAGATACAAGACAGTCAGGTCAGACAAAGTCCCTGTCCCACATGGGGTTCACAGCCTAACAAGAAAGGAGAACAGATATTTAAATCCTCATTTTACAGGTGAGGAAACGGAGGCACTGAGAAGTGAAGTGACTTGCCCAAGGCCACATAGTAAGACAGTGGCAGAACTGGGATTCCTTTCCATCTGGGCTTCTGTCAGCCCCCCACTGAACCCCAGGGTCATCCAGATGAAGGAAGGAATTTTCAAAAGAAGAGGAATTGCTTTCGTTTGCAAGATGAAGCCCCCTCAGCTGCCATGCTGAGCCTGTTTCTCCTTTGTTTCTCATCTTTCCTGCAGGTGACTGTTGGGTTCTAGCGGCGCTAGGTTCTTTGACCCAGCATCCGAAGTTTCTGAAAGACATCATCCCTGTAGACCAAAGCTTCACACAGCAGTATGCAGGAATATTTCATTTCCGGGTAAGAAAGCTGCTGGGCTGTCACTTTGAAGATGTTTGGATGTTGGGTGGGCCCCTCCCTTTCATGTTGTGTCTGTTGCACAGCGATTTGAGATGGAAATGGCACGGGAAGTCATTGATTTTTTTTTCCTCAAGTTATTTGTTAAGTGCTTATTATATGCCAGGCACTGTACTAAGGACTGGGGTAGATATGAGCTAATCAGGTTGGACACAATCCGGGTCCTGCATGGGGCTCACATTCTTAATCCTTATTTTTCAGATGAGGTAACTGAGGCACAGAAAAGTGAAGTGACTTGCCCAAGGTCACACGGGCAGACAAATAGCAGAGCCGAATTTAGAACCTAGGTCCTTCTGATTCCTGGGCCCATTCATTCATTCAATCGTATTTATTGAGCGCTTACTGTGTGCAGAGCACTGTACTAAGCACTTAGGAAGTACAAGCCGGCAACATATAGAGATGGTCCCTACCCAACATCGGGCTCACAATCTAGAGAAGTACGGACTTGGGGGTCAGAGGTCATGGGTTCAAATCCCAGCTCCCCCACTTGTCAGCTGTGTGACTTTGGGCAAGTCACTTAACTTCTCTGGGCCTCAGTGACCTCATCTGTAAAATAGGGATTAAGACTGTGGTCCCCAAGTGGGACATGGATGCATTCAACCTGATTAGCTTGTAAGAAGCAGCATGGCTCAGTGGAAAGAGCATGGGCTTTGGAGTCCGAGGTCATGAGTTCAAAGCCCGGCTCCACCAATTGTCAGCTGTGTGACTTTGGGCAAGTCACTTAACTTCTTTGGGCCTCAGTTACCTCATCTGCAAAATGGGGATTAATACTAATAATGGCATTTTATTAAGCGCTTACTATGTGCAAAGCACTGCTCTAAGTGCTGGGGCGGATACAAGGTGACCTGTTCCCCCCGGCACACAAACATTCATCTCTGCCACAACTTCACAGCGCCACAGACATGTTGGGTCATTTCTCTAGGGAGGGGACAGTGCAGTGAAGGTCATTCTGATAAAGGATCTCCCCCTGTGCAATGTTCTTTCCTTAAGCCTTCCCCACAGCAAGGGTCTCCAATGAGAGGGTGCTATCAATCAATCAACCAACACTGTGGGCAGGGAAGCAGCTTGGCGTAGCAGATAAAGCATGGGCCTGGGAATCTAAAGGTTGTGGGTTCTAATCTTGGCTCTGCCACTCATCTGCTGTGTGACCTTGGGCAAGTCATTCACTTCTCTGGGCCTCAGTTTCCTCAACTGTAAAATGGGGATTGAGACTGCAGGCCCCACATGGGACAGGGACTGTGTCCAACTCTATTTGCTTATATCCACCTTGGAGCTTAGTACAGTACCTGGCACACAGTAAGCGCTTGACAAATACCAGAGTTATCATTATTATTATTATTACCAACTCTGTTACGTTGTTATATTGTACTGTCCTAAGCAATTAATAGAGTGCTCTGCACACAGTAAGTGCTCAGTAAATATAATTGGTCGAATTGTATTTATTGAGCACTAACTGTGTGCAGAGCACTGTACTTAGTGACTCAGAGAGTGCAAACAACAGAGTTGGAAAACCCCGAACGAAGGGAGTTTATAGTCTAGAGCGTACTTACCAACTTACCCCACCCCAACCCCGGTCTATTTGCTCTTTGACCCTTTTGAATGAATGCCAGGATTCGGATGAGCATTAATTCGGTTTTTGACTGGACAGCCCGATTTTCAGCTGTCTGACTCAAACATTTTAACAGGTGCCTTTTTGGCAGGTATTTTTATTTTTTAAAAGCCAGCCTTCTTCAGCCTTGGATCCTGGTACCATCTGGCGGGTTATGAGTGGCCTTTGTTCGAAGGCACTTGGGAGGGAAACTCAATAGCTGGGGGTCTCAATAGCTGGGGGTCAAAGTGGTCTCTCCCCTAGAAAGACTCTGGAGGTTCAGACAGACTCGGACTTACTTCAGCAAACCGTTTTGATTCGGTTACTTTGGTGAATTCTATTGTCACCCCATCCAAAGCCCACACTCCCTTATTCTTGTTTTTTAATGGCATTTGTTGAGCGCTTACTATACGTCAAACGCTGTTTTAAGCACTGGGGTAGATACAAGCTGATTAGGTGGGACATAGTCCCTTATCCAGCTTGGGGCTCGTAGTCTTATAGGAAGGAGAACCAATTCCCCCCAGACCTGACATTGGACACACAGATTGGACACACACATCCTTGCCTTGCTCGGATAGGAAGCTGTCTCGGCTTCGTTCATCTTGGCCAACTGGGTTGGGAGAACAAATAACCTAGAGGCGGCTGCCACAGTGCTTTCCCTTGGACTTACAAGATTTGGGATTTGCAGATCTCTATAGGGGAGAGTTTTGCATGAAGAAGGGGTCCAGTGCTATAGACTGGGCATGAATTCTAAGCCACCTCTCATTTTGCTTTGTTAGACAAAAGCACTCACAAAGACACTGGCTCTGCTTTCGGTGGACTGACCCCCTTTTAGCTATAGAACTACGGAGAGGTGAGGTTTCTGAAACCTTAGAGCAAAGAGTTGGCAGGCAGGCACAAGTGAAGGCAGTTCCTGGGAATTGCTGCCATTTAATAAATAACTCTTTAACAGTAATCATAGTATTGCATTTCTATTGCCCTTCAACCTTTTCTCCAGAATACAGCTGTATATCTCTATTACATGTTGGCACGGCTGAAGGTGATCATAATGTCTGTATATATTTGCCATTGCTGGATAGGGCATATGCTCCCTGAAACTCATAGTAATCCTGGGCCAGTTTTAGATTAAGTACCTAATTTTAGTGTTAATCCAAATCACTAGCCACTAACTAAACTTTCCTTAAGGCTCTTTTCACGTTTTACTTCTTCCAACCACCTAGATTATTTTTTATGGTATTTGTTAAGCACTTACTCTGTGAAAGGCACTATTCTAATTACTGGGGTAGATACAAGATCATCAGGTTAGACACAGTTCCTGCCCCTCGAGGAGCTCGCAGTCTTAATCCCCATTTTACAGATGAGGTAACTGAGTCATAGAGAAGTGATGTGACTGGCCTAAGGTTACACAGCAGACATGTGGCAGAGCCAGGATTAGAACGTATATCCTCTCACTCCCAGGCCCGTGCTCAATTAGGCCACACCGCTTCTCTTTTTGACAACTTGTGATGTCACTTTTTGCAAATGTGGTGGAATAATTCTTTCATTATATAGACACAAAGATCCTTTTGGATGTTAATCCAAAAGGTTTATTTTAACTTGCTGACAAACAACCCATTTAAACAGCAGAGCCAAACAAGTACCTTCAGTAGCTCAGCAGTGATTGATAGACCTAGTGAGCTCTAAAATGTCTTGAATTGTTTTTCATAGAATCAATCAATCAGTGGTGTTTTATTGAGTGCTTACTGTGTACAGAGCACTGTATTAAGTTCTTGCCACCGTATAATACCGCATAGTTGGCTGACTTCTCGGTAGACATAGGAAGCAGCGTGACTCAGTGGAAAGAGCACGGGCTTTGGAGTCAGGGGTCATGGGTTCAAATCCCGGCTCCTCCAACTGTCAGCTGTGTGACTTTGGGCAAGTCACTTCACTTCTCTGTGCCTCAGTTACCTCATCTATAAAATGGGGATTAAAACTGTGAGCCCTATGTGGGACAACCTGATCACCTTGTATACTCCCCAGTGCTTAGAACAGTGCTTTGCACATAGTAAGCACTTAACAAATACCATCATTATTATTATCATTAAGAGCATGGGCCTCGGAGTCAGAGAACTTAAATTCTAATCCCAGCTCTGCCGCATGTCCACTGTGTGACCTTGGAGAAGTCACCTAACTTTTCTGTGCCTCAATTTTCTCATCTGTAAAATGGGGATTAAGACTGTGAATGCTGTGTGGGACAGGGACTGCATCTGACCTGATTACCTTGTATCTACCCCAGTGTTTATTATGATAATGATGATTATTATTGTTATTATTATGAGGCACATTCCCTTCCCACAAGGAGCTTACAGTCTAGAGAAAGATACACCCACCTGCAGTTCCCAGGAGCAGCATTCAGTGGGAATGTTGAAAGTCTTCACCCAAACTCTAGAAGGAAGTCCTCAGTGGATTTGGAAAACGGAGGCTTTTTAAAATGCAAGGGGAACTCAATGGTCCAGGTTGTTAATTGGTAGCCAGAGTGAAATCATGAGAAACTCAAGAGTGTGGCATGTCAACTCTCCAAGGGCCAGCGATAAAGCTGGATGTGGATTCAGAACTTCTAGAAGCTCCTATAACAGTGCTGTTCTGACTTCTCTGCATTTCTCACTACCCATAGCAAAACCATAAATTCATTGTGTCGCCAAGACCAGGCTTCACTACACTGATTTGTTAACGACCATGAAAACATCTTCTTTCTATTGTCTCCACTGAAATCTTTCTCCTCTCTCTCTCTCTCTCTCTCTCTCTCTCTCTCTGTTCATTCTCAAAGTGCTTCTTCATCTGAATCCATTCGAATGGGCTCATGTCATTTCTGAGCCGAAGATAGATAAAGCCATTCCTTCCCTCCTTTGCTGGGCATCACCTGTCACAGATGTGGTCCTGTTCACATTTGAAACAGAGTGAAGCAGCCTGGCCTAGTGGCTGGGAGTCAGAAAGATCTGGTTTCTAAATCCCCGTTCTGCCACAGTCTGCCCTGTGACCTTGGGTGAATTACTTCACTTCTCTTTGTCTCAGTATCTTCATCCGTAAATTGGGGATGAAGACTGTGAGGCCCATGTGGGACCTGGACTGTAACTGCTCCAGAACTTAGTACAGTGCCTGGCTCATAGTAAGCGCTTAACAAAAGCCATTAAAAAAAAACCCAACAAAATAGCTCCAGAAGCCCCGCAGCCTTCTGGTTTGGAGGATCTGAGAAGCTAATTCCGAAGGGTTGGTTTTGATATATTCTCCCAATATTGCCACAGCCCCAAGCGATTCCATTACAGTGAGAGCCTGGAGATTTCCTCCAGTCACTGTAGGAAGTGGCATCTGCTAAATTTGAGCTCCACGCAGCAATAACATCACGTGGTTTTCACTCTTTCCCCCCTATAGGCAGTTCTAGGTGGCACTTTGGGAAAGGAAGGGAGGTGAAATGCCAAATCCATCTCAAAGTTCAGGAGCAGATTAAATGCCAAAATCCAGATTGGAGTTTGGACCAGAAACTGAGGTGTAAACACTTTCCCTAGCCCGAGGTTCCCTCAAATGTGAGGCAGAAATTAGTCCCCTCCTGCTCTTTAAAGGTGAAACATGATGGGGATCAAACAGGAAGGCCATTCTTATTAGGTTCCCCCTCTCTGTGACTCAGTTTCCTGGTCTGTGTCAAAGGAAGAATACCCCTGCCCTCACTGGGACACGGGGAGATCATCTGTGTAAAGGCTCATACTTTCTAGATACAGACTCCAAGGAGCTTGTTGTGGGCAGGGAATTATCTGGTTGTTGTTATATTGTAATAATAATAATGGCATTTATTAAGCGCTTACTATGTGCAAAGCACTGTTCTACATTGGGGGGGGGGGGGTTACAAGGTGATGAGGTTGTCCCACGGGGGGCTCACAGTCTTAATCCCCATTTTACAGATGAGGTAACCGAGGCACAGAGAAGTTAAGTGACTTGCCCAAAGTCCC
This sequence comes from Tachyglossus aculeatus, assembly GCF_015852505.1. Classification (NCBI taxonomy): domain Eukaryota; kingdom Metazoa; phylum Chordata; class Mammalia; order Monotremata; family Tachyglossidae; genus Tachyglossus; species Tachyglossus aculeatus. Next base: position 26,206,059 of record NC_052074.1, on the reverse strand, counting down.
ACAGCTGACAATTGGCAGAGCTGGGATTTGAACCCATGACCTCTGACTCCAAAGCCCGTACTCTTTCCACTGAGCCATGCTGCTTCTCTGTACTAAGCTCTTGTACTCTCCCAAGAGTTTAGTAAAGTGCTTTGCATACAGTAATCACTCAATAAATACGATTGAATGAATGAATGGACAATAAGGCATTCTGGGGGATGTGGTTATTTGGCTTTATTAATAATGACAATAATAATAATTGTGGTATTTGTTAAGTGCTTGTTGAGGTAGATACAAGATAATCAGGTTAGACACAGTCCACGTCCTACTTAGGGCTCTCGTTCTTGATTCCCATTTCACAGATATGGGAACTGAGGCACAGAGAAGTGAAGTGATTTTCCCAAGATCACCCAGCAGAGAAGTGGCGGAGCAGGTCCTTCCTACTCCCAGGCCCGTGCTCTATCCACTAAGCCATGCTGCTTCTCTAAGGCAGTTGTCAGTGTCAGTCAGCCTCTTTTTTTGACTCAACACCGGACAAAGATGATCCCTTTTTCTCTCTTTCAGTTCTGGCAATGCGGACAGTGGGTGGATGTGGTGGTGGATGACCGTCTGCCCGTCCAAGGTCAGAACTACCTGTTCGTCCATCCTCGCCAGCACAGCAATGAATTCTGGCCCTGCCTGCTGGAGAAAGCCTATGCCAAGTAACCGCTGTGGCCCTCACCACCCCTTCTCACGGTGGCCAGAGTTCTCCGGCTCTGCGCTTGCCTGCCACTTTATCGTGACAGATGTTCTCCACCAGCTGTTTCGCCTGCTCCCCTCCCTGCCCCTCAGGCCCTTAGGCAAATCCATTGATTGCGAGAGATGTCGTGGGGCTATGAGGCACCATTAGAGAGGGAGGGTATCATTTGGTGCCATCTGCAAACTTCCTTTCATCATCACAGAGGCAGGATATGCCCCAGAAATCTCCTTTTTGGATTCTGCAGGCCCCTTATGAAGTAGTAGCAAATTTCCGCTTCCATAGCCCCTCTCTCCGTGGATGGGAAATTTTTCCAAGTGTAATTCCATCTCCAAATAGTCCCATTTGGAAGAGGGATCAGCATATATCTCTTCCTTGATCATTTCTCAACTGAGTGTCAGAGGGAGCGACAGAACCCTGGTTATTAGACTCTGGCAAAGTGGGACTCCACCAATCAAGTAATCTCTGGCATTTACAGAGCACTTACTACATGCAGAGCACTGTATTAAGCTCTTGGGAGAGTACAATACAACAAAAATAGCAGACACGTTCCCTGTCCATAATGAGTTTACGGTCTAGAGGGGGAGAGAGACATTAACATGAGTAAATAAGTCATTTAGAATGTAAAATTAAAGATATGTACTTAAATGCTGTGGGGTTAGGGGGTGGGGTGAATGTCAAATGTCCAAAGACCACTGATCCAAGTACATAGGCGATACAGAAGGGAGAGTGAGCTGGGGAAAAGAAGCAGTGTGACTCAGTGAAGAGAGCACTGGCTTTGGAGTCAGAGGTCATGGGTTCAAATCCCAGCTCTGCCAGTTGTCAGCTGCATGACTTTGGGCAAGTCACTTACCTTCTCTGTGCCTCAGTTCCCTCATCCATAAAATGGGGATTAAGACTGTCAGCCTCCCATGGGACAAACTGATCACCTCGTAAACTCCCCAGCGCTTAGAACATAGTAAGCGCTTAATAAATGCCACCATTATTGTTATTATGATTATTATTAAAAGAGGGCTTAATCAGGGAAGGATTCTTGGAGGAGGTGTGAAATCTGGTGACATCTAGGATACCTGCATCTTGGTTTCTAGTCTACCACTGACCGGCCAGATGCTGGCACACAGTGACTTTTCCCTGGCTTTGGGTCATCCCACTCCTCCACCTCTCCAGAAGGGCTCCAGTTTAGCAGTTTGGTGCCGGGGACAAGGGTGGAATTTCTAAGGTACTGTTTTCAAAGCAGTTCCAGTCCTCCTTGTCGAAACAGTGGGATGCTGTGGTGACAGCCTTTATAGAAATGCTTTGATGAAGAATGCATGCAAAATACAGGGTACAGCTTCCTCTAATCTGGTTGCTATGGTTTGTTGAGATTTGCCTTTGATGGGTAATGAATGCAGTACCAAAATGAAGCATGTCCACGGCTGGGCCCTAAGGAAATCTAGACTTGTCACCCTCCCTTTCTTGGACAATTCAACTGCCCTGTTACCAAAAGCAGAGGAATGGGTTCCGTGACCTCTTGATGACCTTTCCTGTCCCCCAGTTCCGAGAAATTTGAAGTTATATTCTCTTATTTTTTAGGTTTTCACGGAAATGTGTGAAGGGGTCAGGGGGCTCTGTACTTCTCTGCTTGGGTCATCTTGATTAATAATAATAATAACGATGGCATTTGTTAAGTGCTTACTATGTGCCAAGCACTCTTCTAAGCGCTGGAGAGAGATACAAGGTAATCAGGTAGTCCCACGTGGGGCTCCCAGTCTTAATCCCCATTTTCCAGATGAGGGAACTGAGGCCCAGAGAAGTGAAGTGACTTGCCCGAAGTCACACAGCTGACAAGTGGCGGAGCTGGGATTAGAACCCAGGACCTCTGACTCCCAAGCACAGGCTCTTTCCACTGAGCCACGCTGTGTAATATTCTCTAGACCATAAGCTCCTCTATACTGTAAGCTCATTGTAGGCAAGGAAAGTGTCTGTTCATTGTTGTATTGTGCTGTCCCAGGTGCTTAGTACAGTGCTCTGCATGCAGTAAGAGCTCAATAAATATGATTGAATGAATAAAGAGCCAGAGGGAGGAGTGAAGAGGAGGGGACCACAGAACATCACTGAACATAGAGGAGCCAATACCCTATCTGTGAAGGGTGACAATCTTTCCAGTCTCTCGGTGAAGTTGTCTTAGGGGACTTTCGACTCTTTGTGTGCCGGGTTGGGGGAAGTGTAATTGAGATGGGTTGATTTCAGTTGTGTTCTAGGTCCTTCCAAATGCTGCAGTGGAGAACAGCTGCAGGACTAATGCGGTTCCCCGCCCACAGGTTGCACGGCTCCTACTTCAGATTGCATGGCGGCCACCTCTCAGAGGCCCTGGTGGACTTCACGGGGGGTGTGGCGATGTGGATCAACATGCAGGAAACCTCTCAAGACCTGGTGAGAAGGGTGCAAGAAGCCGCTGCGTCGGGGTCCCTGATGGCCTGCGCCACCTCTCAGGGGGTGAGTGTGTCCTAAAGTGCCTTTGCTCCAACTGTGATTCATTTCCCAGGGCCCAGAAATCAGGAATCAAAGCCTTGCTCTGCATTCCCATTGGGACCACCTTCTTTCCAGCCCCCCACCTTTGGTGGCTGTGGGTAGGGAATGTATCTGTTATATTGAACTTTCCCAAGGACTTCATACAGTTCCCTGCACACAGTAAGCGCTCAATAAATGTGATTGACTGGTACAATTGGCTTACTAAAATCGTATCTCCTCCAGGAAGTCTTCTCTGACTAATCTCTCATCTTCCCAGCCTAGTTTGTCTGCCTCCTCTGTCACCTAGGCACTTGACTCCATTCCCCCTAAGCACTTACATATTCACACACCCCTGCTTAAACATGAACAGCATTTACATATATGTCCTTAGACTCAGTTAACTGCCCTAGCTGTAATTTATTTTAATTCCTGCCTTCCCTGTCAGATCATAAACTCCATGAAGGCAGCGTGGCTCAGTGGCAAGAGCAGAGGCTTTGGAGTCAGAGGTCATGGGTTCAAATCCCGGTTCTGCCAATTATCAGCTGTGTGACTTTGGGCAAGTCGCTTCACTTCTCTGGGCCTCAGTTCCCTCATCTGTAAAAGGGGATGAAGACTGTGAGCCCCCTGTGGGACAATCTGATCACCTTGTAACCTCCCTAGCGCTTAGAACAGTGCTTTGTACATAGTAAGCGCTTAATAATGCCATTATTATTATGAGGGCAGGGATTATGTCTGTTTACTCCAGTTGTTTCTCCCAAGGACCTATTAAAGTGCTCTGTGTACTCAATTAAAGGTATTTATTGAGCACTTACTGGGCAAGAGTACTATACTAAACACATGGGAGAGTAGAATAGGGTTGGTAGATTCCATCCCTGCCCCCAAGGGACTTCCAATCTAGTGCACTCAATGAATAGTAATGAAAAGAGTGTGGCCCAAGAAATCAGGGGACCTTTCATTCATTCAATCATATTTATTGAGTGCTTACTGTGTGCAGAGCACTGTACTAAGCGCTTGGGAGAGTACAATGTAATAATAAACAGGCACATGCTCTGCCCTCAACAAGCTTACAGTCTAGAGGGTGAGACAGACATTACTATAAATAAATGACAGATATGTACATGAGTGCTGTGGGACTGGGAGGGGGATAAATAAAGGAAGCAAGTCAGGGTGATGCAAAAGGGAGTGGGAGTAGAGGAAAGGAGGGCTTAGTCAGGGAAGGCTCTTAGGGGAGATAAGCCTTCAATAAGATTGGGTCCTGATCATGGCTCTGCCACTTGTCTCCTGTGTGACCTTGTACAAGTCACTTAACTTCTCTGTGCCTCAATTCCCTCATCTGTAAAACAGGGATTCAATCCATTCTCTCCCCCTTAGACTGTGAGCCCCAAGTAGGCCAGAGACTCTGTGCAGTCTGAGCCCCCTTTTTCCTCTCCTCCTATCTTCCCCATCTCCCCTCCTTCCCCTCCCCACAGCACTTGTATATATTTGTACATATTTATTACTCTATTTTACTTGTACATATTTACTACTCTATTAATGATGTGCATATAGCTATAATTCTATTTATTCTGATGGTTTTGACACCTGTCTACATGTTTTGTTTTGTTGTCTGTCTCCCCCTTCTAGACCGTGAGCCCGTTGTTGGGTAGAGACCGTCTCTAGATGTTGCCAACTTGTACTCCCCAAGTGCTTAGTATTGTGCTCTGCACACAGAAAGCGCTCAATAAATACGATTGAATGAATGAATATGCAACCTGAATACCCTGAATGCACCCCGGCACTTAGTACAGTCCTTGGCACATAGTAAGCACTTAAACAAAAACCAAGAATAGTATTATTATCGAGCGAATGAAAAGGAGAGTGTGGGCTCTAGAGCAGTGACCTTCATCAGGGCCCTGAGGATGACTCCACTCTCATTCCTAATCATTCCCCTTGGCTTGGGGTCCAGAATCGCAGAATCCCAAACATCAAACGATGGTCGGGGCGTGAAGCCGAGAAGCCTATTTTCTCTTCTGCAAGAGGCACCCAGGGCTCCCACTGGCACGTGCCAATTCTACAGGGGTTTTGCCTTCAATTCACTTGGCAGAACATAAGCACCTGGCTGGAAGCCTTTTTGACTCCATTCCCGCTGCAAAGCCATTTCTCAGCCAGATTTGAAAACTCCCCCAGCTTCTCCTCATTCTCTGATCTGGTTCCAGGCCAGTCTGGTCTGTCTCCATGACCCTCTCTTTGGCTTTCCAGCATGAGAGATTCCACCTGGGCATCATAGCCAACCCCATCCCCTCACCCTCTAGACTGCAAGCTCCAATCAATCAATCAATCAACTGTATTTATTAGGCGCTTACTGTGTACAGAGCACCGTACTAAGTGCTTGGGAGAGTACAGTGCAATAGAATTGGTGGACACATTCCCTGCCCACAACGAGCTCAAAGTCTAGCTGGGGAGACAGACACTGATGTAAATATATAATTTATGGATATGTACATAAGTGCTGAGGGGTTGAGGGAGGGGTGAATAAAGGGAGCAAATCAGGGCAATGAGAAGGGGAGTGGGAGAAGAGGAAAGGAAATGTTTCTTCAATAAGGCTTTGAAAGTAGGGAAGAGTAATTGTCTGCCAGATATGAAGAGGGAGAGAGTCCCAAGCCATACGTAGGACATGAGTGAGGGGGTCACATCTAACTCCCTCTAGACTATAAGCTTGTTGAGTGCAGGGAATGTGTCTACCAACTCTGTTTATATTGTAATAATAATAATAATGATGGTATTTGTTAAGCACTTTCTATGTGCCACACACTCTTCTAGACTGTGAGCCCGCTGTTGGTAGGGACTGTCCCTATATGTTGCCAACTTGTACTTCCCAAGTGCTTAGTACAGTGCTCTGCACACAGTCCGCGCTCAATAAATACGATTGAATGAATGAATGTTCTAAGCACTGGGGTAGATACAAGGTAATGGGGTTGTCCCACGTGGGGCTCAGTCTTATTCTCCATTTTACAGATGAAGTAACTGAGGCACAGAGAAGTGACTTTCCCAAAGTCACACAGCTGATGTGGCAGAGCAGGGATTAGAACCCATGACCTCTACCTTCCAAGCCCATGCTCCTTCCACTAAGCCACGCTGCTTCTCAAAATAATAATGTTGGTATTTGTTAAGCACTTACTATGTGCCAAACCCTTTTCTAAGCGCTGGGGTAGATACAAGGTAATCAGGTTCTCCTACGTGGGGCTCACAGCCTTCATCCCCATTTTATAGATGAGGCATCTGAGGCACAGAGAAATTAAATGAGTTGCCCGAGGTCACAGAGCAGGATTCAAACCCATGGCCTCTGATTTCCAAACCCATGTTCTTACCACCAAGCCACGCTGCTTCTCAAGAATGTTCTGCATATAGTAAGCACTCAATAAATACCATTGATTGATTGACCCAGCTGCAGCAGTAATAGCCAGATCCAACTGATGCCCCCAAAACCTTAGAAGCTCCTGAGAATCAGAAAGTGTCGGGAAGCAGATGTGCCAGATTAGAGCTTGGCTTTAGAAATTCTATCCTGCAGCACGCCCAGCCAAGGATTGGCAGGACAGGTGATCCTGGTCACACTCGTAAAGTGGAAAACACTGATTAAGCAGGGCCCCTCTCCCACCCACAACCTCCAGCTGACAACGGGCCAGCCAAAAGGAGTCTGGCTGAGAATACCGGGGAAAACTGAGACACCCTAACCCACTGAATGGGGTTTAACTAGCCACAGAGTTAGGTTATAGCTGTTCCCAACTCCTGAGATTTGATATCAGCATTTCCTTCTCAGACTCAGATGTGGTCTAAGCTCAGGGAGTGCTTCAGCTCTGCATCTAAGCCTTTTATTGAAGACATTCGCTTCATGCTTTCTATATGACAAACACTATTCTGAGTGCTGGCATGGATGTAAGGTATTCTGATTGGACACAGTCCCTGCCCCATGTGAGGCTCACGGTCTAAATAGGAAGGATGGCAGGTATTGAATCATCATCTGGCAGTTGGGGAAACGGGCCCAGAGAAGTGAAGTGACTTGTCCAAGGTCACACAGCAGGCAAGTGGCAGAGCCAGGATTAAAATCCAGATTTTCTGGCTCTAAGGCATGCGCTTTAGCCACTGGGTCATATTGCTTCTGGGCCTGAGGGGCTTATTTCATGCAATCACTAGCATTTATTGAATGCCTACTGTGTGCAGCACATTGTAGTAAGCCCTTGGGAGCATACAAGAAGCAGCATGGCTTCATGGAAAGAGCACGGGCTTGGGAGTAAGAGGAAATGGGTTCTAATCCCGGCTCCGCCACTAGTCTGCTGTGTGACCTTGGGCAAGCCACTTAACTTCTCTGTGCCTGTTACCTCATCTGTAAAATGGGGATTAAGACTGTAAACCCCACATGGGACAACCTGATTACCTTGTATCCCCACCAGTGCTTAGAACAGTGCTTGGCACATAGTAAGCGCTTAACAAATACCATCATTATTATTATTATGCAATACAAGGAAAACGTTGGGGGTTTTTTGCCGGTATCATCCCCCTGCATTCCTAGAGGTAATCTATTTGCCTCTTCTCTCCTGTTCTCAAGCCCACCAGGATGGACATGAAGTTGGAGAATGGATTAGTGAGTGGCCACGCCTACACAGTGACTGGAGCTAAATGGGTAAGGGAGAGACCCTCCTCTTTTTTCTGTTCCCACAGGAGCACTCCTATTCACTCTGAAGCCCATTGAGTCACTCCTGGCTACCAACTCTTTGCAGCATCAAATTTCCTTGGTTATTGGCAGGGGTGGGGGGAGAGGGGTCTTTTCTTCTGGTCTCACAATGCTAAAGGGAGGGGAAGGGATGAAGAGAGGAAAGGTCACTGTGTCCATCTGTTGGCCCACTTTTCAGACTGCTCCTTGCTCACCCAGCCTCTGGGTCAGGAGGTGCTGCTCTTCCTAATAATAATAATAATAATTACTACTATTATGGTACTTGCTAAGTACTTGCTATGTGCCAAGCACTGTTCTGAGCATTGGGATAGATTTATGTTAATCAGGTCAGACACAGTCTCTGTCCCACATCTTAATTCCCATTTTACGGATGAGGTAACTGAGGCCCAGAGAACTTTAGGGATTTGCCCAAAGTCACACAGCTGACATGGAGGGGAGTCAGGATTAGATCCCAGGACCTTCTGATGCCCAGACCCATGCTCTATCTACTAAGCCTCGCTACTTCTTGTAGGTGAGGAGCAGAGAGGTTATGCCCTGGTGATGTCCTGTGGAACTGTGCCCTCCCTGAATCACCTGCCCTCTCCAGTGCTCCTTCATAGCCGGGGAGCCCTGGCAGTAGTGAGAGCACTGTGGGGAAAGGGCTGCTACGATTAGGGGATGCCATGGGTGGGGTGGGCCACCATGATGGAGACCCCTCTGGATCTGGGCTCCTGGGTTTGGTTGCCCAGGGGTCAGACCAGCTGTGGCTGTGGGGCATGGAGGGGGCAAGGGAAACTGGCATAAGTGGGACATGATGGGAGGGCATATGGGTGATTGTTGGAATGCCCTCCCTCCCCACATCCACCAAGCTATCTCTCTTCTTCCCTTTAAGGCCCAACTGAGAGCTCACCTCCTCCAGGAGGCCTTCCCAGACTGAGCCCCCTCCTTCCTCTCCCCCCCTCCCCCTCTCCATCCCCCCCGCCTTACCACCTTCCCTTCCCCACAGCACCTGTACATATGTATATATGCTTGTACGTATTTATTACTCTATTTTATTTATACACATTTAGTCTTTTTTATTTTGTGAATATGTTTTGTTTTGTTCTCTGTCTCCCCCTTCTAGACTGTGAGCCCTCTGTTGGGTAGGGACTGTCTCTATACGTTTCCAACTTGTACTTCCCAAGCGCTTAGTACAGTGCTCTGCACACAGTAAGCGCTCAATAAATACAATTGAATGAATGAAATTGTGATGTGTGGTGCCAATTGTGCCTTTATGTGTTGGAATGAGTTGGGGTGATCCGTGTTATCGTGGCCCCGGAAGCCCATAGGTGTGAGACCCTGGTGTGGGGAAAAATATGCAGAGACTGCGGGCATTGCTTCCTTGGAATCCTGACTCTCTCCAGGGACTGGAATGTTTCTCTCTTGACTGATCTTTGGCCTTACCTCAAATAGAAAGTCCTTTAGCGGTTATAAATTCAGAGATTATAAAAGACTAAAAGGCCTAGTTGTTTGTCTCCTCCAGTTGGTTACTTCCTTGTCCTTCTTCGGGCCTGTTGACTTTCTCACCATTTGGTGGGTGTGTTATCTTTTCCAACATTGTCTCTCTCACTGGATGGCTCTTTTTATCATACAATGACATTAAACCAACCTATGGACCAGGAACAAATCCCTGAGGAGTCAGGAGAACAGCAGAAATCTTCCCACCATGCCCTGCCCCTTCCTCAGAGTCTTGGGTAGCATGGTCTAGTGGAAAGAGCAGGGCCTGAGTGTCAGAGGACCTGGGTTCTAAAATCCACTCCACTAGTTGTCTGCTTCATGACTCTGAGCAAACCACTTCACTTCCCCATGTCTCAGGAAATCTGGTGGCCAGAGGAGATTGTGCTGTTCTGTTGTGATTAAACAGACAGTGTAAATTTGATATAACACATAACTGGATCTGCATATGTTTCAAACCATCCTCTAGTCAGTCGGTAAGCTCCTTTTTATCAGGGGAATGTGTCTACTAACTCTTCTTATTGTATTCTCCCAAGTGCTTAGTACAGAGCTCTGCACAGGGTAATGCCATTGACTGATTTTGCAAGTTGACTTCTGTTCCTGCCCATATTTCTTACCTGTTCTTTAATGGTATTTTTTTTAAGTGTTTACTATGTACTGTACTAAGTGCTGGACTAGATACAGAGTCATCAGGTTGGACACAGTCTCTGCCCAACGTGGGGCTCACCGTCTTAATTCCCATTTTAAAGTTGAGGTAACTGACCACAGAGAAGTGATGTGACTTGCCTAAGGTCACACAGCAGGCAAGTGGCAGATCTTGGTTTCGAACCCAGGTCCTTCTGACTCCCATGGCAGGGATCTATCCACTCAGCTACATTGTTTCCCCTATGCTCTCAGCTCTCTGTTTAGAACCTCCTACCTGTGGAGCAGCAGGTGCTCTGAATCTGGGCCCTGAAGGATTTAGGAGGTTAAAAAAAAGGACATCCCAATTAATCATCCCCATTTCTCTCCTTAAGGTTTCTGAACATAGTTATTTCTGTGGGGTTCTAGTGCACAACTCCACTGGCTCACTCCCTCCTGGCTTGGAGAGGAAATATGCCTCCCTAAATTCCCAATCTGAAAGAAGCAATTGGCTCCAGCAAGAATCTGATGCTTGCATTCACTCCTTTCCTAGAGACTCTTAAGGAATGTCGCTGGGATTTATGAACGGAGCATCAATCGATTATATTTATTGAGGGGCTACTGTGGTCAGGGCACTGTACTAAGCACTTCAGAGAGTAAACTGTAAGCTTGTGCTATACAGGAAACATGTCTATCAACTCTGTTATGTCTTTCCCTCCCAAGCACTTAGTACAGTGCTCTGCACACAGTGGGGTCTCAGTAAGTACAACTGATTGATTGATACACTATAACAGAGTTGGTAAAAACGGTCCCTGCCCACGAGGTATTGAGAGTCTAAATAAGGAGCTTAAAGGAAAAATGTATGAAACCAAGAGGTCAGAATTCAATGGGGATTAGAGGAAGGATTCCTGACTCCTGGCCTTAGTAGACTGAGTCTTTGAGTTCTTAGAAGAGATAGGGCTTGCTGACTGCTCAGAAGAACAGATTGGATAGATCCCATCTTCAAAGGAAGCAAAGGCTCTGACAGATTTGTTGAGGGGAGGCTGGGGTTTCATCCATCAACCACATTTATTGAATGTACCCTGTATGCAGAGCTCTGTACTAAGCGCTTGAGACAGTACGATGTAACAGACTGTAGCTTGCTTTGGACAGGGAATATTATGTTATATTGTACTCTCCCAAGCATTTAGTGCAGTCGTCTCCACACAGTAATCAATCAATAAACACAATGATTTGACTGAGTTGGTAGACATGTTCCCTTCCCTCACTGAGCATAGAGATCTTCCTCCAGAATGTATCATCTTGGATTCATGCTATCAAATTTCTGCCACCCTAAGCTCCATAATTGCATACTCTGAATTATCAAGTGGGTGACAGACCGGGGAGAGTGCTTTATTGCTTTGGCTAAGCAGACTACGGGGGCAATTTTCTATTACCCCTCATTCCACCATGAGGAGCAAAGGCAATGTTGGTTTTTTTCCTCTCTTTTTTTTTGTCCTCTTCTGGCTGCAACCAAATAAGGTCAAGAAGTTAAATTAGCCCTCGAAGTCAGAAAGCAGACACATTTTCATGCACACCCCGTTTTCCCCCGGATTATTCCCGTGGAACAGTGAAAGCCTCTTTTCCATTCTTCTCAAACAGATTCGATGTGGGAACGACTGGGAAGCAATCATCCGAGTGTGGAACCCCTGGGGCTCTTGGGAGTGGAGAGGACGCTGGAGCGATGGGTAGGGAACTCGTGAACCTCTCCTCCCTGCCAAGCCTGGGAGACCTTGAGAATCTTAATGTCCATTCCGACCTCTCATCTCATCACCACCCCCATTGTCACCTCTCCTTTTTGCCCCCTTCTTTCCCCACCCCTCTCTAACTTCTCTCCTCTTTTTTGTTGTGGGCAGGGAAGGTGTGTGTTTATTGTTGTATTGTCCTCTTCCAAGCATTTAGTACTGTGATCTGCACACAGCAATCACTCAATAAGTACAATTGACTATGGATTGACACCCAGCAAAGCATCTAGATGATTAGATGATTAGCTGATTAGCGTCTATTTACCAAGATAGAATTCTGAAGGAGCAGCTCCATCTGTATTCAATGTCACCATCACCAGGCAGGGACACACATATGACACCCACCTACATTATCAGGGATCAGTATGGCCTGGTGGATAGACCACCGGGCCTGAGAGTCAGAACCCGGGTTCTAATCCGGGATCCTCCATTTGTCTGCTGTGTGACCTTGGGCAAATCACTTTACTCCTCTGTGCCTCGTTTCCCTCATCTGTAAAATAATGATAATAATAGTGATGGTATTTGTTACCCTTCTAGACTGTGAGCCCACTGTTGGGTAGGTACTGTCTCTATATGTTGCCAACTTGTACTTCCCAAGAGCTTAGTACAGTGCTCTGCACACAGTAAGTGCTCAATAAATATGATTGATTGATTTATTGATTAAGCGCTTACTATGTGCCAAGCACTGTTCTAAGTGCTGGGATAGATACAAGGTTATCAGGTTGTCCCACTTGGGGCTCACAGTCTTCACCCCCATTTTACAGAGGAGGAAACTGAGGCACAGGGAAATTAAATGACTTGCCCAAGACTGAATTAGAACCCATGTCCTCTGACTTCCAAGCCTGTGCTCACTGTGAGCCCCGTGTTTTGTTTTGTTGTCTGTCTCCCCCTTCTAGATTATGCGCCCGTTGTTGGGTAGGGACCGTCTCTATATGTTGCCAACTTGTACCTCCCAAGAGCTTAGTGCAGTGCTCTGCACACAGTAAGTGCTCAATAAATACTATTGAATGAATGAATGAATGTGGGACAGGGACTGTGTCCAACCTGATTAGCTTGTTTCTACCCCAGGGCTTAGAACAGTGCCTGGCATTCATTCATTCACTCATTCATTCAATCGTATTTATTGAGCGCTTACTGTGTGCAGAGCACTGTACTAAGCGCTTGGGAACTACAAGTTGGCAACATATAGAGACGGTCCCTACCCAACAGTGGGCTCACAGTCTAGAAGGGGGAGACAGACAACGAAACAAAACATATTAACGAAATAAAATAAATAGAATAGATATGTACAAATAAATAGAGTAGTAAATACGTAAGTAAGCGCTACAAATGCCACAATAATTACTATTATCAGGCAGTAGATACTCGCAGAAATATAAATGGAGGATTCAACCCTGTCAGGGAGGATTCTTATATTCTCCATCTGTAGTAATAATAATAATGGTATTTGTTAATTGCTTACATTTAATCTGATAGAACGTGGTCCCTATATCACATGGGGTGCGCAGTCTAAAGGATGATAATAATGGTGGTATTGAAGTGCTTACTATGTGTCAAGTGCTGTACTCAGCGCTGGGGTAGATAAAAGAGGGAGATACAACAGGTATTTTAAACCCCATTTACAGGTGAAGAAACTGAGGCCTAGAGAAGGTAAGTGACTTGCCCAGGTCATAAGGACCACATTTTTAATGGTATTTGATAAGTGCTTACTATAATAATAATAATAATGGCATTTATTAAGCGCTGTGCCAGGCACTGAGGTAGATACAAGCAAATCAGGTTTGACACTGTGCAAGTCTCACATTGAGGTCACAATCTCCGTTTTACAGATGAGGTAACTGAGGAACAGAGAAGGGAAATGACTTGCCTAGTCCATGCTGCTTCTGCACTTCATTCAGTGCACTGTAATGGGTGCTAGGGATATACCCAAAAAACAATGTAACCCATTATATTCCTGCCCGCAAGGAGCTTACACTCTAATAGGGAAGGAGCAACATATTCACAACAGGAGTTGTCATAAATAAAGAAAAAAGACGGAAGGAGGGTGGAAATAATTTCCTATAATTGGTTGAATGAGATGACAGAGCACAGTGTACTGGGAAATTAATTGGGAAAGCTTACTGGGAGAGATGGGATTTGAGGAAGGATTTGAATGCCTGGAGAGCAGTGGTCTGTCTGATAGGGGGAGGGAGTTCCAAGCCAGAGGAACAGCTTGATCCAAGGGACAGAGGCAGGAGAGTTGAGAGAGAAGTACAGCTGGAGGGTTGGCTTGGGAAAATAGTGGGATGGGGAATAGCAGGAGAAGAGAGCAGCTGAGTAAGAATAGGGCCAGATGGTGGAGAGCCTTGAAGCCGATTATAAGCAGTTTCCGTTGAACCCTTCGCAAACCTCGTCAAATGTCCCTCTTACATCCCTAACTTTCTCTTTATTAATCCATCACGAAACTCTCATTCACGAACTTAATCAGACCCCTTCGGATCTATTTGCATATTGGGCCTGTTCAACTTCCCATTGTAGAAAATTCCATCTGTTTACCACCCGCTGAGCCGTCGCATTTTCTTTTATAGACTGTGAGCCTTCCATTTCCAAGTTTTAATGAGTTCTCTGTTTGCCCTGGTATTGAGGGATTTAGTAAACAAAAATTCCTTACTCAACCAGGTTTTGCCCTTGATTATTTTTTTTTTAGAACTTCAACCATGACTTCTCCCAGAAATATTGTTTTTCTTAGGCAAATGGAAAACTTCAACTCTCTGCGGAAGGATTGGGCCTTCCCTGTTTCCATTATAATGCAGTCTGGAAAACAGCAAGGAGAGCTGAGAGAAGCAATTGAGGGAAAAAGTGTTAACGTCTCTCCCTCCCTCCATTCGCTGTGGACAGGTAGTATCACATTCCCCTGACGGCTGACAATAGCAATTAGTGCCAACTGAACCGGTAATGCAGGAAAATGTCGAGCAGGTGAAAAATTAAATCAAAAGGAAATGGAAAGAGTTCTAATAACAGACAAATGTGACAACAAGCAGCAAAAATCAGTGAGATGAAAATGATCTATCTAGGAAGTAAAAGTGGACCAATTTGCAAAGCACCTCCCTCTCAAGTTCACACCCACCTCTGTCAAACGGGTCCCTCTCGGGCCTCTCTTCACAAATACAGTCAGCGGTTGTTTTTGCTGCATCAGGGCTGATTGATCGGTGTTCACCTCACTTATCATAACTGCCTGAGAGGCGAGAAGGTGATGTTGTTGGATTGTTTTCTCATATGTTGATATCGCCAATCTCACCGATCGATTCATTCACATTGCGGCTGGCAGGATCCCAGGGCTACGGCAGGCTGGAGTGGGTGATTGGGAGCTTTTACGTACTCAGCAAAAAGATTCCTAGCTCCGGGGTTATTTTCTTGGTGAAAGACTCTCCCTGATGTGCGTGGATACCGATTCCGGACTTTCTTTAGAATAGGCAGGAAATCCAGTATTTCAGAAAGGAAACTAGGTTTCACTACCCATTCTATACCAGATTTTCTTGGTCAGCCTTCCACGTGTCACAGGCTCTGCTGCCGTGCCCTTCTGAGCTGTGGAAGGGACACCCTCTTCCCTCCCACCTAGGGCCTCTGAGCCTACGGTCTAGCAATAGTAGGACTGTAGATTGTAAATTCCTTGCGGGAAGGGAATGTGTCTAACATTTCTGTATCCTACTCTCTCAAGTATTTAGTACAGTTCTCTGCGCTCAGTAAGTGCTAATAAATCCCACAAGTTGATTGATAGTGGTAATAGTGTTTGAGCAAATACAGAGGACAATCCACTGTAATAAGCACGTGGGAAAATACATCACTCTTCCCCATCCTTCAGGGGAAAATTGGGCTGATGCAACCCTGAATCAATTCTTCAATTAGTAGTATTTATTGAGCCCCTACTCTGCACACTGTACTGAGCACTTTGGAGACTACAATAGGGGAGGTATCTGTTCCCATCTGCATCCCATGTTTCTATAATGGGGAACATCAAGAGAAGCAGTGTGGCTCAGTGGAAAGAGCCTGGGCTTGGGAGTCAGAGGTCATGGGTTCTAATCCTGACTCCGCCACTTAGCTGTTTGGCTTTGGGCAAGTCACTTGACTTCTCTGTGCCTCAGTTACCCCATCTGTAAAATGGGGATGAAGACCGTGAGCCCCATGTGGGGCAACCTGATTACCTTGTGTCCCCCCCAGCACTTAGAACAGTGCTTGGCACGTAGTAAGCGCTTAACAAATGCCATTATTATTATTATTATTATCCTTTCTTAGAGAATCTGGTGGTGGTGCATTTGATTCTCTCCTCTGAGCCAGAGCACTCAAGTTTCCCAGGCACGAAGGGGAAAAGGAGCCTGTTCCCACTGGTTGGGACTTAACCCGAGATCCAGATGCCCAACTCCCATCCTAGCCTTTGTCTCTTTGGATGCCGTGGACTTTGACTACAGCCAAGGTCAGATAAATTACAATAATAATGATAATTATGGTAATCTAGCTTACAGTCTAGAGCGGCATGGGCCTGGCAATCAGAGGACCTGAGTTCCAATCTCGGCTCTGCCATGTACCTACTATGTGATTTGGGCAAGTCACATAACTTCTAGACTGTGAGCCCACTGTTGGGTAGGGACCGTCTCTATATGTTGCCAACTTGTACTTCCCAAGCGCTTAGTACAGTGCTCTGCACACAGTAAGTGCTCAATAAATACGATTGAATGAATAACTTCCCTGTGCCTCTGCCTCATCTTGCAGATGAGGGTTCAGTATCTGTTCTCCCTCCTGTTTAGACTGTAAGGTCATTACAGAAAGGGAACATATCTGTACTGTATTGCTGTATTGTACTCTCTCAAGTGCTCTGCACGTAGTAAGTGCTCAATAAGTAACATGAATTGATTAGACTCAAGTGCTCTGCACATAGTAAGTGCTCAATAAGTAACATGGATTGATTAGACTGGAAACCCCGTGTTAGACCTGACTATTTTGTATCTATTCCACCATTTAGTGCAGTGCTTGGCATATAGTAAGTGCTTAACAAATACTATTATTATTATTACTACGTATATCCCCTCTCCGGTGCAACTAATAAGGTTTGTCTGGATTTTAGTAGTCAGGCTGGAGAGAAGCTGCCAACAGCAATGAGAGATTTTAAGACTCTGTAATAACTGACTGTTGAGATGGCAAGTCACCTTATTTGTGGAGCAGGGAGAGCTGAGTTCTCTAATCTCAGCCTTAATTGAAATTTCAGGCACACATCCCCCCACACACACTTAAAGGTAAACTTGCATGAATCAATACGTTATTGATTCATAACCCATTTATTTTCCCTTATCCACTGCAAAAAAAATATGCAATTACCACTTAATTATAAAATTGCCATTTCAGAACACATCCAGATTG
The DNA here is from genome assembly GCF_015852505.1 of Tachyglossus aculeatus. Lineage (NCBI taxonomy): Eukaryota > Metazoa > Chordata > Mammalia > Monotremata > Tachyglossidae > Tachyglossus > Tachyglossus aculeatus. The sequence continues at coordinate 26,188,877 of NC_052074.1, read as the reverse complement.
GCTCAGGGATTGATCGGAATGACCTATATGGGTTAGAAACTCGTAGTTTGGCCTAGGCTGCACCAGACTGCCTAAATCCTGCTTAAATCCAAGTGGGGAGTAAGGGCCTCCAGGGAACAGGCAAAGAAAGAAGGCGTTGGGCCAGAAGCAAAGGGAAGAGGCAGAAGTGATAAAGGACTGAGTGGATGGAAGGGAAGAGGGAGTGAGGAAAGGGAGAAGGAGAAATGGGAAGACTGAGGAGGGGGAAAAGAGAGAAAGGAAGAGGAGCAAAGGGGAAAAAGGGAAACAGAAAGGGCAGTAGAAAGAGGGAATTTCATCCACCATTGCTGTCTCCACCACTGCTCCTCCATCCTCTGCTGCAACAGGGAAGCAGTGTAGCCTAAAGGATGGAACATAGATCTGGAAGATCTAGACTGTGAGCCCGCTGTTGGGTAGGGACCGTCTCTATATGTTGCCAACTTGTACTTCCCAAGAGCTTAGAAGAGTGTTCTGCACACAGTAAGCGCTCAATAAATACAATTAAATGAGTGAAAGAATGGAAGTCAAAAGGCTCTGGGTTCTAAAGCTCCGCCACTTGTCTGCTGTGTGATCATGGGCAAGTCACTTCACTTCTCTATAACTCAGGTTCCTCAACTGTAAAATGAGGATTCAGTCCTACTCCCTCCTACTTAGACTGTGAGCCCCATGTGGGACAGGGGGCTCGTACCTACCCCAGTGCTTGGCACCTAGTAAGCGCTTAACAAAGACCATAGAAAAGTTCCCCAATTACCTCATCTGTAAAATGGAGATTAAGACTGTGAGCCCCATTTGGGACATGGACTGTGTCCAAACTGATTAAGGTGTATCTTCCCCATTGCTTAGTACAACACGTTCAGTCCTCTAGCCAGACTCCTGGGATGGATGATAATGGAGAAAAAAAATGAAAGCTTTTGGGCCGATTGAGCTGACCTTCTCTTCCTTTTCTTCTAACAGATCTGAGGAGTGGAGAAAGTGCCAAGACCCAAGGAAGAACGAGCTTTATGAGAACAAGGAAGATGGGGAGTTTTGGTAACCTTCTTGCCATCTGTGTCTGTTTCCTTTCTTCTACCATGTTTAGGACAATAAGTTCTCTTGGATGTTCTCTCTGCTTCTCCAAGGGCTGGGATAAACTCTCCTATCTGTGCCTTCCATATCATCGAACATGATAGGTGGGAAGCTATTTATGTCTCTAAGGTGGTTTGCTGTTCTTTTGGAAGCACAATTAGAAGCATCTTAATCATCATGAATAATATTTTGGTGTATGTATGAATCAAGAGTTCTATTGCAGTCTTAAGAAATAAGATAGACAAATGCATTCTTTCTTCTTGGTGTTGCTTTGGCTGTTGAAGTGTGTGTGTGAGAGAGAGATTGATTGATTGATTGACTGGGCAAAGAGTTACATGATTCATTAAATGGCTGAATATCTTTCCTTGTCTCCCTTAATCAGACTTGGAACTGTGGTAATGACTGGGGGGATTGAAGTGCATTTTAATTTGATGTAGAAGGCCAGCAGAAGGCTTTGAGGAGAGGAGTGAGGTGCTCATGTTTGAGGCAAGAAAGATGATTTTAGTAACAGCATTTGGGTTTGATAGGTGAGAATGATTGATGGCAAGAGTACATGCATGAGAAGAGCAGGGACTTTGCAGAAGAAATGAATTGGAAAGGACGTATGATTTTTTATTAAGTATTTACTGAGGCATAAAATAAATGCTGTACAGAACACAGCTTTAGATCATGTGTTTGTCCAGCAATCTAGACAAATGAGACGTAAGCCAGTGGAATAATGTAAAGGCATGCATCTAAAGAGTTATTAGTCACGACAAATAATTTTTATGGTATTTGTTAAGCACTTACTATACACCATGCACTGTGCTAAGCACTGGGGTAGTAACAAGTTAATTAGGTTGGACACAGTCCCTGTTCCACATGGGGGGGTCATGGTCTTAATTCCCATTTTACAGATGAAATAATTGAGGCACAGAGAAGTGAAATGACTTGCCCAAGGTCACACAGCAGACAAGTGACAGAGCCGGGATTAGACCCCAAGTCCTTCTGACTCCCACCATGCTCTATCCGTTAAGCCATGCTGCTTCTCAAAAATGCAACGAGGCTTTCAGTCAGGGGTCATCTTCCTACGAGGTTGTCCCAAAGGTTAGCCAGATGGTCATTTAACCTGGTCCCTTAATTGCGACAGGATATCATATCAAGATTTCCAGGAGCACTTTTCCACACTGTACATCTGCAATGAGACTCCAATTCCCCTGAACTGTGAAGACGCTCCCAGTGGGAAATGGAACCTAATCAAGTACGAGAACCAACGGATTCGAGGCAATCCCATCAGGGGTGGAAGGCCCTCTAGCCATGGTAACTAGTCCATTGAATATAACAGAGCTCTAATGCTTAGGAGGCACCTTTGAGTTTTACTCCCAGCATCACCCTCATCCTCTGCCTGGATCCAAATCATTCAATCAATGGTATTTATTGAGCACTTATTTGCAGAGCACTGTATTAAGCATTTGAGGGAATACGATAGAGTTGGTAGACACATTCCCCACCCACGAGGAGCTTATGGTCTAGAAGGGAAGGCAGACATTAAACTAAATTATATAGACATGCAGCAAGGCTTAGGGTGGGGTGAATATTAATACTTTAAGAGTACAGTTCATTCAGTCAATTGCATTTATTGAGCGCTTACTGTGTGCAAAGCACTGTATTAAGTACTTGGAAGAATACAACATAACAATAAACAGACACATTTCCAAGTGCATAGGCAACACAGGAATGGTGGTAAATCAAATGGAAAATGTTGGTATTATTTACAGTGTTTTCTCTTGTCAAAATAAAGCTGCATAGTTAGAGCACTAACTGGGGTATAGGACTGCAGTATGTCAAAATCCAAAAACTGGCTCATGTGTCCAGGGCACTGGAAGTGGAGATTTTTTGGTCCCTGGTCTGAGTAAATCACATTTGACTTCAAGGCTCAATTTACCCAACTGTAGCACAGGAATAGTAAATGTTAATATTTACCACAGTGGAATAGTATAAGGTGAACTTGGAAAGGTCTGCGTACTCCGAAGGAGGTTGCTATAATCGTAGTGGGTTCACTTGAGGTGGGATGAGTTTGAGGTCATGACTACTATTGCGAATGTGGATGTTCCTCACGAACCACAGAATTGTTTCTGGACTAATGGATAAAGGCAATGAACTAGGAGTTCAGTTGTCCTATTTCATTGATTGTGTTTTCCCCTCAGGTGCTTTTAGGAAAAACCCTCAGTATTTGATTTCTGTGACCAAACCAGTGGAAGGCGAAAATGTAGTGGTGACGTTCACCATCGTGCCCACCAGCAGCAAGTCCGAAGACATGTTTATACCACTTTCTTTTCAGGTCTTCAAGGTACAGTAGTGTTCACTTGCTATAGGGCTGTCATTTGTATAATAATAATGGCATTTATTAAGCACTTACTATGTGCAAAGCACTGTTCTAAGCACTGGGGAGATTACAAGGTGATCAGGTTGTCCCATGGGGGGGCTCACAGTCTTAATCCCCATTTTACAGATGAGAACTGAGAAGCACAGAGAAGTGAAGTGACTTGCCCAAGGTCACACAGCTGACAATCGGTGGAGCTGGGATTTGAACCCATGACCCCTGACTCCAAAGCCCGGGCTCTTTCCACTGAGCCACGCTGCTTTGTTTCCTGTGGGTGGATTCTGAGGAAGAGAACTGAAGCAGACTGTTGTCATAATAATGATGGTATTCGTTAAGTGCTTACTATATGCCAAGCACTGTTCTAAGCGTGGGGTAGATACAAGGTAATCAGGTTGCCCCACATGGGGTTCACAGTCTGAATCCCCATTTTACAGATGAGGTAACCGAGGCACAGAGAAGTTAAGCGGCTCGCCCAAGGTCACACAGGAGACGAGTAGTGGAGTGAAGATTAGAACCCACAACCTCTGACTCCCAAACCAATGCTCTTTCCACTAAGTCCCAGTACTCTCCCAAGTGTTTAGTATAGTGCTCTGCACACTGTAAACACTCAATAAATACCACTCATTGGCTGATTGATTGAAGCAATGAGGCCTAGTGGATAGAGCATGTGCCTGGCACTCAGAGGTATTTGTGAAATGTTATGTGCCAGCTACTGTTCTAAGCATTGGAGGGACTTGTGTTCTAATCCTGGCTCTGCCACATGCCTGCCATGTGTCCTGAGGCAACTCACTTAACTTCTTTTGACCTCAGTTTTCTCCGCTGTTAAATGGGGATTCTTACCTGTTCTCCCTCCTACTTAGGTTGTGAGCCCCATCCGAGTCAGGACTGTGTCCAACCTGATTATCTTGCAACTACTCTAGTGTTTAATATAGTGCTTGGCACACAATAAGAGCTTAACAAACACCACAATTCTGGTCATCTTCTGAGGCTCCATTACTGATGTTTCAAATTTTGGATGAAGGGCTCAGTCGTTCTGAGCTTCAGAGTGTTTCAATCAGTCAGTGGTATTTCTTAACAGCTTACTGTGTGCGTAACACTCAGCTAAGCTCTTGGAAGAGCACAGTACAATAGAGCTGGTAGAAATGATCCCTGCCCACAAGGAACTTATATGTAATGCTAAGATTCCTCATCTCTGCATATATGTTTGTATATATTTATTACTCTATTTATTTATTTTACTTGTACATATCTATTCTATTTATTTTATTTTGTTAGTATTTTTGGTTTTGTTCTCTGTCTCCCCCTTTTAGACTGTGAGCCCACTGTTGGGTAGGGACTGTCTCTATATGTTGCAAACTTGTACTTCCCAAGTGCTTAGTACAGTGCTCTGCACACAGTAAGCGCTCAATAAATACGATTGATGATCTCTGGGTTGAAACTTTCACTTCAAATCTGGCCAGGACTGGTAGAAAGATAAAAGGACTGCATTTCAAGAGGTAACCCAACTTCCCAACGTGTCTCTGAGATCACTTATTATCTCTGTGCCTCTCTGTCTCTCCATTTGGTGAAAAGGAGATTGTGACACTTGTCTCTTACCTGCTGTGTGGAAGTGTTTAAACTTGAGCGGTTTTTATTATATTTGTTAAGCACTTATATTTCAAGAACTGTTCTAAGACTGGGGTAGATAAAAGTTGATCAGCTTGGATGCAGTCCCTGTCCCACATGGAGCTCAGATTCAAGTAAGAGGGAGAACAGGTATTGAAACCCCATTTTGCAGCTGAGGCATAGAGAAGTTAAGTGGCTTGCCCAGGGTTTCAGAGCAGGCAAGTGACAGAGTCAACACTGGTCCTCTGGCTCCCAGGCTCCTAGGCCACTCTGCCTCCTCAGTGAGAAAGTCTCAGCTCTCTGAGCTCCTTGGAGAAAAGCTTTTTGTGAATGTGGGAGGCATACTAGCTGAAAGGTCGTGGCAGAAATACTAAATAGTAACTCTGAAAAGAGAAGGCTTGATTTGTGCTCACTCACCCTAAAACTAAATTTGCTCCTAAAGAGCTAAACCAGCTACTGGAGATAGAGGAGACAAACTGCTTAGACGGCATTATACACACACGCATACTCAGTCACACAGCACCAACTCCTCCAATAACTGTCGTTCATTTCCAAAGAAAACAGTAAAATGGGAATAACCAGGGTATCACTGGTGATTAGATATCATTTTAGAACACACTATATCCCTCTGCAAAGCCCTCCTAGTACCACATTTACTCCAGGAAACCTTCCCTGACTTAGTTAAGTGACTTGCACAAGGTCACACTGTAGGTAAATGGTAGAGCCAGGGTTATCAATCAATTTGTTAAGTGCCGGCTGTGTGCAGAGCGCTGAACTGAATGCTTGGGAAAGCACAATACCATTAAGCTGTCTGACACATTATGACAACTTACACCAGAGTTTACATTAGTATCCAGGTCTGTGCGCTTTCTACTAGGCCACACTTTCTCTAGTTAGGCCTTTTCTATGCCACACTCCTTCCACCATCAACTTTCCTTACCCCAACTACCCTCTATCACCTTCACACCCGCTGAGAGGAAAGAGAGGGCCTTCCTGCTCCCTATCTTGTCAATCAATCAATCAATTGTATTTATTGAGTGCTTACTGTGTGCAGAGCATTGTACTAAGCGCTTGGGAAGTACAAGTTGGCAACATATAGAGACAGTCCCTACCCAACAGTGGGCTCACAGTCTAGAAGGGGGAGACAGAGAACAAAACCAAACATATTAACAAAATAAAGTAAATAGAATAGGTCTGTACAAGTAAAATAAATAAATAGAGTAATAAATATGTACAAGCATATATACACTTGCTTCAGTCAGTCAGTTGTATTTACTGAGCATTTACTGTGTATAGAGCACTGTAGTAAGGTCTTGGGAGAGTACAACAGAACAATAAATAGATACAGTCACTGCCCATGATGAACTTACAGTTTAGAGATGAGTGGCAGGCTGGGAGAGGGATGGGATAATGAGATAATGGTTGGTTCTGCATTAGCCTATTTTTGTTTAATCTGCTTTGAGATTCAAACCCCTTTTTCTGTTTTTTTTTCCCTGCAGGTGGACCCTCAGGTATGACTTTGAGTTCCCTGCCCCTTGCAATGTTGGTGGCCTCTGCTTCATGCCTTAGCACCTTTGCCTCCATCTTGCATTCTGCCTTCTCTGGCCATAGTTCAACTGAGGGTTTAGTCTCTTCTCACATCAGTATCCTTCAATAACAAGTTTTCCAGATGCAGCAGTAGGGAAGCTCCTCTCAAAATGCCCAGAGACCCCACTTCTCTGAGAATTGCTAAACCGGCAGGCTCAGCTAAAGAAACAACATCTTCAACTGTAAGAACCTGACTGCCCTTCCCCCTGTTCCTAGCCGAATCTGAGCTTATAATCATCCATTATTAACCATAATTAACCATCAATCACCTCCCAAACATTTGGAGGTACAGCATATGCTGTAAATTGATTTTTTATTTAAAGCTGAGCGGTAACTTAAGAATATTAGTGGTATGTAGGCAATTTCAAAAAGACATAGGTATGTATATGTGCAGATTTTCTGGTCAACACATATATGAAGATTTTTGCCATCCAGGTATCCTTGAAAAAAGAAGAAAAATAATGAATTATATATTTTTTGCCCATAACGTCTGCCTGGATTCCCTTCTGTGGGTGATATCCAGAAAGTTTCTCTTTGTTGGTGATTCACATGCTGTAAGGTATGGGAAATGCCTAAACCACTGAGTGAGGGGGGTAGGGTAATAATAACAGTAATAATAATGATTTAAAAATCAGAATAACATTTGTTAAATGCTTACTATGTGCCAAGAACTTGCTGGAGTAGAAGCAATACAGTCAGATCATGTTCAGCTTCTGTCCCATTTGGGGCTTGTCTAATTGGGAGGGAGAACAGGTATTTTAATAATGATAATAATAATAATGGCATTTGTTAAGCACTTACTATGTGTGAAGCACTGTTCTATGTGCTGGGGGGATACAAGGTGATCAGGTTGTTCCACGAGGGGCTCACAGTCTTAATCCCCATTTTACAGATGAGGTAACTGAGGCTCAGAGAAGTTAAGTGACTTGACCAAAGTCGCACAGCAGACAAGTGGCAGAGCCGGAATTAGAACTCCCAAGCCCTTTCCACTCTTTCTTGCTCTTGCTCTTTCCATGGGGCCACGCTGCTTCTCTAAATCCCATTTGATAGATGAGGAATCTGAGGCACAGAGAAGCTAAGTGACTTGTCCAAGGTCACACCTCAGGTAAGTGGCAGAGCTGGGATTATTCATTCATTCATTCATTCAATCGTATTTATTGAGCGCTTACGGTGTGCAGAGCACTATACTAAGCGCTTGGGAAGTACAAGTTGGCAACATATAGAGACGGTCCCTACCCAACAAGGGCTCCCAGGCCCTTGCTCTTTCTGCTAGGCCACACTGCTCCCTTTGGTAGTATAGGTAGGACTTCACTCCCTCGCCCACCCCAAACCCCCAAAACCTTGGTTCGCTCATGGTGCAAACTTGTTTCAGTCTCCTGTTCCCCTTCATTCATTCATTCATTCATTCAATCGTATTTATTGAGCACTATACTAAGTGCTTCCCACCCTTCTACCAAAGAAAAGGTTAACTGTCCATCTTAGCCTATTATTTCAGGATCAAAGCCAATGGGCTCTAAGCAGACAGAGATTTGAGGCCATGCAATTAGTCTGGTGAATGTCTACTTGGTTTCCAGGGTCCACTTAATTGACGGCGGCTGCCCAGGCCTGCTGGGAGCTCTTTGATGTGTCTCTCACTCCACTGCCCATCAGAAGACTCAACCTGAGCTCTGCCCCATCACTGTCTTCCCAGGATGCCAGCAAGCTGGAGGGACAGCAATGGGGTCTGGAAAAGTCCAATTTGCTACCTGCCAATCAAAGGGTTATGCTGATGCCAGGAACTCTTAGGCAGGACTGCTGGTATATTGTTCCAAATGCATTAACCGGCTTTTACGCCACTGCAAAATTGATTGAACTGTTCTAATCAGGAACCAGGGACAGCAAGTCATCCTGAAAGAAGCAGTCTTACGTACTGAATAGAGCATGAAGGACCTGGGTTCTAATTCCAGCTCCACCACTTATTTGCTGTATGACATTGGGGAAATCACTTAACTTCTCTGTGCTTCAGTTACCTCATCAGTCAAATGGGGATGAAGACTCTGAGCCCCATGAGGGACATGGACTGTGTCCGACCTGATTAGTTTGTATTTAGAATAGTGCCTGGCACATAGTAAGCGCTTAACAAATACCATAAAAAAATTAAACATCTGAAGGCCTTTGAATCCCCTGCCTTCAACCAACTAGAATAGCCCAACAGAGGGTAGGGTGGGAAAAGAAGGGAGACAGACTACTGTTTTTCTTAAAGTCCTTCAGAGAAGGGGTTTCTGTTTTCTCCTGTGTTGCAAATTTCCAAATTCTGAACCACAAGCCGGGGGCCACAAGCTCTATTCCTGGCTCTTCTGCTGATTTACTGTGAGACCATGAGTAAGATTATTTTCCTACTCCTTGCCTTGGTTTCTTCGTCTGCAAAATGGGCTTGCCACTTCCAGAGCAATTGTGAAAACACCAAGGAGCTGAGGGCTCTGAGATCATTGGAAGAGGATCGTAGTATCCAAACAAAGAGCATCTTGTAGCCACAAAGCAACTTTTTTCCAATGAGCTCAGAGTGTTTCACTTATTTATCCTATGTAATTGAGACATAGATGGGACAGATAATATTCCCCCTCCCTTTTCCAGGTGCAGAAACTTGAGTGTGTAGCTTGCCTGGTATCTCTTACTCAGGGACATAGCTGGCTTCAAAATTCTTAGCTTGCCCCTCTTAGCCTATTCTGTGATGGGCAGCAGGAAGGAGAAATGGAAAGGGATGAGATGAAAACGTTTTTGTCAATCAGTCAGTCAATTGTATTTAATAATACTAATAATGATGGTATTTGTTAAGCACTTACTATGTGCCAGAGACTGTAATTTATTGAGCACTTACTGTTTGCAGAGCACTGCACTAAGTGCTTGGGAGAGTACAATACAACAAAGAGAAGACACATTACCAGCCCACAATGAATTTACTGTCTAGAGGATGAATTTATCGGCCATCACCCTAAGGCAGGAGACCTCTACTGACTGCATTGTGTCTACCCCAGCACAGCACAAGGCTTTGCACATATTAAGCACCTAAGAAATGCAACAATTACTATTAAACAGAGATTCAGCAGTGGTATGTCAGGAATACCTACCACCCACCCCACTCTGAGACTCCGGCTTTCTCCCCTCACTCTCGCCCGCCCTTCTCCTTTAGACAGGCGCAGGCAGCCAAATAGCAGTATTAGCATTCAGTTCATTTAGAGACTGTAGAAGAAGTCAACTCTCTGAAGCAGAACAGATATCATCAGTAATTCTGCCAGCGGGGCCCGGGAAAGTGTGACACCCTGGCTGAGAAACACAACAGACCCTGCCGCTGGCCCCTGAAATCTCTTTATTAGATACATACATGGTGCCCTTTAATGATCCCGCTAATACATGGCTGTAAGGGAGGCTTAATGTTGCGTGACAAAGTGCCACGCAAATATCTAATATCTTGTCTAGCATCCCAGCCCCCAGCCCCTTTCCCACTAAAAACAAACTCTCCTCTTTTCCACTGTTTTCTCCCAAAGGCAGAGCTCATAAATAACTGTGTCACACTGTGTAACCATTCTAAATGGAATCTCCGTGCTTGGCTGTATTGGGGGGAATTGGTTTAGTAAGGGTCTTTTATTATATCATATATATATATGTGTGTCATTTCAGTAATAGCAGCTGCATTATATTTATTGTTTTATCTCTGGAAAAATATTGAAATAAAAGAAGAATGATCAGGCCCCATTATTTTCCAATGAGAAGGAATTTTCTGTGGGGCTGGGAGGAGGAGGCAGAGAAATGGGAATCCAAACTTGAAACGGCTGTTCAGCCCTTACAAAAATAATGCTCCTAGGCAAGGGAAGTTCTGTGTCGCCCGGTCCCCATTGTGACTGGCTGGATTCTAAGGGGTTCGGTCTGATGCCCTGTTCAACTGCTCCCCTTTATTTCTGCCTCTGTTCTGTATCTGATTTCTTGTTTACTGCCTTTTCCCTGAGAGGCAATGCCATTGGTATAGAGAAAGAGCATTGAGATTCACATAGTTAAGAAAAAGCTCTTTATTTTTCAATGCTATTTGTTAAATGCTTCGTATGTGTCAAGCACTATCTTAAGCTCTGGAGTAGAATCAAGCTAATCAGGTTGGACAGAGTCCCTGTCCCACATGAGGCTCTCGGGACTAGTTCCTGTTTTACAGGTGAGGAGAGGCAGAGAGAAGTGAAGTGACTTGCCCAAGGTCACACAAAAGACAAGTGGCAGAGCTGGGGTTAGAATCTGGGTCCTACTGACTCAGGCCCTTGCTCTACCCACTAGGCCATATTACTTCTCTAGTTCTCATGGAATCCCTTTTCCCTTCAGTTCCAGGGAATCAAGGAGGACTTGCCCCCCGAGTTTTTTTCCCAATTCAGAAATCCTGTGCAAGGAATCAGTTTCAAGTCCAGGCGGCACGTCACAAAATACTTCCACCTGCCCCCCGGGACCTATGTTGTGGTTACCTTTGTGAACCAGGAGGAGCAGGAGGTTGAATTCTTCTTGCGAATCTTCCAGAAGGAACAGGATACTCACAGGTAAACTCCCCAGCCTGGGCTCCAAGGGAAATACAGAAGGATTTAGCTTTAGAACAGTGCTCCAGCACTTAGAACAGTGCTTCGCACATAGTAAGTGCTTAACAAATACCATTATTATTATTATTATTTAGCCCACATGTTGCAAGAGGCATGAGTGAATGAATATTGCAGGAGAGAAAGCCAAAAAGAGGGTATGCTCCTTGTGTCCAGGGACCTTGGCTTTTTCTCTGGATGTCCCTCAAGTGCTTAGTACAGTACAGTTAATATTGCTTCCTTTAATCACATGGTGGGTGCTCAATAAATTCCCTGGTGATGGGACTTAACAACAATTCCGGAGAATTAGAGATTGCTGACCTGATTGCTTGTGAAAGAAAGTGCTTCCTCTTGTCATCCACAGCTCTCAGGGGTCCTGGGCTCTTCGTGGCTGACCCGTCTCTGACCCAACCGAGTCTGAGAGAGGATACTGTCAGGACAGATGGCTAAAAGGGCTGGGAATTCCCGGGGGGAAGTTGGTGTCGGGGCAGAGCCTGGGGGTTCTGTCTACTGCTTAGGACTCTTAATACTCTTGTCAGATTTGCCTCAGTGGAAAGAGCACGGCCTTGGGAGTCAGGGGCCATGGGTTCTAATCCCAGCTCCACCACATATCTGCTGTGTGATCTTGGGCAAGTCACTTCACTTCTCTGAGCCTCAGTTACCTCATCTGTTAAATGGGGATTAAGACTGTGAGCCCCATATGGGACAACCTGATCACCTTGTATCCCCCCAAGCACTTAGAACAGTGCTTTGCACATAGTAAGCACTTAACAAATGCCATTATTATTATTGTTATTATTTGCCTGGAGCTAATAAGTCCACCAATCAATAGTACTTATTGAGTGCTTACTCTGTGCAAGCACTTGGGGAAGTACAATAGAGTAGAGTTGGTAGCTACAGAACTTACTATGTAGCAGGGGAAACAGACAGTAAAATAAATTTATTGGTACAGAAATCAACTGAGTATAAAGATGTGTACTTAAGTGTTGTGGGGAGAGTGAATGGGGTGGGTACCTAAGTACTTAGTGGGAGTGACTCAAGTTCAAAGGTGATGCATTAGGGGAAGGAAATAGGGGGAAGGGATGAGAGGTAGTCAGAGAAGACTTCCTAGAGGAGATGGGGCTTTAGTAGGGCAGAGGTGGCCAAACTATGGCCGGTGGACCACTGTTGGCTTTGGGGAAGTGCATGGAGTGTCCTCTAACCCCGAGAAACCCCTCTGAGTCCACACAACTCTCCCCTAAAATTGGGGAAGACAGTATCCCCAGTGTGTTGCTCCATTTCTTGGCCAGCTTGGGGTGGGGGTGATATCAGAGTGACTCACCATGACCCCACTGAGCGCAAAGGCAATTTGGTGAAAAGGGAGCAGCGTGGCTTGAGGTATAAATTTCTTGGTTCAGGGAGATAATGGCTCTGGAGAGGATATGGTTGCAGCAAACAGCAATATCTACCTGCTGATATCCCCATTCCCTGTCACTGCCACCACTTGAGGGTCTCGGATCCCAGGGTTCAATAGGTTTAGTCTCCCACCAGAGGGAAGGAACATCTTTCTCTTTCTTAAGACTTGTGTTCTGAGGGATGGAGGACAATTTGTCAGCGTAACAGGCAACTCATCAGCATGGGTAGGGGAAAGGGGAGAGTCAGCTGGGATAAATTAGGGTCTTTCTCTGGAAGGAAGAGGTCAGGGAAAGAGATGAAAGAGAAGGTAGGGTAACAGAGTAGATTTGATGAAGAAGATTCTTAGGGAAGAGGAGCAGAAACTGAAGGCTGTTTATTGAGTCCAGGGGAGGGAAGAATCGATTCCTGTAAGTATTGAAACACTGCACAATAAAGATGATTAGCAATGAGGATTTACTTAAGACCTGCTGGTTACAGAGCACTGTACAAACCACCTGAGGAACCCTCGAAAATGTGAAAGATATCAAAATCAACCAATCAATTGTATTTAATGAGCACTACTGTGTGCAGAGTGCTGTACTAAGCACTTGGGAGAGTGTAACAATAAAACAGACATCTTCACTGCCCACAGGGGCCTTACAGTCCAGAAAGGGGGAGACAGGCAATAATATAAATAAATCAATTACAGATAGGTATATATAATAATAATAGTGATAGTATTTGTTAAGCACTTACTATGTGCCAAGCACTGTTATAAATGCTAGGGGAGGTACAAGGTAATCAGGTTGTCCCACGTGTGGCTCCCAGTCTTAATCCCCATTTTACAGAGGAGGTAACTGAGGCACAGAGAAGTTAAGTGACTTGCCCAAAGTCACACCACTGACAAGTGGTGGAGCTGGGATTAGAACCCATGACTTCTGACTCCCAAGCCCGTGATCTTTCCACTGAGCCACGCTGCTTACTTTGGGGCTGGAAGAAAGGATGAATAAAGGGAGCAAATCAAGGCAATGCAGAAGGGAGTGGAAGAAAAGGAAAAGAGGGCTTAGGGAAGGCCTCTTGGAAGAGATGTGCCTTCAATAAGCCTTTGAATGAGGAGAGAGTAATTGTCAGTTGGATATGAAGAGGGAGGGCATGCCAGGCCAGAAGCAGGATGTGGGCAAGAGGTCAGTGGCAAGATAGATGATATCGAGGTACAGTGAGTAGGTTAGCATTAGAGGAGTGATATATGCAGGATGGACTGTAGTAGAAGAGTAGCGAGGTGAGCTAGGAGGAGGCAAGGTGATTGAATGCTTTAAAGCCCATGGTAAGGAGTTTCTGTTGGATGTAGAGGTGGATTAGCAACTCCTTTATTTTCTAGGTAATATGTCTGTTATGATGTTATACTCTCCCAAGTACTTAGTACAACGCTCTATGCACAGTACGTGCTCATTAAATATGATTGGTTGATTTTGATATCCTTCACATTTTTGAGGGTTCCTCAGGTGGTTTGTATAGTGTTCTGTCACCAGCAGGTCTTCGCCAAATCCTCCTTGCTAATCATCTTTATTGTGCAGTGTTTCAATACTTCCAAGAATCTATTCCTGAGGAGTGGGGAAACATGGCCTGAACTTTTTTGTAGAAAAATGATTCGGGCAGCAGAGTGAAGTCTGAACTGGAGTGCAGAAAGACAGGATGCAGGAAGGTCAGTGAGGAGGCTGATATGGTAATCAAGGTGGAACAGGTTAAGTGCTTCGATTCACCTGGTAATTCAAAAGTTCTTCCTGCCCTGAGGAATTTGTAGTCTGAAGAGGGAGATAGTAAACATAAATTGACTAGACTAGTTAAGAGTTACAGATCCCACTGAGTTGGGTGCTAAGCTTTCCCTCCAATACCAATCGATCAATCAGTTATATTTATTGAGCACTTTCTGTGTACAGAGCACTGCATTAAGTGCTTGGGAATGTACAATGTAGCATAGTTGGTAGACACATTCCCTGCCTACAGTGATAAAACAGATAGAATAGAATAGAATCTCTGCTATTCTTTAACTACCTTCTCACTTTATTTTCTAGGAACCCTAATAAATTCAGCTTCAGAGAACTGAAGGTAGGTTGTTCAGGGTGGTTTGGTCCAGGGGCTAGGGACATCTAGCTCATATGGCGAGGAAAGTGGCCACAACTATGATAACTGCCCAGAGCTCCACATTTTGTGATTAAGGGGGACCCTGGAGATGACACTGTACAATCAAGAATCAATAGCTCCAACTAAGTGTTTACAATGAGCTAAGTGTTGTAGTAAGCAGTGGGGAGAATTTTTTTTTTCAAGGTATTTGTTAAGCACTTATACCTGCCAGGCACAGGGGTAGATACAAGCTAATCATGTCAGACACAGTCCCTGTCCCACACAGGGCCCACAGTCTTAATCCCCATTTTACAGGTGAGGTAACTGAAGCACGTAAAAGCTAAGTGACTTGTCCAAAGTTACACAGCAAACAAGTGGCAGAGCCAGGATTAGAACTGGGAATTCTCAGTTTCCTCATCAGTGGAGGGCAGGGGATGATCTCGGTGTAAGGATCGTGGATTTTTTGTAGAAAAATTAAAGCAAGCAACGCTTTTTCATTGCTCAATCAATCCCTCGACTGTATTTATTGAGTATTATGTGCAAAGCACTGTACTAAGTACTTGGGGAGTTCAATACAAACAGAATTAGCAGACATGTTCCCTGCCCATAATAAGCTTACAGTTTAGAGGGAAAGCAGAAATTAATATGAACAAATAAGGTACTCCACAGCAGTTGTTGCTCAGACCCCCAGATTTTGACTTTCATTTCTTCTTTCAATCCAGGACAGTCTTCCAGAAGGCAGTTCCTCAAAATACAAGTTCCAAAGATACACTCAGCAGGTAAGAAGCGCACCGGCTACTGTGAAACAGGAGGCAGAACTGGGCAGGCATAAAAGGAAAAATAATCTCAGGCTACAATCAACACTAGTAGAATAAACACCTTTCTCAGCCTAGCTTTTATCAGTTGTCCTTCTGGAAATCCCCTCACAAATGCTGATCAAGTTGTCTAAAGCCACAGAGAAAGGAGACTGCTGACAGGTTATGGCTGGAGAACAGCTGTTGTTTTAAGATAGGATAATTGCTCTTTTAAAATAAGCAATTAGCCATCACCCTTGGATTTTTTTTTTCCGAAGGAATTGTTTCCAGTTTGTGCTCATCCTGTTTCGAGAGCATGGACAACAGTCAGAATTTGAGTAATTGATTTCAGTTCTTCCAGCCAAGCCACCTATGTTCAGAGGAGATGCTCTTAATGGTTTAATAAACTGTTATAAAGAACTCCTTGACTTAGTCAAGAGAAAAATTGCTGCCAAGGACTTGGTAAAAAAAAGACCTCTTTGCTGTTAATAATTCTATCAATGTAGAAAGGTGAAAATGAGACGGGCTGTCATATATAATGCACCAGCTATGGGTCAAATGGGAAAGATGAAAGTAGGTTGTCCTTACCACAAAGCAGATATGCTCACCCTAAGGCCACGAACAGCAAGGATGCTGAGAGGGGAAGACTTAGAGAGAAGGTCTCTAGGTCCTGATCCTGGAATCAAGAAACCCATTAGTGATGAAAAGAGCCCAGAGTGCTATTTTCAGATAAAAAAAAAACAAACCCACATTGTTTTCCTTGAAATGCCTGTGTGGGATTGGGGCTAGGAGGCCTACAGCGCTCATCATGGTTTTCTGAGCTTCTTGGAAAGGTGTGTTTGGAGTTACTGCTTTGGGAGATTATAATAATGGTACCAACCCACACTGCTCCTCCAAGAGATGGGAGATGGGATGCATGAAGCAGTGTGGCTTAGTGGATGGAACACGGGCCTGGGAGTTGGAAGGACCTGGATTCTAATCTCGGCTCTGCCCCTTGACTGCTATGTGACCTTGAGCAAGTCACTTAACTTCTCTGAGCCTCAGGTACTTCATCTGTAAAAATGGGGTTCAAGAGTTTGAGCCCCATGTGGGACAGGGATTGTGTCCAACCTGATTGTCTTGTATCTACCCCAGAGCATAGAACAGTGGGTGGCATATAGTAAGCGCTTAACAAGTACCATTAAAATATGTGGGAGTGTTCTACAGAGTCTAGTGATATGCTAGCAACACGAATGTGGGGCTCAAGAATAAGCTCCTGCAAGCCAGATTTTCCCCAAACTTAGGCCACAGTTTGCTCTGGGAGGCTGCCTCCCCTTATGTGAATGTATTGCAGCTGGTGGAGGGAAGTGGGGGCAGGGGGACAGGTCAGAACATGTGCCGGAGTGTGCTTCCAAGCCCTAACCAGGCTTAGAAATGAAAGAAAACACCAAGCAGGATGGTCATGCTTGCTCTAAACTGGAGCTGTTCCTTCCCTCCTGCCCAGGATGCCCTACTGCCACCCCTAATGGCTCCGAATCAGGCAGTCGGGGCCAGAACTTGGGGCGACGCTACTCTTATCCTTCTCCTTCTCAGTGTGGTTGGCTCTTTTATCTCCTCTAAGCCTTTAAAGGTGGGTCCCACAATTCTCTTTCTTCTGGTTTCCTTCAATCAATCAGGCAATCGTATTTCTTGAGGGCTTACTGTGTGCGGAGCATTGTACTAAGCACTTGGGAGAGTATACTATAACAGAGTTGGCAGTCAAGTTCCCTGCCCACAACAAGCTTATATAAAGAAATTACAAAATCACAAAAGTGCTGTGGGGTTGAAGGAGGGGTAAGTAAAGGGGCAAATCTAATTACAAGGGTGATGCTGAAATGAGGGGTTAGTTTGGGAAGGCTGCTTGGTGAGGTGATTTTAATAGGGCTCTGATGGGGAGGAGTTCCCTTTTCAGGGTTGCAACTGGAGAGTTTCCAGTATGCTAGTACAGTGCTCTGCACACAGTAAGCGCTCAATAAATACGATTGAATGAATGCTACCAGTCTCGGCCTTGGGAGGGAGAGTTAAGCAGAGGCTGACCCATTCCATTCCTAGCTTGGCCAGTGGCTAGCGAGTGGAAGGCAATCTGCTAAAGTCAAAACTCACCTGTGCTGAGCAGCAGCTGCATGGGAGAGACTCGAGGGTGAGACTCAAGTTTACTGTGTGGAAGGAGGCAGTGGTAAACCACTTCTGTATTTTTATCAAGAAAACTCTATGGATCCACTACCAGAGCTGTTGCAGATGGAGAGCGGGGCGTTCTGGGAGAGCTGTGTCCGTGCTGTTGCTAATGGGTCGGAAATGACTCTCCAGCATAGGACAAGACAAGATGGGGAAAGTGATCATCTGTTGGATGTGAGGGGAAGGAATTTCCGGGCCAGAGGCAGGGTTTGAAAATTGATCCATCATGCAAGGGAAACAGCATGGCTCAGTGGAAACAGCCCGGGCTTTGGAGTCAGAGGCCATGGGTTCAAATCCCGGCTCCACCATTTGTCAGCTGTGTGACTTTGGGCAAGTCACTTAACTTCTCTGGGCCTCAGTTCCCTCATCTGTAAAATGGGGATTAAGACTGTGAGCTCCATGTGGGACAACCTGATCACCTTGTATCCTCCCAGCACTTAGAACAGTGCTTTGCACATAGTAAGCGCTTAATAAATGGCATCATTATTATTACTAAGGGAAAAGATAAGGCTTCAGAACCCATTTAGACTCACTGACTGATCCCCCTTTAGACTGTAAGCTCCTTGTGGGCAGGGAACTTGTCTACCAACTCAGTTATATTGTGCTCTCCCAAGCGCTTAATACAATCCTCTATACGTAGTAAGCACTCAACAAATACAATTAACTGATTCCCATTCCTCACAGACCTTGAGCATTTGATGACAAAGTGCCCCTTCAGAGGGTTAAGGCAGAAGCTCAAGGAATATGACGTGGATTCTGTAATTAATTCTGCATCTTCTCTGCGGGCCTTGGTTTCACCTTCTGTATAACAATAAGCGGTTACTATGTGTCAAACACTGTTCTAAGCACTGGGGTGGATACAAGCAAATCGGGTTGGACATATTCCCTATTCCACATGGGGTTGGTTCGGTGTCCTTTAAATCCCAAGAACCAGAAGTGCTTCTAGAGTTGGTGCATTAAGTCCTGTGGGTTATTACGTAATGTAGAGAAAGACTAATTCTCCTGACTCATTTTGCCTTAGGATTTCAGCATTGACGCATCCCAGCTGCAAAGCTTTCTCAATGGAGAATTCCTTAAAGGTAAGAGCTTTTGTTCTGATATAGCACCTTCCCTTTGAGGGGACATGATGGAAGGCTGAGGACCAACTCATGGATGTGGTTTTGCCCCCCATCCAGGTAACTCTCTGGGACCTAGGAGGAATGAGTTCACCCTTCCTGAATGCCGGAGCATTGTGGCCCTGCTGGATGTATCCTTTTATCAATCAATTGATCGTATTTATTGAGACTTACTGTGTGCAGGGCAATGTACTAAGCACTTGGGAGAGTACAGTGTAATGTTAATTGCTTGTATCCACCCCAGCACTTAGTACAGTGCCCTGGCACATAGTGAGCACTTAACAAATACCATAATTAATATAACACACATTTTCTGCTCATAATGAGCTTACAGTCTTAGAGGGGGAGACAATGATATCGATAAATAAATTAAGGATATTTAAGCAAGTACTGTGGGTGCTTTTGCCTAAAGACAGAGAACTCCTCCACCATGCCCTTTCACCATCAAGTTGTTTCTATCTCTGACGACCCTCTTTGAGGGCCTTCTCATAGGAGCCAAGCTTTCTGGGGGTCTGAAGCCTGCGGCTTCTGGCTCTGTTCTCTCTTCTCTGATGTTTCCTCCTCCTCTTCCCAATGGCAACCAGGGCTAAGAAGTGAAGCTCTTCAGCCCTTAATATTGCACTCCAGATGGATAAATCTCAATTATAACTGACAGGCTACCACTCCCTTAATTGCGAAGCCCCACTCAAGTCATATTGCCTCCAAGGAGCCTTCCCTGACTAAGCCTTCACTACCTCTTTTTGACTTTCCTTTTTCACTGCCTATGGACTTGGGTCTCTAAACCTTAAGCACTTTGGTTTTGACCCCCACTCTCTCAACACTTATATGCATCTACCTGCAGTTTAATGCCTAGTTCTCCTTCTACTCTGAAAGCTTTTTGTGGTCAGGGTCATATCTACCACCTCTGTTGGACTGTATTCATTCATTCATTCACTCAATCGTATTTATTGAGTGCTTACTGTGTGCAGAGCACTGTACTAAGCGCTTGGGAAGTACAATCCTCTCAAGCATTTAGTACAGGGCTCAGCACAAAGTGAGAACTCAATAAACAGCACTGAGTGATCTAATTGGGTTAGGTTTGAGGCTACTCCTTTAACTGAAAGCTAGCTCCCTCCCCACTGCTCTACAGTCAATCTCCCCTTCTTATGGAACAGGTGCTCAGAGAAGTAGCATGACCTAGTGGAAAGAACAGTGGCCAAGGCATCAGAGGACCTGGGTTCTAATCCCACTCCACCACTTGTCTGCTGAGTGACCTTGGGCAAGTCACTTAACGTCTCTGTGCCTCAATTTCCTCATCTGTAAAATGGGGATTAAATCCTGCTCCCTCCTACACAGACTGTGAGACCCATGCAAGACAGGAACTGTGTCCACACTGATATTCCTACATCTACCCCAGGGCTCAGGGCACTTAGTAAGCACTTAACATATGCCATTATTACTATTATCATTAATAATTATTATCGAGAAGCAACGTGGCTTAGTGGAAAGAGCAAGGGCATAGTAGTCAGAGGTCATGGGTTCTAATCTTGACTCCACCACTTATCAGCTGTGTGACTTTGGGCAAGTCACTTCACTTCACTGTGCCTCAGTTGCCTCATCTGTAAAAAGGGGATTAAGACTGGGAGCCCCATGTGGGACAACTTGATTACCCAGTATCTACCCCAGTGCTTAGAACAGTGCTTGGCACATAGTAAGCACTTAACAAATACCATCATTATGATTATTAGTATTATTAATAATTACTATTATAAGGTTACATCTTTAGTGCTTGATTCTCAGTTGCCCATTCAGCAAGGAGCTCCATGGCCCTTCTTTCAGCCCAGGCCTTTAAACTGGCAGGGAAGAGGCTCTGTATCAAGGCAAAATGCCCCTCAGGCTTCCTAGTAGCCATTTATTCTCTGCATACACGGGGCCTTCTACAGTGAGATGGATGGCCCCACTCTTTTGCAGTAACAAGACAGTATTGGAAATGCATTGCTGGTCACTGTAGAACAAGAGGACTTCTTGATGAAAACATAAATCCTCAAGTCTCTCTCTCTCTCTCTCTCTCTCTCTCTCTCTCTCTCTCTCTCTCCTCATTCTGGGGCTTGGAATAACTCAGAGACATTGTCAGAACATTGCAGATCTCCAGCAAATGAATAAAAATGACCAACGGCAGCTCTCTCTGGCTTTTATCTATCTGATCCAGAATGGGGAGGGTTTTCCCCACTTCTGGTAATCGGAGCCAGTTTGGGAAAGACTGTGAATTCAGGGTGCATCGCAGGGAGAGCCGACATAACTTTCTCTAATCCCGTCCTCTATTCCAATATTTATGAGATGGATTTTTCCTTCGATCTATTGCCGTCTAAACCGTTGTACAGCGAAACCTCGATCAACCTCAGAATGAGGGAACGGTTCCATTTAACAAGGCTTTATGACAGCTGCAGTGTGTAGGTACACACACATACGCACACTCACAATTGACCTCACAGATCATTCTGCTTTGCGGGTTTTCAATGAGCCCCCGGTACTCTTTCAAGATGTCAATCAATCGATGATATTTATCCAATACTTAGTGTGCTTAGAGCACTGTGCTAAGTGCTTGGGAGAGTACAGTAAATAGACATGATCCCTGCCACCAAGGAGCTTACAGTCTAGTCAGGGAGCCCAGCATTAAAATAAATTATGGGTAGGGAAAGCAATCAGAGTATGTCAGTGCTGAGGGTGGTAGGTTTGGGGGACAGTGCTAAGGGGACATAGATTCATGAGCATTAATGAGTCCCCTCCTTCCCCCTTCCCTTCCTCACCAACTGAATTCCAGCCACTCTGCTATTCACACCTGACCCCAACCCTACAAAGGTGCTGCCCTTATTCTCCTTAGCTGACCTCCCTCACTGAGATTACCTTGCCCTTTTCAGCAGTGCTTCTCATCTCTTTCAATCCTTGCTCCCTAGCCCTTGTGAAAGAAATCCTGGAGTCTAATCCCAGTTCTGCCACTTGCTTGCAGTACGACCTGGCGCGAATCATTTCACTGCTCTGTGCCTTAGTTTCCTCGACTGTAAAATGGGGATTGAATATCTGTCTCCCTCCTACTTAGAATGTGAGCCCCATGCGGGACAGGGACTGTGTCCAACTCACTTAACTTGTATGTACCAAATGCTTAGAACATTGCCTCCTCATCTGAACGGGCATCATGGTGGCTCATTCAGGCTATGAACTAGATTCTCCCAAAGGGTGGATGGTCCACTTGGTGGGAGGTGGGGGGGCATCTGGAATAGCCAAGACTGGGCAGGGTTGGTGGGCTGTGGGATGTAGAGAGGTTGGGAAGAAAATGAAATAAGGGGTGGAGAAGGCCAAGGAGTGTAATCTAAATGCTCAAACTGTGCTCACAGTTTCAAAACTTTTGTAGAGCTTAGCTGGAATCATGGAAATCATCCCCATGAGTGTGGGTTAAGCAGTATAGGCAGAGCACTATACCAGTGGCTGTAGGAACAGAGAATGGAAATTAGAATTAGTCCTTGCCTTCATGAAGTTTACAGTCAAACTTAAAAGTGTGGAAGTGTACAAAAGTCACTGAATGTAATAATAATAATGGTATTTAAGTGCTATGTGCCAAGTAGTGTTCTAAGTGCTGCAGGGGATACAAGGTAATCAGGTTGTCTCACATGGAGCTCACAGTCTTAATCCCCATTTTACAGATGAGGTAACGAAGGCACAGAGAAGTTAAGTGGCTTGCCCAAAGCCACACAGCAGATGTGTGATTAGAACCCACGTCCTCTGGCTCCCAAGCCTGTGCTCTTTCCACTAAGCCATGTGGTTCTCTTACCATTAGTGCCCTTTGGGTAAGAGGAGAGGGGAACTAAAGCTTGTGGTTTGGTGACTAGCATGTAACAAGTACTACAATTGTTGTTATTATTATTTATCATTATCATGTAGTGAGGGAATCTGCACTGACAGATATGTGGAGCTGTCACATCTCCACCTGAGGATCCTCAGACTTGATTTAACCCTTAACTCCCTATACAGCTCCAGGTTAATGGACGACTTGACCGAAGTGAATTTAATCGGCTGTGGCAGCACCTCGTCAGATATCAGGTACCAAACTCGGGTCCCCGTAAATTCATTCAGAGCTGGTAGGGGCTCCAGAGGACGTTGTTGATGCTAAGACCGATGGAATTCCGGGAAATGTCCAAGTCCCCAGGCCTTGGAATTAATCAGGTATC
This sequence comes from Tachyglossus aculeatus, assembly GCF_015852505.1. Lineage (NCBI taxonomy): Eukaryota > Metazoa > Chordata > Mammalia > Monotremata > Tachyglossidae > Tachyglossus > Tachyglossus aculeatus. The sequence goes on along the minus strand of NC_052074.1, from coordinate 26,165,858 downwards.
GGAGAGGGTCCCATTGCATACTGTATCTTCTCGGAGCTGGACAAATTGGTTCTGATCAACTCCAGGAGTTAACTAGAGCCAGAAATCAATGGTATTTATTGAGCACTCATGGTGTACAGAGCACTGTACTATGAGCTTGGGAGAGTACAATACAACAGAGTTAGCAGACATGTTCCCTGCCCACAACAAGCTTTGGTATGGAGGGAAACACGGCTCCTAAGTACCAGCAACCCCTGGGAAACTCCAACTGGGTCCTGAATCCTCTGTGATAAATGTGAGCGGCCCTATGGATGGGTAATCCAGACCGAACTCTGAATGGTCAGTCCTTGACTCTTATGGTCTACTTTCCCACCAGGACATCTTCCAGAAAGTGGACAAGAAGAAGTCTGGATTCCTTCTGGGTTCCGACCTGTGGAAAGCGGTGCAGGAATCAGGTACGCAAGGCTGTGCTGATCCAAAGGGTCCTTTTTTAAAAATGGTATTTGTTAAGTGCTTACTATGTGCCAGGCTCTGTGTTAAGCACCGGGGTTGATACAAACTAATTGGGTTGGGCACAGCCCATGCCCCACGTGGCGTTCACAGTTTTAATCCCCATTTCACAGATGAGGTAACTGAAGCACAGAAAACTTAAGTGATTTGCCTAAGGTCACACAGCAGGTAAGTGGCAGAGCCAGGATTAGAACTCAGGTCCTTCTTACGCCCAGGCCCACGCTCTATCTACTAGGCCATGCTGCTTTCTAGTGGTGAGCTCGTTGTTGTTAGGGAATGTGTCCATTTGTTGTTGTATTGTTCTCTCCCAATTGTTTAGTACGGTGCTTTGCACGCAGTAAATACAATTGAATGAATGAATGGTGCCGTGGAAAAGGGAGGCAAATTGATGGGAGAAGAGGTGGACCGAGAGGAGAGGGAGGGTATAGCTTTTTGTTTGTGACAGGGTCACTCTTAAGAGCTTCAAGGAAATAAAGGACCCCCCCTCAGAGGACACCCTCAATGCTGAGGTGTACCTGTTCTGCTTTGACAAAGGGGCTTACTATGTGTCAAGAGTCTTCTAATTGCTGATCCTACTCACTATGCAATTAGAAAACCCAGATTTCCAATCCCAACAGACACTAACAGAGAGAAAGTGTTTCTGATCCTAGGTCTTGGTAGCCTCCCAAAGGGATGAGATCAACCGAGGCACACGAAATAGTAGTAATGGCATTTAGTAAGTGTTTACTGAGAAAGAGTAAGGTTAGAGAAGGAGCGAGGCCTAATGGATATAGCTCGGACTTGGGAGTCAGAAGGACCTGGGTTCTAATCCTTAGAACAGTGCTTTACACATAGCAAGTGCTTAGCAAATGCCATTATTATTATTATAATCCTGTCTTTGCCACTTAGCACTTGTCTGTGACCTGGGACAAGTCACTTCACTTCTCTGGGCTTCAGTTATCTGTACAATGGGGATTAAGACTGTGAGCCCCATGTGGAACTGGGACTGTGTCCAGCTGGATTGTATCCATCCTAGTGTCTGGCACATAGTAAGCACTTAACAATACCATAAAAAAAGGTGAGAACTCTGGGGAAAGTCAACCCAACTCAATCTAAAACCACTCAGCCACCATCTTTATGTCAGGACAGTCAGAACGAACCAGACAAACCCCAGAAGGTGTTTTGGTTGCTAATAATAGTATTTGTTAAGAACTTACTAAGTGCCAATCACTGTATTAAGCGCTGAGGTAGATACAAAATAATCAGATTTTGGCTCCTCTATCCAGTTTCCACTGACCCCTGCAGGCTTTTGGAGTTCAAAAGTTGTTGGATTCCAAACAAGTTGATAGCTGGGTCCTTTGTTTAATTTCCCCAGTTGGCTTTCCCCCACTGGTGCTTCTCTAATAGTGAAGTAATAAAAATAGTGGAGATGGACAGAAAACCAGAGGGAGAGTTTCTATTTAATATCTGTCCAGTTGAACATCTAAGGCTCGGATTAAATATCTGTTGGCAAATGTGAGGGACCAAATATAATCAGAATCTGATTATGGCCAGGCACTACTTAGTGCTCTTAATGAATGCCATGCAAATCAATCAATCAATCAATCATATTTATTGAGAACTTACTGTGTGCAGAGCACTGTACTAAGCGCTTGGGAAGTACAAGTTGGCAACATACAGAGACAGTCCCTACCCAACAGTGGGCTCACAGTCTATAAGGGGGAGACAGAGAACAAAACCAAACATATTAACAAAATAAAATAAATAGAATAGATATGTACAAGTAAAATAAATAAATAAATAGAGTAATAAATAGCGTGTTAAAGTGAAAGAGTGTTCAATGAAATGTAGTTTCCCAAAGGAGATTGTATAAAGAGCATTATTGTGTTTCCAAGATCCCAAAATTCAATCAAAACAATATAGATTTTTTTAAACAGCAACAAAAAAGCACAATAAATATAATTACATGATCAAATACACTATATGTCAATAATAAAAGATTCTGAATTATGATTTTATATATACATCAATTAGTGGTGTTTATTGAATTTATTTACTCTGTGCAGAGCACTGTACTAATGGCTTAGGAGAACACAATATAACAGAATTAGCAGTCATTCCCTCCTCACAAAGGTCTTACAGTCTAGAAGGATATGTAAATAGTTAATTTTCCAAGTGTTATCTCTTCCCTCCTATTCATCATAAAAAGTATCTTGTGATAGCATACTAGAGAACTATTATCTATGTTAAACAGATCTGTCCTTATCTAATGCTAAATTAATATGGACTTTAATGATTCTATTCAAAGCAGTCAAAATACTTAAAAGTTAAAGAGAAAAGGGCTTTCTAGCCAAAGTTAACTTGAAGGTGAAGTGAGAGATTTCTGCAAGTAATAACAGCATTAAAATTCAAGGTTTGATCAGGAAAGTGGTTTGAGAGGGGAGAATTTTAATTGGGGAGGGCTGAGCAAGAAGTAAAGAAAGAGATAGAGACAGGTAATGGGGGCTTTTAACTTTTAGAAGAGGACTGGGCACGAGTCTAGGCTGATCACATGGTCTGAAGGAGTTATTCAGTAGCATTTATTGAGAATTTACTGTGTGCAAAACACTGAACTAAGTGCTTGGGAGAGTACAATACAATAAACAGACACATTCCCCGCCCACAACGAGCTTACAGTCTAGAGACAAGCTTACAGTTCACCAACATATCAGTTAAACCATCAGTGGGAAACAGAAAGCTTCAAGGATCTTGGCACCAAGTCCTCCAAAGTGAATAAAGGTTTCCCACTCTCCCCCTGACCTCTCTTGAGATTTCTAGAAGCCTGAGAGGACCAAAAGAGCCTCACCCCATCGACACATCCTTTCTAAGTCTTCCCTCTCTCCCCTTTTTCCTCCTAGGCTTCTCCATCAGTGATGAGCTGTTGGAACGTATGGTCCTCAGGTATGGCGATGAAGCAGGGAGGATCAGCTTTCCAGACCTTGTCTGCTTCCTGCTCCGACTGCAAATCATGGCAAGTAAGTGGCCCCAAGAAGATTGGTGTCTTGGAAGTTGTCAGGTCCTTCCAGAGGAGGGGGAGGTCAGCAGGGAAAATTTGAGAATCACAAGCTCACAACCACCCAGGAAGATGCCAAGCTCCCTGAGCCAGGAAACTCTTCCATCATGGAGACGTTGATGCCTTCATAAGGGTGGTCAACCCCCATCCTGGCAGTTCCAAAGGGCTTGACTTCTCTCTGCAGTTCCCTCCACCAGACTCATTTTTATATGCTGAGAGAGAGCCGGTGAAGGGGGGAGGGAGGCAAATCTTGTCTCCCCTTTACTCATGGGGAAGCTGAGGAAATGGGAAGAGACTGGCTCCAGCATCCTCTACAAAATAACAGCTGAGCCATGACCAGAATCCAGGGCTCAGTTCCTGGCCCAGCCCATTTAGGCTGGAAGAAATTTGTCTCTGAAGGTCAGAGGAGGCTCTTCTGCCTTTTCCAAAGTTAGATTGATCAGTCAATCACTCAGCGGTATTTATTGAGTGCTTACTGTGTGCTGAGCACCGTACTAAGCACTTAGGAGAGTAAAATTCAATAGTCAGAGAAGGGAGATGACCCCAGTGGTATAGTGGAACCAGAGTATACATTCACTCACATCTCTTCCCTCGTTCACAAAAACCATCCCTCTTTCTTCCCCACAGAAGCTTTCCGCAAGCTAACAGAAGATGGGATAGGACTTTACCTGACAGAAACTCAGGTGAGACAATTATAATAATAATAATAATGGTGGTATTTTTTAAGCACTTACTATGGGCCGGGCACTGTTCTAAGTGCTGGGGAAGATGCAAGGTAGGTTGGACACATCCCTGTCCCACATGGAGCTCACAGTCTTAATCCCCATTTTACAGATGAGGTAACTGAGGGCCAGAAAAACGAAGTGATTTGCCCAAGGCCACACAGCAGACAAGTGATGGAGCCGGAATTTGAACTCAGGTCCTTCTGAATCCCAGGCCCGTGCTCTAGCCACTAGACCAAACTGCTTCTCTGGCAAAGGTGACCCACCGTTTCCTTTCTCTGGGTGTCTGTTTTCCCCAGGCCAGGACACAGCCTTCTGGCATCTTTCTCCTGGCCAGATTTCAGGGCCGTTTCTCTTCCTGGGAATATTAAGCACACTGTGCACTCTACAGTCCATCAAAGGGCTCCGGGCCTCTGCAACTCCCTTCAATTACATCCTTTATATATTGCTTTCTGGCAACACTGCTTTAGGGCCTTGGCAAATGTGATTTATTCCTTTGTCAGTGGCTTAATAAAGCCCGCTGTTGTTTATTCCAGAACAACTAATCCTGGAGGGGAAGGCTAGAGGCACGTATTCTCTTGAGGGCTCATTTAACTGTGTCACGGGAATTTGGAAAGACACCATCTGTAAGGCCAAATTTGTAAGATTGCTCCCAAATCCTCACCCCTTCCCCTCTCCCACTTCTGGCACCCAAATGTCAAATGGAAACAACCTGGTGAGGGGAAGGGGCAGAGAAGCAGCATGGCCTAGTGGAAAGAGGTTGGGCTTGGGAGACAGAGGACATGAGTTCTAATCCAGTTCCACCATTTGTCTGCAGTGTGACCTTGGGCAAGTCGCTTCACTTCTCTAGGCTTCAGTTACCTCGCCTGGAAGATGGGGATTAAGACTGTGAGCTCCATGTGGGACATGGACTGTGTCAAACCTGATTACCTTGTATCTACCCCAGTGCTTAGTACAGGACCTGCCACACACACACCCCTCTGTCTTGAGTCAGAGGTGGCTCTCAAGGGAGGATGGACAAGAACAAAGGAAGTAGCAGGAGCCAAATAGGAGTAGGGCCTGCAGCAGAAGGAAAATAAGGGTGAGGAAGAGAATAGAGGAGGAAGAGGATGAGAAGGAGGATAAGGAGGTGGGGGAAGAGGAGAAGGAAGAAGAGGAGGAGAGAAAAGGGAGGAAAATAAGGAAGAAGAGGAGGAGGAGAGAGAGAGGAAGAGGAGAGAAAGGAGGAGGAGAGAAAGAAGAGGAGGAGAGAAAGAAGAGGAGGAGAGAAAGGAGGAGGAGAGAAAGAGGAGGAGGAGGAGGAGAGAAAGAGGAGGAGGAGAGAAAGAGGAGGAGGAGAATAAAAGAGGGAAAGAGAAGGAAGAGGAAAAGGAGGAGGAGGAGAGAGAGGAGGAGGAGAGGAAAAAAGAAAGAGAAGGAAGAGGAAAAAAGAGGAGGAGAGAAAAGGCAAGAAAAGGAGGAAGAAGGAGGAGGAGAAAGAGGAGGAAAAGAAGGAAGAAGAGGAAAGAAGAAGGAGGAGGAGGGTAAAAGAAGAAAAGAGAAGGAAGAGGGGAAAAGGAGGAGTAGAGAAAAGGGAGGATACGAAGGAAGAGGAGGAGGAGAGAGGAAAGGAGTAAGAGAAGGAAGAGGAAAAAGAGGAGGAGGAGAGAAAAGGGAGGAAAAGAAGGAGAGAAAGAGGAGGAGAGGAGGAGGAGAGTAAAAGAAGGAAAGAGAAAGAAGAGGAAAAAAGGAGGAGGAGAGAGAGGAGGAGGAGAGGAAAAAAGAAAGAGAAGGAAGAGGAAAAAAGAGGAGGAGAGAAAAGGCAAGAAAAGAAGGAAGAAGGAGGAGGAGAAAGAGGAGGAAAAGAAAGAAGAAGAGGAAATAAGGAGGAGGAGGAGGGTAAAAGAAGAAAAGAGAAAGAAGAGGGAAAAAGGAGGAGGAGAGAAAAGGGAGGATACGAAGGAAGAGGAGGAGAAGGAGAGAGAGGAAAGGAGCAAGAGAAGGAAGAGGAAAAGGAGGAGGAGGAGAGAAAAGGGAGGAAAGAAGGAGAGAAAGAGGAAGAGAGAGAGGAGGAAGAGAGTAAAAGAAGGAAAGAGAAAGAAGAGGAAAAAAGGAGGAGGAGAGAAAAGATAGGAAAAAAAGGAAGAAGAGGAGGAGAAAAAAGGGAGGAAAAGAAGGAAGAAGAGGAAAGAAAAAAGAGGAGGGTAAAAGAAGGAAAGAGAAGTAAGAGGGAAAAAGGAGGAGAGAAAAAAACGAAGAAAAGAAGGAAGAAGTGGAGGAGAGGGGAATAAAAGAAGGAAAGAGAAGGAAGAGGAAAAAGGGAGGAGGAGGAAGAGGAGAGAAAAGGGAGGAAAGGAAGGAACAAGAGGAGGAGAGAAAGAAGGAAAGAGAAGGAAGAGGAAGAAAGGAGGAGGAGAGGAAGATGAAAAGGAGAGAGAGAAGGAAGAGAAGAGGAGGAGGGAAAGAGAAGGAAGAGGAAGAGAAGGAGAAGTAGGAAGAGGAGGACACAAACAACCACAGCCATCTGAGTGGGGCAGCTCAGCAATCAGTGAACGTGTTCCAAATCTGGTTCACATATTTTCATCCGTCCCCTGGCCTGATACCTGAAAATCAACATTCCGCGTTAAGATTCTTGGCTTACTGATCCTGTTTCAACTAGCCTAACTGAGCTGCCTGTGCTCCTGTGAGTCACTTCTCGTCACTACTATTTCTTGTTATTCTTCCCTAGTGGATGCATCTGTCCATGTACAGCTGAGACAGTGAATTGTCCTTATGTGACAGGTGAGTTCAGCTTGGATTTTCTCCACCTCGGAAGCAAAGATAATAGGAGTAAAAAGTAGAATTAGACTTGAATCCAAGAGGGCCAGAACTTAGGGTGAAGGCTGGGCCTTCCCCTGGTAGGGAGAAGGGATGTTTGACTTTCTGGGAGACCACAGAGCTGGAGAACTAATTTACAAAAGACTCTCTGGTCCAGCTCCCCCATGCCCACATTGCTTTCCAGTATGAAATGGGCATAGCACAAAGCAACCAGCTGAGAGCAGAGCCGATCTGATAAGGTAAGACAGTGAGACAGTTACCCTTAATACTGCTGCTGTTCTTGGCCTGTCCTCTTCAAAACGGGCACTGCAAATTTCAGTTTCAAGACTCAAGAGTTTCAATATACTAAAAGCCAGGAGGTACGGGTCATCCTGAGGCACCTGGAGAGTAGAGAGAACCTCCTCGAAGCAGCCACAAGATGTTGCGTTTCGGCTTTCAAGTGCCATGACCTGTAAATAATAATAATGGTATTTGTTAAGTGCTTACTTTGTGCCAAGCACTGTTTAATGCTTCCATCATCCCACCATGAAAGGGCTTCATATCCTGATAGACCTGTGCACAAAGAACATAAACTCCTTTAATAACCTTGTCCTGGTCAGGGAACATGTCAGCTAATTCTGCTTAGTACTTTCCCAAGCATTTAGTACAGTGCTCTGCAAACAGTGATTGATTGAGAGCAGAGATCATCTCTTTTTACACTCCCAAGCACTTAGTACAGTGCCCAGTATACAGGAACTGCTTAATAAATGTTAGTGATGGAAGGATTGATTATCTGCGTTGGGTTCAGATCCCTAGACACTTGCTTCCTTTGGCAAGAGCTGTTAAATTAGACCACAGAGAGAAGGGATTTGGAGCTCTGCTGTGGGAAAATGAAGGGGGCATGGGGTTTGTTGCGCCTGCTTGCCTACATGTGGGCTTCCCCCTTTTCCGCACCCCGGGATGAGCTTTCTTTGTCTTCAAAGCCTCCTGTTTCCCCTCCAGGTGTCTTGGGAGCTGCTTGTCAGGATGCAGTAGAACCCTATCCCAAACCAGAAGCAATCGAGAAAGCTTTCGGCAGGCTCGGCCAACGGCTGATTGATTGAGCCAGGTTGTGGCTAGCCCAGAAGCCCGTGAGCAGTGTCTGAGGATCCCCTGTCTGGCCAAGTTGGACTGCCGTGGGGCAGGGGCGGATCTCTCCCCAAAGTGGGGACTCCCGGCCTTACCTCTGTCCTGTGCCCAGTGTGAGAAAGGAGAGAGAAGAGGGCATAACTCCAGTTAAGACCCAAAAACCAGACATTTCTCAGCAACCCCTTGGAGAAGGATGCTTCCTGCTGGCCCAGATGGGAGCTCACCTCCATCCTCCCTCGCACAGGACGATCTTTTAACAGAATGAAAATCACCTTGGAAATTTCAGGGTTGTTCTTGAATCATGAAATAAAGTATAGAGCTATGGGTTAAGGTGTGCACTGGCTGCTCATTGATGGGAAGGATTGGGGTCTGGTACCAAGATGAAGGGAAGGAGGAAAGATCACAGGGATCCACCTTCTATTTTGTTCTGATGACTTGACACCTGTCCAGATGTTTTGTTTTGTTGTCTGTCTCCCCCTTCTAGACTGTGAGCCCATTGTTGGCTATATGTTGCCGACTTGTACTTCCCAAGTTCTTAGTACAGTGCTCTGCACACAGTAAGCGCTCAATAAATACGATTGAATGAATGAATAATGCCACTAGCCTGCTGTGTGACCTGAGGTAGTCACGTAACCTCTCTGGGCCTTGGTTTTCCCATCTGTTAACTGGGGAGAATAACACCTCTAAAATGCTTTCAAATTGATGATCTCATTTTGTCCTTATATTTCCATGGGGTAGGGAGAGACAGGTGTTAAGCATGGCTCAATGGAAAGAGCCTGGGCTTGGGAGTCAGAGGTCATGGGTTCTAATCCTGGCTCCGCCATTTGTTAGCTGTGTGACTTTGGGCAAATCACTTCACTTCTCTGTGCCTCAGTTCCCTCATCTGTAAAATGGGGATTAAGACTGTGAGCCCCACGTGGGACAACCTGGTTTACCTTGTATCTCCCCCAGCGCTTAGAACAGTGCTTGGCACATAGCACTTAAATAGCACAATTATTATTGTTATTACCCCATGGAAATAGGACAAAGTGAGATCATCATTCTGAAAGCATTTTAGAGGTATCAAATCACAAAACAAAGTCAAGGGTTATTAAATCGCCATTATTATTATTATTATCATTATTATCTCCCCTCTCCTACTACTTTAAAAGAACCGGTGTCCTATTTGGAAAGGGCCCTGGGCATCAGGTGATCTGAGCTTTAATCCCAGGTGATATGGAACAATGAGAAGGTCACAACTTCTCTGTGTCTCAATTTTCTCATCTGTAAAATGGAGATTGCATACCTGTTCTTCTTCCTACTTAGCGACCCCCATTTGGGACAGGGACTGTGTCCAACCTGCTTATCTTTTCTCTCCCTCAGCAGTTAGAACAGTGCTTGGCACGCAGTAAGGACTTAAATACCGCAATTATTATTATTTCTATCCTCCAAATAAGATAATCAAGCAATAATTCTGGGAGAATCCATCACCGAGGCAGGTTTGTTGATAAGCCATACAATAGCAAAGTCAAAAGAGTTTCATGCCTCTGCAAACTGGTCCATAATGAAATCAACAGCAGAGCAGGGTCTTAGAGAAGCGATGACGATTGATGCCCAGGGGTCTACAATAGATGTATATGATTTTTTTCATGGTATTTGTTAGGTGCTTACTCTGGGCTGGGCACTGAACTAAGCTCTGGGGTAGATACAAGATTATCAGGTTGGACAAAGTCTGTGATTCACATGGGGCTCTCAGTCTTAATCTCCATTTTACAGTTGAGGTAAGTGAGGCACAGAGAGGTGAAGGGACTTACCCAAGATCACAGCAGATGAGTGGCAGAGCTAGGATTAGGATCCAAGTCCTCCGACTCCAGGGCCCGTTGTCTATCCACTAGGACCAAAAATGAAGAAGTCAATCAATCATCATTATCATCATCAATCATATTTATTGAGCACTTACTGTGTGCAGAGCACTGTACCAAGCGCTTGGGAAGTACAAAGCGCTTGGGAAGTACAATCAATTGTACTTATTTTTTTAATGGTATTTGTTAAGCACTTACTCCGTTCCAAGCGCTGCTCTAAGCGCTGGAGTAGGTAATAATAATGATGGCATTTATTAAGCTCTTACTATGTGCAAAGCACTGTTCAAAGTGCTGGGGCATTTACAAGGTGATCAGGTTGTCCCATGTGGGGCTCACAGTCTTAATCCCCATTTTACAGATGAGGGAACTGAGGCCCAGAGAAGTGAAGTGACTTGCCCAAAGTCACACAGCTGACAAGTGGCAGAGCCGGGATTTGAACCCAAGACCTCTGACTCCAAAGCCCGGGCTCTTTCCACTGAGCCACGCTGCTTCCCCTCAGATTAATCAGGTTGGACAAAGTCCATGACCCGAATGGGGCTCAAAGTCTTAATCCCCGTTCTAAAGATGAGGTAACTGAGGCACAGAGAAGTGAAGTGACTTGCCCAAAAAAATCACACAGCAGACATGTGGCAGAGGCAGGATTAAGCCTGTGAGCGCCACATGGGACAGGGGCTGTGTCCAACCTGATTAGCTCGTATCTACCCCAGTGCTTTGTACGGTGTTTGCCACCTTGTAAGTGCTTAACAGATACCATTAAAAAAAATAACTGGTCGATGGATTCACCCAGCAGGGGAAATAAGTCAAAAGGCCTTAATAATAATAATAATGGCATTTGTTAAGTGCTTACTGTGTGCAAAGCACTGTTCTAAGCACTGGGGAGGATACAAGGTGATCAGGTTGTCCCACATGGAGCTCATCGTCTTCATCCTCATTTTACAGATGAGGTAACAGGCCCAGAGAAGTGAAGTGACTTGCCCAAAGTCACACAGCTGACAATTGGCGGAGCCAGGATTTGAACCCATGACTTCTGACTCCCAAGCCCACTCTCTTTCCACTGAGCCACGCTGCTTCTTAAGACCCCAGTCTTTCACGGAGGGCTTTGCAGCCCATCTAGCCTGGATGATAACACTACTTGAGAAGCAGCGTGGCTCAGTGGAAAGAGCCCGGGCTTTGGAGTCAGAGGTCATGGGTTCAAACCCCAGCTTCAACAATTGTCAGCTGGGTGACTTTGGGCAACTCGCGTCACTTCTCTGCGCCTCAGTTATCTCATCTGTAAAATGAGAATGAAGACTGTGAGCTCCCCAGGGGACAACCTGATCACCTTGTAACCTCTCCAGCGCTTAGAACAGTGTTTTGCACATAGAAAGCACTTAATAAATGCCATTATTATTATTATCTACTTGGGCAAGGTGGGGAAGTGGTATCTGAGCCCGTTGTTGGGTAGGGACTCTCTCTATATGCTTCCCAAGTGCTTAGTACAGTGCTCTGCACATAGTAAGTGCTCAATAAATACAACTGAATGAATGTGAAGTGGTCTCTGAGTCCACTCTCTGCGACAGGATGGTGTCACTAAAGCCAAGGGCCATTACGGCTACCGCATTGCGTGGACAGACACTGACATCTAGTGCCTCCCTCCAAAGCTTACATTCCAGCTCCAAATCTTCCCAATGCCCCTGGCCCATCACTGATCGCCTTCCCAACACCGTGAAAGATTGAGGTCAATAGCGGAGTAGCCCCGGAGCAGCCGTTTTCAATCGGAAATTTCCACTCCTGACCGAAGTCTGCATGAAATCTACCTACTCCTGGCTCCAAGCTAATATTAGCGGAGCTATTTTGGCAGTCCAAGATCTGGCTTTTTGGCTTAGTGGAAAGAGCACAGATCCTGGGAGTTGGGGGACACGGGTTTTAATACACAGGTGTTGAATCCCTATTTTAAAAAAGGAAACTAAAACACAGAGAAGTGAAGTGACCAGCCCAAGGTCACACAGCAGACAAGTGGTCAGAGCTGGGATCGGAACCCAGGTCCTTGTAACTCCTATGCCTGGGTTGTAGCCACTAGGCTAGGCTGCTTCTCTACCACACATTTGGAAAACAAACCAATTCTAACCCTTAGGTCCAGACACGGCCTGTATTAGAGAATCTTATAATAATAATAATAATAATAATGGCATTTATTAAGCACTTACTATGTACAAAGCACTGTTTTAAGCGCTGGGGAGGTTACAAGGTGATGAGGTTGTCCCACAGAAGGCTCACAGTCTTCATCCCCATTTTCCAGATGAGGGAACTGAGGCCCAGAGAAGTGAAGTGACTTACCCAAAGTCACACAGCTGACAAGTGGCAGAGCTGGGATTTGACCCCGGCACCTCTGACTCCAAAGCCCATGCTCTTTCCACGGAGCCACACTGCTTCTCTATCAATGAGTAAAACATTATTTCTCATCATCCTAGTTGAAGAAAGGCTGAGAAAAGCTGAACTCCAAACTGTTCATTGTCGGGTTCCTAAGCCAATTTCCCCTCCTGTAAAAAACGCTCTGCTTTGCTCTTTATCCAGAGTCTCCCCCTCTTTACTTCCAGCCAGGCAACACAAAGGAAAGCTATTCCTATCATGCTCTTTTCCTTGTCCGTGGCAATTTACTTTTTGGAGGGATGAAGTGATCCAGATCTTGGAAAGAGAAAGGGAAATCATAAGAGCCCATAAATTTGGGAAAGCATGGACTATTGGAAAGAGCGTGGGCCTGAGTTCGGATCCTAGCTCTGACACTTACCTACTGTGTGACGTTGGGCTGGTCATAACTTCTCTGTGCTTTGGTTTCCTCCTTTTAAAATAGGGATTCAATACCTGTTGTCCCACCTACTTAGTCTGTGAGCTTTGTGCGGGGCAGGGCCTAAGTCTGATTATTTATCTACCTGAGCACTTTGCACAGTGCTTAGCTCCTAGTAAATGCTTAACTGGGGAAGCAGCATGGCCTAATGGTTAAAGTAAAGGCTGGGAGTCAGAGGACCTGGGTTCTAATCCCTGCTCCCCCAGTTACTTTCTGTGTGACTTCGGGTAAGTCACTTCATTTTTCTGTGCCTCAGTTTCCTCAACTGCAAAATGGGGATTCAATACCTGCTCTCCCTCCTCCTTAGGCTGTGATCCTTTTGCGGGACAGGGACCGTATTTGGCCTGATTAATGTGTCTCAACCCCAGTGGTTTAACAGTGCTTGACACCTAATAAGGGCTTAACAAATACCATAAAAAATAGAGCACTTAGTACAGTGCTCTGCACACAGTAAGAGCTCAATAAATGTGATTAAATGATTGAATGAATGAACCCACAATTATTACTAGAAGCAGCATGGCTCAATGGAAAGAGCCTGGGCTTAGGAGTCAGGGGTCATGGGTTCAATCCTTGCTCTGCCAATTGTCATCTGTGTGACTGGGCAAGTCACTTAACTTCTCTGAGCCTCAATTACCTCATCTGTAAAACGGGGATGAAGACTGTGAGCCCCACGTGGGACAATCTGATCACCTTGTATCCCCCCCCCCACCAGCTCTCAGAACAGCGCTTTGCACATAGTAAGCGCTTAACAAATGCCATCATTATTGAGAAGCAGCTTGGCTCAGTGGAGAGAGCCCGGGCTTTGGAGCCACAGGGCATGGGTTCAAATCCCGGCTCCGCCAATTGTCACCTGGGTGACTTTGGGCAAGTCACTTCACTTCTCTGAGCCTCAGTTTCCGCATCAGTAAAATGGGGATTAAGACTGTGAGCCCCCCGTGGGGCAACCTGATCACCTTGTAAGCTTCCCAGCGCTTAGAACAGTGCTTTGCACATAGTAATCGCTTAATATATGCCATTATTATTATTTTTATTATTATTATTATTATTATTACTACTACTTCCATAAGGATGAGGGGACACTAGGGGGCACCGTGCTCTCACACATACATGAAGAGTCAAAGAAATGTGTAGAGAATGCATCTTCCCCTTGCATTCCAGCTGCCCAAACCTGTCCCCTGCCTTCCATTTTCCCCCTTTTAGACTGTGAGCCCACTGTTGGGTGGGGACTGTCTCTATATGTTGCCGAGCGCTTAGTACAGTGCCCTGCACACAATAAGCACTCAATAAATACGATTGATTGAAGAATTACAACTCTTTCCTTCTGCCTCTCTCCCTCCCTGCTCCCTTCAACCCCACCTGAAAGGCCGACTCTCTCTCATCCCCACAAATGACCGAGAGCTCAAGGCAGCGAACAGGTGAGGAGGTCAGTCAATCAGTTGTGTTTATTGAGCGCTCACTGTGTGTAGAGCACTGTACTAAGCCCTTTGGAGAGTACAATACAGCAATAAACAGGCACACTCCCTGTCCACAAGAGTTTATGGTCTAGAGGAGGTGAACCGCTTGGGTTTCTCAATCCCAACAGCAATCAGCGATGTCGGTGCCAACCTTGTTAGAAAGCACATTTGGTAACACTATATTGTACTCTCCTAAGCGCTTAGTACAGTGTTCTGAGCCCCCTATTGGGTAGGGACCGTCTCTATATGTTGCCAACTTGTACTTCCTGTATACTTGTACCTGTACACTTGTACCTGTACACTTGTACCTGTATAGGTGTATATATGTCTGTACATATTTATTACTCTATCTATTTATTTATTTTACTTGTACATATCTATTCTATTTATTTTATTTTGTTAATATGTTTGGTTTTGTTCTCTGTCTCCCCCTTCTAGACTGTGAGCCCACTGTTGGGTAGGGACTGTCTCTATATGTTGCCAACTTGTACTTCCCAAGCACTTAGTACAGTGCTCTGCACACAGTAAGCGCTCAAGAAATACGATTGATTGATTGATTCTGAAGCGCTTAGTACAGTGCTCTGCACACAGTAAGCACTCAATAAATATGATTGAATGAATGAATAATAATAATAATAATGATGGCATTTATTAAGCGCTTACTGTGTGCAAAGCACTGTTCTAAGTGCTGGGGAGGTTACAGAGGTGATCAGGTTGTCCCACAGGGGGCTCACAGTCTTAATCCCCATTTTACAGATGAGGTAACTGAGGCACAGAGAAGTTAAGTGACTTGCCCAAAGTCACACAGCTGACAATTGGTGGAGCCGGGATTTGAACCCATGACCTCTACAATTGACTGACATGAGTGAAACTACAAGTCTTGGAAAAGCCTGTCATAAATCCTCTTGCTGGCAGCTTCAAGACTAATAGTGCTTGGCACATAGTAAGCTCTTAATACTATAATTATTGTTATTATGAACAAGGACTCCCAGCCCATTCATTCACACTGCATTTTCACCCTCCCCAGAATTTTACAAAGCACTTTGTGTGAGGTGCTGGGGCATCATGGCTCAGTGGAAAGAGCACGGGCTTGGGAGTTAGAGGTCCAGGGTTCAAATCCCGGCTCTGCCACTTGTCAGCTGTGTGACTTTGGGCAAGTCACTTCACTTCTCTGGGCCTCAGTAACCTCATCTGGAAAATGGGGATTAAGACTGTGAGCCCCACGTGATACAACCGGATCACCTTGTATCCTCCCCAGCGCTTAGAACAGTGCTTTGCACATAGTAAGCGCTTAACAAATGCCATCATTATTATTACCTTCTTGGCAGTCCAGGAAGTGAGATGAGTGGGAGGAGATGATTCTCTCCAGTTTACTGGTTGGGAAACTGAGGCATGGATGGAGAGATTAGGCGGGGCCACGTCAGGTGATGCGTGAGGCGGGCTCACCGGAGGACTCTGAAAGATCTGGATTTGTGGGGTCCACCAGGTGAGAAGATAATTCTGGGAAGTCCTGCAAGACGTGGAACAGTAGCATCCAAAACTGAAGAAGTGAAAAAACAGTTTGTGCTACTGCTACCATCTCTGGGAGCCCAGCAAAAAGGGACCCCAATGTAAACTTAGAGGAGCTGTTGGACCCTGCCGCACAAATCTGGGAGTCAGAAGGACCTGGATTCTAATCCCATTTCCACCTCTTGTCTGTTGTGTGACCTTGGACAAGTCACTTAACTTTGTGCCTCTGTTACCTCACCTGCAAAATGGGGAATAAGACTGTGAGCCACATGTGGGACAGGGACTATGTCCAACCTGATTACCTTGCATCTACCCAGTGCTTCATACAGTGTCTGGCACGTAATACCATTATTTTTATATTTAATATATTTTTATAAATATTTTATAGTTATAAAATTTTATATTTTTTATAACGCCAGCTCCTCTGGGTGTGTGTGGGAATGAAACACAGAGAGAGAGAGTGAGAGGGATGTGTGGGAAGAAACAGAGAGAGGAAGAAAGATCCCCAGCATTAGGCTCTGGAATGTGTTTCCCATATCCTTGCACAGACATTGAGACTGACGAGTCAATGAGCCAAAATACAACTCCTGCCATAGCCCAGTAGTAAACTTCAAGATGAGTCACATCACCACTATACAAATCTCACAGCCCAGAACAAACTGTTTCTCATAGTGTGAAATGGCAGAAGGGCCCCCAAGAACACACGGAGAAGAATAACCTTAAGAACAGCAGTGTGGCCTAATGAAAAGACCGTAAGTTTGAGAGTCAGAGGACCTGAGTTCTAATCCCAGCTCCATCACAGGCCTGCTGTTTGACCAGCAGAAACAACAAAAAGCAACACATGACAGTTTTTATAGCCTACCATGACATGCTTCTTTTCTGTTGACATTCTTTTCTGAAACTGCATCCTGATTATTATTATTGCTGATCATTATTATAGACAATTAGCTATTTTGGGAATCAAGGCTTAGATAGTTCATAAAGCAGCTTAATTTCCCTGAACCGCTTTGCTGCAAGCAGCTAGCGTAACTACAAATCCTTTCCTCTTCTGGTGCAATTCTTTCCATATCAAGCTGAAGACTTATTTTTAATCTTTTTTGGATCCCAAGAAAGGCATTACCCACTTACTTTGAAATTTCCTTTTTCTTGTCAAGAATACAACACTTATTCTGAGTACCTGCAAAACCCAGAGAGAAAAGAGAGTGTTAGTAGATCAATCAATCAATCAATCAATCGTATTTATTGAGCGCTTACTATGTGCAGAGCACTGTACTAAGCGCTTGGGAAGTACAAATTGGCATCACATAGAGACAGTCCCTACCCAACAGTGGGCTCACAGTTTAAAAGGGGGAGACAGAGAACAGAACCAAACATACCAACAAAATAAAATAAGTAGGATAGAAATGTACAAGTAAAATAAATAAATAAATAAATAAATAGAGTAATAAATATGTATTTATTTATTAGATGATGATTAGTAGATGAAATACAACCACGATTAGACACATAACTGCACATGTTCATATACAGCTTTTCACCCTGAAGACTCGAATCAGTCCATTAGAGGCAAATATAGAACTCTGTGCAAGCCATTCTCCAACAGATACCGATCCACCCCTGCATCAAACAGAAACTACTTACCATCAGCTTTAAATCACTCAATTAGCTTTCCCCATCCTACCTCACCTCACTAATGTCCTACTATAGCCCAGTCCACATACTCCACTCTTCTAGCGTCAGCTTTCTCTTTGTACCCCAATTTCGTCTATCTTGCCACCGATCCCCTTTCCCTCCCCCTAACCTGGACCTCCCACCCCTCCCTATAAGCCAGACCACCACGCTCCCCTCTGTCAAAGCATTATTAAGGTCACATCTCCTCCAAGAGGCCTACCCTGATAGTCCTGTTTTTCCCGGCTCCCTCTCTCTTTTGCGTCATCTATGCACATCGATCTGTAACCTTTGGGCTGTTGATATTCACCCCACAGCCCTTTTAAATTTTATAATGTAAATTATTTATGTTAATGACTGTCTCCCCCTCTAGACTGCAAGCTGGCTTTGGGCAGGAAACACGTATTGTACTCTTCCAAGGGCTTAGTACAGTTCTCTGCACGTACTAAGTGCTTAATCAATGCCATTGATAAACACCTGTTGGCCCTTAAAACAAGTAGCTTCAAGAAACAATTTTAAGGACAAAGCGGGCCTCTTGTAGTCCAAGAACTTACTTTCCATTAAAACACGGATACAGTTTTGAAAGCTTGAAGTGTTCAGAGAAGCAGCATGGCCCAGTGAATAGAGCAAGGGTCTGGGATTTGGGAGGACCTGGGTTCTAATCCCGGCTCCTCTACTTGTCCACTCTGTAACCTTGGGCATATCACTTAGCTTCTTTGTGCTTTAGTTACCTCATCTGTAAAATGGGGATTAAGACTGAACCCCCTGTTGGACGGGGACTGTGTCCAAACTGATTAACCCGTATCTATCCCAGCACTTAGTCTGGTGCCTGGCAGACTAAACAAAGTGCTAAACAAATGCCATAAAAAACAACTTTTTAAAAGCCCTAGCTAGGGCACTGTGCTTTGAAGTTGCCCCTCCCTCAAACCCACTCAACATGGCTGGTTACAGGTAGTTGGTTCTCCAGCCCAGCTCCATCCCTTGTTGGAGAGCAGATGCTAATTTATCATAGCCTGGAGACAGACGGAGCAGCCAGTGTGGGTTAGTGTGATGAGGATGCGGGTCAGGGCATTGATACAGCTGGCCGTTAGTTGGAAGAAGTTGAACGGTTGAGGAAGGGCCAAGAGAGGACAAACAAGAAGAGCCAGCCTAAACACTTCACTGCTCTAATGCCAACCTACTCACTGTACCTAGATCTCGACTACTTCGCTGCCGACCCCTCAGGCACATTCTGCCTCTGGCCTGGAACGCCCTGCCTCTTCATAGCCAACAGATGATCCAACTCTCCCTACCTTCGAAGTCTCAATAAATAGGATTGCTTGCTAAATAGATTGATTGTTCTAGTTGTTACTGCTACTTCTGCATCTAACTAGGTTAATTTTATTAAGGACCTAGGCTGTATCCAGCTTAACCCAGATTAGCTCAGCTAGTCCCCTCCTGGATTAGTACTAAAAGAAAAAGCAATTACACTTTATCAACTTGCATTGCCCTTGCAATTGGATTTGCAACCTTTATTCACCCCTCCATCTGCTCCACAGCACTTATGTCTCATCCTCTTCGGCTCTTAGCAACACCATGGGCACATATGTACATATCTGTAATTTATTTATAGTGTCTGCCTCCCCCTCTAGACTCCAAACTCCTTGTGGGTAGGGAACGTGTCTACCAGCTCTGTTACATTGTACTCTTCTGAGCCCATCGTGTAAGACTCTGCACATAGAAACCACTCAATAAATAGGATTGCTTGCTACATAGATTCCTTGTGCTAGTTGTTGCTGCTACTTCTGCATTAACTAGGTTCATTTTATTAAGGACCTAGGCTGTATCCAGCTGATAGGCTTACCCCAGATTAACTCAGCTAGTCCCCTCCTGTATTAGTACTAAAGGAAAAGCAATTACACTTTATCAACTTGCATTGCCCTCGCAATTGGATTTGCAACCTTTATTCACCCCTCCATCTGCCCCACAGCACTGATGTCTCGTTCTCTCTGACTCTTAGCAATAACATGGGCACATATGTACATATCTGTAATTTATTGTGTCTGCCTCCCCCTCTAGACTCCAAACTCCTTGTGGGCAGGGAATGTGTCTACCAACTCTGTTACACTGTACTCTTCTGAGCCCATTGTGTAGGACTCTGCACATAGAAACCACTCAATAAATAGGATTGCTTGCTAGATAGATTGATTGCGGTAGTTGTTGCTGCTGCTTCTGCATTAACTAGGTTCATTTTATTAAGGACCTAGACTGTATCCAGCTGATAGGCTTACCCCAGATTAACTCAGCTAGGCCCCTCCTGCAGTAGTACTGAAAGAAAAAGCAATTACGCTTTAATCAACCTGCCCACCTTCTATCCAGTGACCACCAGGAGCAGGAATCTAAATGTACCAGTCCATGCTTTGTAGCTCTGTTCGAAGCAAATCTCCCCCTTCCGCCTTTCTGGACCGTCCCCTTATGAGGACAGGGACAAGGCTCCAGGGAGGGATTTGGAATGCATCAAAAAAGCAAACAAGGGAATTTCTATTTCTTTTTTGTTTTTCATCTGGACCCTGTCCAGTTTCTATTTAATCCCTGCTGTCTGGAATTGAATTTGATTTCCCTTAAATTTACTTAAATCCCTTGACTAATCCTTTGCCTGGGACAGAGTGCTATTTATTGAACTCCTTTTTGAAACTGCATTTGTCTCCAGCATCATTCTTTAACCCCACCATGCCAGGATGCTCCAGGGCAACCTAAGGACCCGACCTTGGTTGAAGGTAGAGTAACTGTCTGAACTAAGTTAATCCAGCACCTGGAAAAGTGGGGCAGAGGCCCAGAAGTTTCTAAAGCAGGAAAACCGCCCACTCCTCAGCACTGAAAGGGAAAGCTGTTTGGCAAGGAATGTCAATAGCACATCAGTTGACCGACCAAGTACAGGAGAGGATTTGGGCATGGAGGAGGGAACTAGCATAATGGGGAAGAAAGTCCAGAAGAATCTTTGTCCCTCTGCACCCTAAGGGTATGAGAGGAAAAGATATGGGGGCAGATTTCCATTTGAGGTTGCTCACATGGAGTGAGTGTGAAGAGGTTTTTTTAATGGTATTTGTTAAGTGCTTACTAAATGTCAGACATTGTTCTGAGCTCTGGGGAAGTTACTTAGATCAGACACTATCCCTGTGCCACGCAGGCCCTGCATTTTAAGTAGGAGGGAGAAAAGGTATTCAATTAAGAGGAGGGAATTGAATGCTCATTTTACAGTTGAAGAAACAGACACAGAAAAGTGAATTAATTTGCCCAGTGTCACACAATAGGTAAGTGGCATAGTCGGGATTAGAACACAGGTCCTCTTACACCCAGGTCCACGAGGCTGCACTGCTCTCTGGCGCGGGGCCCTATACTAAGCACTTGGGAGAGTATAATATAACAGAGTTGACAGACACATTCCCTGCCCATAATGACCCTACAGTCTAGAGGGAGAGACAGACATTAATATAAATAACTAAATACATTAGGATGTGTATATAAGGAGGGGAGCCTGGCCTAGAGGCCACCATACTATGGTTGCTGTGAAAAGGGAAACAGTGTGGTCTAGTGGAAAGAGCACAGGCCTGGTAGCTAGAAGATCTGGGTTCGAATTTCAGCTCTTCCACTTGTTTGTTGTGTGAACCTGGGCAAGTCACTCAACTTTCCTGTGCTTCAGTTACCTCATCTGTAAAATGACTCTGAGCCCCAAGTGGGACATGGGCTGTGTCCAACCTGATTAGTTTGTATCTACCCCAGGATTTAGTAGAGTGCCTGGAACATAGTAAAAGCTTAACAAATACCATTAAAAAAAAGAAACCTTAAGTAAATACCGATTATCTGCATATAACCAAAGGCATTGTTAGAGCAGTGATAAAGCACTGTGACCTGGTGGAATGAGCACTGGCCTGAGACTCCAGGGACCTAATCTTGGTCCCACCTGCTGTGTGACATTGGACAAGTCTCTTACCTGCTCCGTGAATCAGTTTCCTCATCTGTAAAATGGGGATTCAATACTCATTCTCCCCACCCGCTAGACTATGAAACCCACGTGGGACAGGAATGATGTCTGACCTGATTATTTTGTATCTTGGTACATAGTAAGCACTTGACAAATACTGTAATTAGTTATTGTAGAGTATGTGTATGTGTGCATGTGTATATGTATGTGGTACCTAATAATTCAGAGACTCACTCTCACAGCGGGGTGGGCTTTGGGCATGCCTCCATGCCCAGGGAATAGGGGAGTGGGAATAGGGAATGGGGTAGGGAGTAGAGCACCCCCAAATCCACAGATGCTCCCTCAGGATATTTGAGATACTCCAGACTGCAGGGAGAGAGACTGCTCCAAGTTTTAAAAGGCATAGGGGTGGCATAAAGTCGTACCCAGGCAGTTCCACCATCTCCAAACTCCACCCAGGGGCTTGGCGATCTCAGACTGAGCCTATCCTACTCCGGGAGACGGGATGATCCTGAAGTCAGCACCCTTTCCAGTCCCCCCCAGCTCACCCAGGACCCTACATCCCTCCCTCCTTGAGGTAATTCTATCAACCATTAGCTCTCTTCCCTCCTTCAAAGCCCTGAGAGTTCACCTTCTCGAGGGGGCCTTCCCAGACTGAGCACCCCTTTTCCTCTGATCCTCCTTCCCTCCCCATCACCCCTACTCCCTCCCTCTGATCTACTCCTCTCTCCACCCCATAGCACTTGTATGTATTTGTACATACTTATTTTGTTAATGATGTATGTATGTCTATAATTCATTCACTCATTCATTCAATCATATTTATTGAGCACTTACTGTGTGCAGAGCACTGTACTAAGCACTTGGGAAGTACAAGTTGGCAACATCTAGAGACGGTCCCTACCCAACAGCAGGCTCACAGTCTAGAAGGGGGAGACAGACAACAAAACATATTAACAAAATAGAATAAATATGTACAAATTAGAGTAATAAATCTGTACAAACATATATACGTATATACAGGTGCTGTGGGGAGGGAAAGGAGGTAAGGCAGGGGGGATGGGGAGGGGGAAGAGAGGGAGAGGAAGGAGGGGGCTCAGTCTGTCTCCCCTCTTAGACCGTCAGCCCGTTGTGGGCAGGGGACGGGTCCGTCGGGATGGACTCTCCTGAAGGCCGAGTCCAGTGCTCCACCCAGGGCAAGCGCTTTTGATGCCAATCTACTTGTTATCTGTCTCCCCCTTCTAGACTTTGAGCCCATTGTTGGGTAGTGATTGTCTCTATCTGTTGCCGAATTCTACTTTCCAAGAGCTTAGTACAGTGCTCTGCACACAGTAAGAGCTCAATAAATACAACTGAATGAATGAAAGCTAGTCAACTTAATAAGTGGGGAAAGGATGCACTAACAGGGCCTGGAATTTTTCCCTCGCCTGCCCAGCCCATTTCCTCTCAGGGGTCCTCAATACAGAGGTCAATGGGTTGGGGCAACAACCTACTTTCAAAGAAATAAAAACACTCCCCCAAGGCAAGGCACAATTGTTTCATTTCCAAACCCGTGGACAACATGTAGTTTGGGTAGCTGCATCACGTAAGAGATTTCTGGAGATGTCTCCAGGATCCAGCTCCTCCCTCCACTCTGCGAGTTCAGGCTGTCTGTGGGGTTTCCTCTAATTTCAAAGTCACTTCAAACTCCACTGTGGAAGAGAGAACTTCCTAACTTCACTTACTGCGAACTACAACCTGGCCCCCATACTTCACTCCTCTAAAGCCAACGTAACCACTGTACCTCAATCTCGTCTATATTGTTGCCGACCTCTCACCCACGTCCTGCCTCTGGTCTGGAACACTTTCTCTCTTCAGATCCAACAGACAATTACCCTCCCCACCTTCAAAGCCTTACTGAAGGCACATCACCTCCAAGAGCCCTTCCCTGACTAAGCCCTCCTTTTCCCACTCCCTTCTGCATCACCCTGATTTGCTCCCTTTATTTATCACCTCCCCCCAACCCCACAGCACTTATGTACCCATCTGTAATTTGTTTATATTAATGTCTGTCTCCCCCTCTAATCTGTATACTCATTATGGACAGGGATTGTGTCTGTTATATTCTTATGTTGTTCTCACCCAAGTACTTATTACAGGGCTCTGCATACTGCAAACACTCAATAAATATGATTGATTGATCAGGGATGGTTCATTTGGGAAAATCTGGTCACTGCAAACTCTGCTTCAGACAAGTGCTCTGCTCGCAGTTATGATAATAATAATAATAATAGCATTTGCTAAGCACTCTCTACGTGCAAAGCACTGTTCTAAGCGCTGGGGAGGAAACAAGGTGATCAGATTGTCCCATGTGGGGTTCACAATCTTTATCCCCATTTTACAGATGAGGTAACTGAGGCCCAGAGAAGTTAAGTGACTTGCCCAAAGTCACACAGCTGACAAGTGGTGGAGCTGGGATTTGAACCCATGACCTCTGACTCCCAAGCCCAGGCTCTTTCCACTGAGCCACGCTGCTTCTCCGGTGCTTAAGCAGTTTATTAAGCAGTTGATGCTTAATAAATACTATAATGACTACGACTGCTCCAGATAGAGTATGAATCTCAGTACAGGCTGCTGAGGCTGAAGTATATCTCCAATGCAAAGAAATAGCCCCATGTGGTGCCTGGATTTTAATTAAAAGCTTGTGGGGTGGAGGGGAGGGGAGGGAAGCACTGCACTCGCTACCACAGACATAAAGAAAAGCCAAGAATTAGGAGTGGGGAGAGGCTCTCCTTTATTCTAGTCCAACTTGGTGTGCGGCCATGGGAAAATTAGAAATGGAATGGACAAGGAACAAAACATGGAACCAATGAATGGAGTTCCGCTGTGCCAGAGCAAATGAGTTTCCCGATTATTTTCTAATTATTATTTTAAGTTCAGAAATGTGAACTTCTGATCTTTATCTTGTCTCTGTCCCTCGCACTTGTCCAAACTCTCTGGTCAGTTCGCCTTTAGGGGTGCAGGGGTTGCATAAAGCAATGCCCCATACCCTACTCTGTAAATGCTCATAAATTCAGTCCTTGTTGTCCCAGTGAGTAAAATGTCTCCTTTATCTTGAAAAGGCCGTGGGTTCAAATTTCTTCAGTACTGGGGATTTAGTAAGATATCTGAAATCCTTCCTTCAGCTGGAGCAGCTCTCCCTGATTATCTAGGTTGATTGCCCCAAGGAGAAAGAGATGAAGGATCCTGGTTGAGCTGGGCGGAGGACGGGGAACAGAAGGGATTCCAGGGAGTCTTGGCTGGATCGCAATCTGGGGTCACCAAGCCCCTAAGTGAAGTTTGGAGAGGGGGGCACTGCCTGGATGCCTTTATGCCATCCTGTGCCTTTTAAGACTTGAAGCAGGCTCTCAAACCTTCTGAGGATTTGGCTGTATTCAACCTCCTACTACACTCTTTATTCCCATTTCTTTGCACTCTCTTACCTTTGCATGTTACCCTCCCTCCGACCCCTGCTTCTTCCCTCTAAAACCATGGTTCTCGGAGTCAAGACGCATATATTACAATCCCAGATCCACCACTTGCTTCCTGTGTGACCTTGGGCAAGTCTTTGAACAGATCAGTTTCCTCGTCTGTAAAATGGAGATGAAAAACTGTGCTCTCCTTGCTCTGTACACAGTAGGTGCTCAATAAATATGATAGAATGAATGAATGAATGAGTCAGATGTGGGATAAGGGCTATGACTGATTGATGAGCATATACTGTATGTACGCCAGCACTTAGTATGTGGTTTGGCATATAGTGAGCACTTTTGAAATATCACAATTATAAGTAGTAACCATCTTCTTCTTCTTCCTCCCTTATCTGCCCATCACCTTAATCTGTTCCCAGGGAAAATTTCTCAAAGATTTTCTCTTTTTTAATTAAAATTTGAAAATGCTATTTTACTCAAACTCCATTACTGCTCTCCTTGTCTGTGACCAAGTGTTCTTGTTACTCATGTCAATAGCATAGCTGATATTCATTCAATCGTTTTTATTGAGCGCTTACTGTGTGCAGAGCACTGTACTAAGCGCTTGGGAAGTACAAGTTGGCAACATATAGAGACGGTCCCTAGCCAACAACGGGATCACAATCTGATATATTCTCTGAAAGAAATGCACGGTATATCTGGACAAAAGTGTCCACTAAAAACTTGTCTGAAGTAGGAGTGGGCAGTAACATCAGGTAAAAATCAAGGACCAGAAGACACAGGAAAATTGAGGGCTTTAGAAAGCAATACTAATGATTCCCTCCATTCCCAGTAGCAGCAGTAGCCAGAGTTTATAAGCATTGCTCTTCTAAGGACTGGCTTAAAACCTCCTTCCTCAGCCTTCCTCAAGTGCCCTACAACCTCCTCCTCTCTGATTTTCTTGCCTCTGATCTTACTCTCCTCAAGTCCATACTCTGCTGCCCAGATCATTTTTCCAAAAGCCTCATTCTGCACCCATTTTCCCCCTCCTCAAAATCCTCAAATTGTCACCTATTCTTTCCACATTAAGCCAAATTCCTGAGCATTGACATTAAGGCACTCAATCAACTGACTCTCTTTCTCTCATCCACTCTCTTCTCTTACCCAGCTTGCACTCTTCATTCCGCTCCATCTCACCCACTCACCATGCCTCATTCTCCTCCCTCCCACCATCTATCTCTTGCCCCCGCCCTTCTCCCTGCTTGGAATTCTCCACATTCAAATCCTTCAGTCCGCAGCTCTCCCCAACTTCAAAATCCT
The DNA here is from genome assembly GCF_015852505.1 of Tachyglossus aculeatus. NCBI lineage: Eukaryota > Metazoa > Chordata > Mammalia > Monotremata > Tachyglossidae > Tachyglossus > Tachyglossus aculeatus. The sequence goes on along the minus strand of NC_052074.1, from coordinate 26,139,708 downwards.
TCTGAAATCACATGATCTCCAGCAGAATTTCCCCCACTAATTTCTACTCTCCCCAGTTTACATCCTCCAATTGCCACTTCAGCACTAATAGCCTCCTGTAGCACTTTACTACATGCATTACGAATGCCATTAAGCACTCTCATGTACATAGAACCATTACCCTCTTCCTCGGATCTTTAATATATGTTTTAGTATCTGTCTCCCCTGTTGGTTTGTAAAGTCCTTGACCGTCAGCTCCTTGTGGTCAGGGATCGCATCTACCAACTCCATTTTCCCAAGAGCTTAGTTCAGTGCTCTGCACAGAAGTGCTCAAAAAATACAATTGTTGGGTGTTGTGTGTGATCATATTTATTGAACGCTTGGGAGAGTACAACACAACAATAAAACAGACACAGTGCCTGCTCACAGTGAGTTTACACTGTAGAAGGGGATGGTGGGAAATCACATTTTCTAATCCTATGTACCCTCTCAGATGCTTATTACACTCTTTTGCACCAGTATGAACTCAAATATTAATGATTGTTTGACTGATTAAACTCCTGTTGGATGTATAAACGCCTGGTCTACCATACAAGCACAAGCAGGGAGATTTGGCAAAGAAATCCAACAGTGAACTACCAGGCTCGGCTCCCCGAGGCACTTAGGTGCCTATCTTTAATCTCTATTGTTTCCTCCCCCAGTCATTTGTTTTAGTGTCTGTTTCCCCAGCAAGATTATAAACTCCCTGAGGGCTGAGGGGGTGGGTAGGTTGTGTCTATTAATTTCAATGAAGCTTCCAAGCTCTTAATCTATTGCTTTGTGCTGTGCACACATTAGGCACTGAGTAAATATCACTGATGAATTTATGTCTAGGGACTCTGTAGTCTCCCAAATGCTTAGTACAGTGATCAGTACATAATACGCACTCAGTAAATACCACTGACTGATTGGAAGAATAAGTGGATAAATGAGTAGGATATGTATGGTCAATATTTACCTAAGTTCTAAGGGTTGATTGAGATTACTCAAGGGCTATAGCTGATGCAGAAATGCTAAATTGGTAGTCGAGGAGCTAGAACCTGGAAAGAAAAGAAATCTGGAAGTGATGCGATTTCAAGAGGGCTTTGTACATGGGGAGAACTGTTTTCTGAAGGCTCAGAGTTGGGTGGGAACTTCAGGCCACGGGGAGAAACAATTTAGCAAGAGCTCAGAGAAGCAGTAGAAGAGAAGGTGGCCCAAGTTCCCTTGTGAGGAACAGAGAGGATGAACTGAGTCTTAGCGAGAGAAAAGAGCAGATACGTTAGAGGGAGGGAGCTGTTTTAAGTACTGTCTTGCCAATAAATTTGCCGCAATACTGAATTGCTTGAAGCTGTGCTTTATTATGCATTTCAAATGTTTGTTCTGCCCTCTCTGTTTCCATATGTTCTTTTTCAGTACACACACACAACAGCTGCTTGCCTATTGCTATGGTAATGATCACAATCATTTTGACATTTTTAAAGTTATTACCATGTGCTAAGCACTGAGGTGGCTGCAAAGTTATGAGGTAAGTCACAGTACCAGTCTCACGTGGGACTCACAAGCTACCTTATTCCTATTTTATGGCTGAGGAAACTAAGGCCCAGAGAGGTTAAATGGCTTGTTCAAGATCTCACACCCTAAACCAGTGGCAGAGCTGGAACTCAAACTCAGCTGTGTCTTAGTATTCTGCTTGTTGGGAGACACAGTGTTCCCCAGTTCCAAATAGGAGCCCAACAAGAAGATGGTGATCGGATCTATGCAAGATCTGGCCCCAAAAGTTGTGTGTGATCTGATTCCCTCTTCTCTCTAAACTGTAAGCTAAACTTCCTACCAACTCTGTTACATGTGCTCTTCCAAGAGCTTAGTACAGTGCTCTGAACACAGTAAGCACTCAATAAATACAATTGATTCGTTGATTGATTGATTCTTCCTGCACTGAAGTTCCCTCCTAGCAAGGCTGTGAGCCCCATGTGGACAGAGACTGTGTCCAGCCTGATAATATTATATCTACTCCAGTGCTTAGTACAATTCTTGGCACATAGTAAATGCTTAACAAATACTACCGTTAGCAAATACCACAATTAAGTCACCTGTCTTCCGGTCTCGTACTTTTTCCAATTGGCCATGCTGCTATTACTCATTCTCCCACGTCCCACCCAGCAAAGCTGTGTTTCAGTGAATGTTGTGGAAATGTTGGAAAGCTGACTGCATTCTAGGACCACATCACTGATGATTCGGTTTTGCCACTTGGGGTTAAGTATGACTTATTTGTGATGATGAAACTGCTCAAGAAAACAGATGTGCCTTTTCTGACACATCTAAGTCTCACAGCAAATAGAAAGTTAAGGCAGTGCTGCAGCTTTGTTGACTTTTATACGAAGCTTAGTAACCTGTTGTCCCAGACTCTGTCAGTCTCCCTATCAGCTCTCTCTATTTATTTTTCTACCCTTTGACTACCCTCAAATCACCCATATTAGAATACAGTGACCACATTTGGCTTTGTGCTGCCAAAGGAAATCTTTGGATGTGTGGAGGGTTACCCTAGTTTATCATCATCACCTGTTTTCTTTACTTTTTTATGATATTTGTTAAGCACTTACTATATTCCAGGCACTATAATAAGGCTGGGAGTAGATACAAGCTTATCAGGTTGGACACAGCGCCTGTTCCACATGGGGCTCACAGTCTTAATTCCTACTTTGCAGATGAGAGAACAGAGGCACAGAGAGATTAAGTGACTTGTCCAGGTCACACAGCAGACAAATGTCAAAAGTTGTAGTCAGACCATTATCAGTCAAATACTCTGAGCTGCCAAGACACGGAGAAGTGACTTGCCCAGGGTCACATAGCAGACGAATGGGAGAGTCAGGCTTAGAACTAACGTCCTCTGATTCCCAGGCCATCGCTCTCTCCACTAGCCCATGCTACCTCTGATATATCTGTCCTTCACCTCCTCCACCTTATCCCAAAGACCATGGTCAATCAGAAACCCCTCAGCAGTCAGAAAAGGGAGAACAGGGGAAGGATTATTCATAAACCTGGTTAATCCACAAACCAGATAATCAACATTCAGTAGTGTTCCATTACCCCCCAGTTCTTTGGAACACAAATCATTTAGCAGATTCATTCTGATTTTTCCTTACAGCACCTCAAGCAAGTGGATGGATGGTATCCATCACGTTTTACCATGAGAAAATAAATCTGGTCCAGAGAGACAGTTAACCCCATTCCCATCACACAGTAAATCCAGTTCAGCATACAATTCCCAGTCCAACCAGAGCTCCAAGAAGCAAGATCTGTATCAATAATAACAATGATAATGACATTTGTTAAGCGCTTACTATGTGCAAAGCACTATTCTAAGGCTAGGGAGGTTACAATGTTGTCCCACAGGGGGCTCACAGTCTTCATCCCCATTTTACAGATGAGGTATCTGAGGCACAGAGAAGTTAAGTGACTCACCCAAAGTCACGCAGCTGACAATTGGCAGAGTAGGGATTCGAACCCATGACCTCTGACTCCAAAGCCTGGGCTCTTTCCACTGAGCCACGCTGCTTCTCAATCTTTTGTCCTGTGATGAGAGAGATGCTCTTCAACAGTTCTAAGATGCTCCATATCCTAGGGTTGACCTGCCGCCCCTGACAGGGAAGGAAAAGGGCCGGAAATGACATCAGCCCCTAAATAGCCTCCTGGATAAATCTAAAGCTCCTTGTCATTTGGAGATATTTTCAAAACAGAATGGGAAAGAGGAGAAGCACAGTGCCAATCTCCCTCCTTGATTCCATCTCCTCCTTGCCTCCACCCCCAGCATCTCCCCGACAGAAGGAGAAGCAACCTAATGGATAGAACACAGGCCTGGGGGTCATAAGGATCTGGGTTCTAATCCCTTCTCCACCACTTGCCGGCTGTGTAACCTTTGGCAAGTTGCTTCGCGGCTCTGTATCTCAGTTACCTCAGCTGGAAAAATGGGGATTAAGACTGTGAGCCCCGTGTGGGACAGGGATTGGGTCCAACCCAATTTGCTTGTATCTTCTCCAGTGCCTGGCACAAAATAAGTGCTTAACAAGTACCACGATTAGTACAATCATTAAAGGAAGGGAGCCAGCAGAGCTTCTCTTTATAGTGGAGTTATCCCAACTCTCGCTGCTAGGTGGTTGGGCTAATCTTTTCCTTACAAAAGACTGTAAAAAACCAAATCTCTCTGCTCTTGTGTAGAGGAAGCTGACAAAGAAATGGCCTCTCTCAATAAAGAGTTGGGATGAGGGAGATACAGGTCAGCAGCAGGCAAAGTAAATGACCAAGAGCAGGGTGGTTTAGGCCTGTAGGTGTTGGCCATCCAGTGTTTGGGGACCTGTCTCCACTGATCCAGGTTGGTGGAATATCCAAGGAAGAGGAATTCTGTTTTAGAGCAGCGTGGCCTGATGGATAGAAAACGGGCCTGGAAGTCGGAAGGACCTGCGTTCTAAATCCCAGCTCTGCCATTTGTCTGCTGTGTCACCTGGGCAAGTCACTTCGCTTCTCTGGGCCTCAGTCACCTCATCTGTAAAATGGGGATTAAGACTGTGAGCCCCATATGAGACAATGGATTGAGTCTGACCAGATTACCTTGTAACTACCTCAGTGCCTAGAACAGTGCCTGGCATGTAGTAAGCACTTAAATACCATTAAAATAATAACAATAATAACAATAATAATAATAATAATTCCTTGGAACTGTGGCCTTGAGAGATATTGGTGGAGAAAATTTCAGAGAACCGACTGATAGAAATTAAATGGTAAGCCAATACTCCCTCTCCCTGACCCAACCATGACCCAGGACACTGGAAAATTAGTCTATATGCCTGGCATGACCACTGGGACAATGGAAAATGGCTCTAGAATCCCCTCTTGCCGAACTGTGGTGAAACCTTTGAACGATTCACATTCAAAAGGAGTGACATGATTTATCCACGTTAGCCCAGAGCAAGCATATGACCATCCTGTGTGTTCTCTCTGTGAACTCAGATATCCACATATATACGCATATTTACCTTCATTGCACTCAAACATACGCCAAGTGCTACCACGTAGTTAATAATCTCTTCCTCATGGCACACCAGACTGGTCTCTCCATCACTATAATCGGCCAAGAATCCAAATGCACACCATTAAGTTTGAGGTTATTCTGTATTTTTCTCTAGTCTTTTTTCACCTTTTGGTTTCCCTGCATCAGCTCATTATGGTGGATTTCATGGGGCTGCACACTCCCCTCACATATCTTAATGATGGCATTTGCTAAGTGCTTACTCTTTGCTAAGCCCTGTGTTAAGCGCTGGTTTTGCTGGCTTAGAACCATGATCCAATGCAGTTTCTGCTCTAAACTGGACTCACAGCCTAAGGGGGAGGGAGAACAGGTATCTCACTCCCTTTAGACTATAAGCTAGACTGTGGGCTTACCACTCTGTTATAGTGAGCTCTCCCAAGCATTTAGTACAGTGCTCTGCACACACTAAGTGCTCAATAAGATGGATTCTTCGATTAGTTTAGTGCTCTGCCCACAGTAAGCGCTCAATAAATACCATCGATTGACAGATGAGGAAACAGGTGCAGAGAAGTGAAGTGACTCTCCCAAGGTCACCCAGCAAGCAAATGGGGGGAAAAAACTCAGGTCTCCTGACTCCTAGTCTATTGTTCCATTTATTGGGACACCCAGGCTGCCACCAAGTCATTCTGGCAAGCTCACTGTTGCAAAACTGGAAACCAGAATGTGTTCTGAGATTTCAGGATTCGTGGGTTTTTCTCTCCCGTTAGCATTTATTAACTGCTGATGCTAAGGAAACTGCTCAAGGAGCCTCATGAATAGTTTTGTCTACGATGATGATGATGGTGTTTGTTAAGCGCTTACTAAGCACTGGGGTAGATACAAGGTAATCAGGTTGTCCCACATGGGGCTCACGGTTCCAATTCCACAGTCAGAGAGAAGACTTAGACACTAATAATATCACACTCTGTGGTTGTGGACTTTGCTGTCAACCTCCATGAGCTAGCCTCCTATAGGTCATACAGGATTTTTTAAATTAATCCTCTACTGGCCTTTCCAGAGAAACATCAGGGGGCTGGGCTGCATCAATAGCAGAATGAATAACCCCCAGCGATTGATCCAGAATGCGAAAGGTCCACCAGAGGCAGAATATAATAGTAATAATAATAATGATGGCATTAAGCGCTTACTATGTACCAAGCTCTGTTCTAAATGCAGGGGAGGTTACAAGGTGATCAGGTTGTCCCTCGGGGAATCACAGTCTTCATCCCCATTTTACAGATGAAGTAACTGAGGCACAGAGAAATTGTGACTTGCCCAAAGTCACACAGCTGACAATTGCTGGAGTTGGGATTTGAACCCATGACCTCTGACTCCAAAGCCCATGCCCTTTCCACTGAACCACGCTGACTATGTGGCCTAATAGATAGAGCCTGGGCCTAAGAGTCAGAAGGAGCTGGGGTTCTAATCCCAGTTCCACCACTTGTCTGCTGTGTGGCCTTGGGCAAGTCACTTTACTTCTGTGTGCCTCAGTTTCTTCCTCTGTAAAATGGGGATTATGGCTGTGATCCTCATGTAGGACAGTGGCTGGGTCCAACCCGATTTGCTTGTAACACACACCCCCACCCTAAGCACTTAGTACAATCCCTGGTGCAGATTAAGCACTCAAACACCGCAATTATTATTAATAAATAACTTCCGCACTTTTATTGAAATACGATTTCTTTCAGAAAATGTCAAATGAAATTCAGTGACTGGAAAGTACGACGGGGGTATTGAGTTCTTTGGGCATGGACTTTTCTTTGCAGAGAAAGAGCTGTATGTTCTGTGGTATCTTGGCAGGGGGCTCCTAGCACTCTCCTCGGCCTTATGTTCTCATTTACACTGCAGAGTCACTTACTGCTTACAATGTCTGGCATCCCAGGGGCTTCCCTGTGATAGTTAACTATAAGTTAACTTGTGGGCAGAACAAGAGTCTGGAAACACCGGAGCCTCCAGATCAAACACAAGTGCCCTAGAAAATGCCGACCCAACATTTAAGGAGCTGGGTCAGACAGGAGAGAGCCTTTTCTGAATGCAGAGTAAAGGCTTAATAAATGCCATAGTTATTATTAATCGATCGATCAATCAGTTGTATTTATCAGGCACTTACTGTGTGCAGAGAACTGTATTAATTGTTTGGGAGAGTTCAATATAACAGTAAAAGAGTCGGTGAAAGCGTCCCCTGCCCACAGTGAGTTTACAAGTTTACAGCTTTAATTCCCTATTTATTTTCCCATTTTGCCACTCACTGCCACAAACCCAGGTACAGTCTTTTCTGGATGGAAGTAGTATTTTAAGGGCAGGTGAATGAACCGGGACAAGAAAGGAAAGACTATAGAGATGGGGGTTCTAATCCTGCTCCATTATTTACTGCTATGAGACACTGGGCAAATCACTTAACTCCTCTGTGCCTTGTTTCCTCCTCTATAAAATACCTGTTTTCCTTCCTGCTTAGACTGTGAGCCCCCTGTAGGGCAGGGACTTTGCCCATTCTGATTATCCTGTAACTCCTCCAGTGTTTAGTATAGTGTTTGGCACATAGTAAGCGCTTAACAGATACTACAGCTATTATTATAACACTTATGCTTTGCATGCACCATCCGAGGGTCAGGGCTCCACAAACCCCACATTCCTGGCATTGGTCTCTAGGCTGCTCACCTTCTGAGCACGCAGAATAGGACATCCACACCCACTCCATCCATACCTCCTTGGGGGAACAGAACAAGAAAGGAACATATCCTTCTCCCTCCAGGGGAATGGTGAGAAGCAAGAAATCTGTTGATTCAGAGGTTTCAATCAGGGTTGTTTGGTCTTTTTACAGCCCTGGTAGCCAATATTGCAAACAGTGGAGTTAGGTCAGTAGGTCTAGCGGAAAGAGCCCATGCTGGGAGTCCCAGGTAATGGCTGCAGAGTCAGAGGACCTGCGTTCTAATCCTGCCTCCTCTGTTTGTCTGCTGTGTGTATTTGGGAAACTCACTTCACTTCTCTGTGCCTCAGTTGCCTCATCTGTACAATGGGGGTTGAGGCTGTGAGCCCCATGTGGGACAGGGACTGTGTCCAACCTGGTTACCTTGTATCTACCCCAGTGCTTAGGACAGGGCCTGGCATATAACACTTAAATATCATTCTTTTTTTAAAAAAGGACTCCCCCAACTTCTTGTCTATTTTTTGACCTTTATCCCCACTCCCTCGGCAATCCGATTAGAGGTTCAATGACTCCGTCCACGAGCCAGAAATCGAAAAGTTAGACCCCCTTCGGTCTTGGATCAAAGACTAGTTTCCAACAAGCCCCACCACCCAATTTTACCAGTAAGGTTGCCTAACCCCATCAAAATTTCCCTCAGCTATTCTTTAACAAGTGTAGAAACTTTCTACCAGGGCTTATTATTCTTCCTGTGATCCTGAGACTCTCCCCTTAGAAATCATCACACTAACCAACGGAGGTGAAAAATATCTCTGACCTCCCTAATGCCAAAGCCAGAACTATTTGTAACTCTGACAGCTTCTGGGCCTCAGTGAAAAGTATGTGACCACAAAGTTTCAAACAGCCGTCCGGTGGCATGTACTTCAAGTTATTTTGTTTAGAAAGGGGAACAGAAAATAATTGCGTCAACAAGCAATGGAATGGAATTGCTCTTGGGGACCAGAAATTTCCAATAGAGCAGCAGCAGAACAGGCTGAGAAGCGACATAAAAAGAATCACTGTGGTGAGCCTGGCTTCTTTCTGCAATTACCCATATGGATATGTGGGGCATATCTCGACAACTTGTAGTATGGCCTTAAGTAAAACCTCATGCCTCCTGGCATAATAATAAAAACAGTGGCATTTGCTAAGCGCTTACTATGTGTCAGGCACTTTACTAAGCCCTGGGGTGGATACGAGCAAATTGGGTTGGACACAGTCCCTATCCCTCATGGGGCTCACAGTCTTCCCCCACTATTTTACAAATGTAATAGGCACAGAGAAGTGAAGTGAAGTGACCAAGGTCACACAGCAGACAAGTGGCAGAGTCAGGATTAGAACCCAGGTCCCTATGGCTTCCAGGCCTATGCTCTATCCTCTGGGCCCAACACTTTTTCCTGATATAGTGGTTAGTCAGGGGTATCAACCAATCGTTCGAGCCACCCTCCGCTACCCTAAAATCTCTTTCCCCACTTTCCCCCGTGGCACTGTCATGTGATAGGTGATCACCATTAGATGATTTAGCCCAAGGCTCTAACTTCAACTAACACCACTATCCTCCTTTTACTCACAGGCCTTGGCATTATCCTCAACTCGTCTCAATCATTCAAACCACATATTCAATCTGCCCCCTTATCCTGTCAGTTCGCCCTTCGCAATATCAGTTAAATCTGCCCCGTCTTCTCCATCCAGACTGCTACCATACTGATCCAAGAATTTATCCTCTAAATTGTAAGCTCATTATGGACAGGAAATAAGCCCGCTAATTATGTTGCATTGTACTCTCCCACGCTCTTAGCACAGGGCTCTGCACATAGTAAGTGCTCAAAACCGCAGATACAAACTAATCAGGTTGGACACGGTCCATATCCCACGTGGCATCCACAGTCTTAATCCCATTTTACTGCTGAGGTAACTGAGTCACAGAGAAGTGAAGTGACTTGCCTAAGGTCACACAGCAGAGAAGCAGCAGAGACAGGATTAGAACTCAGGTCCTTCTGACTTATAGGCCCCTGCTCTTTCTACTTGACCACGCTGCTTCTCGGGTTCTCTCTGCCACAGCAGGATCTGAGGAGTCTCACTAAGACACCCCCAGGGGCCTGATGATGATGGCCTTGAGATTTCTTCCCAACTGAGCACTTGCCCCAGAGATCAGGCTAAAAGGAGAGTGGACCAGATCTAGATGCTCCAAGACCTGCTAAAGATCAGAGTTTCTTTCCTAAGAAGAAAGAACCGTCTCTCCCTCCATCCTCAGGTTCAGCCTGTTAGCCTGCTCTCTCCGATTTCTTTGTCCCTCCCCGTGCCGGAGGGAGTAATTTACCCACTGCGCTTGGAATGAGCGGGGAAAACAAACCATTAGGGGAGAGAAAAAATAGCCATTCATCCCAAAATAGCGTTCTGAAAACTTGCCCGCAGTCAAAATCCCCCTTGTTTACAGCAGAGACATTTCATTATTTTGACGGAGCATAAGAGTTGATGAATCACCCACAAGTCTGCCCAGTGAGCGATGACTTTTGATGATCCAAGTGATGATAAGGCTAGGAGGGGTTTTGTCTTTCAGGTGGGGGCTCCGTTGCTTTACCCCTTTGAAATGTTCTTACAGACTCAGCATCCAGAGACGCACGCAGCAGGACAAATAGCCAAGTCGGAAACATTGATTTCCCAGGATTTCTGTCGTTGACCCTGTCTTCGATAATGATAAAACCACCTTCCCTGTGTCTCGCAGACAGATGGGCCTAAATCCAGATCTCTTAAGTGGCAGAGGCGAGAGTTGGAAGCAGTGTTCTTTGCATTGATGCGTAGGGAAGGTCAAGTTGCGGCAGACTACAGATACTCTAAGGACCTAGAGACTAGGGGACTCCTCTAAAACACATGGGATGGGCTGGAAGAGAAGACCGGCAGCTGCTTTTCTGGGTTCCCAAACTCTATCTCCATGTCTGTAAATTCCTCAAGGGCAGGGATCATGTCTATTTCCTCTATTGCACTCTCCCAAGTGCTCAGTACACAGGAAATGCTTAGTGAGTACCACTGATTTAATCAATTTCTGCAGCAGGATAGTAACAGAGTGCAGTAGAGCCATGGTAGCAAACTGTTCATGTGTGGCTGTATTTGAGAGAAAAAAGCAGTCCAGATAATGGGCTCCTTTACCTTAGGAGCAGCATACAATCTCATACCCTCCTGATCAGAGAAAATTCCTGTTGTAAGCAGGAAGGAGCACAGCAAGTAGAAAGAGCACAGACTGGAGTATCAGGAGACCTGAGTTCTAATCCCAAGTCTGCTGGGTGACCTTGGGGAAATAGCATAACTTCTCTGGGCCTCAATTTCCTCATCTGTTAAAATGAAGATTTGACCCTTAAGGAATGAGCCTCATGAGGGTTGGGGACTATGATTTGTTTATGTCAACTGGTTGGATTTACCGAGTGTTTACTGTGTGCAGAGCACTGCATTAAGTGCTTGGGAGAGTACAATGTAACAGAGTTGGTAGACACATTCCCTGCCCACAACGAGCTTACAGTTTATCTTATATCTACCCCTGAATTTAGTGGAGAGCTTGGTAACAGCCGTAAACTCCTTGTGGGCAAGGAGCATGTCTACCAACTCTGTTGTTTTGTACTTCCAAGTGCTTAGTGCTTGCTGTTTATACAGTAAATGCTCAATAAATACTACAGATTGATTGACTGGTAGTAAGCATTTAATGCTGTGTGACCTTGGGCAAATCACTTAACTTCTCTGTGCCTCAATTACCTCATCTGTAAAATGGGGATTAAGACTGCAAGCTCCATGTGGTACACAGACTGTGTCCAACCTGACTAGCTTGTATCTATCACAGCGCTTAATACAGTGTCTGGCACAGAGTAACCACTTAATAAATACCTTGTTAAAAAAACTCAATTATTATCACCCCTGAGTCATCTGTCTTGTTGTTGCTTCCATTTCCAGGGGCGCCAAAGCAGAGAGGCAGGCCTGGGCTCACGTATGGTGCTAAAGAAAGGATAGACAAAGTTTATAAAATGATATGCCCGTTGTTGTCTCTGTTGCCGAATTGTGATTTCCAACTACTTAGAACAGTGCTCTGCACACAGTAAGTGCTCAATAAATACAACTGAATGAATGTTGTGTCTATAGAGCTCTTCTACACACAACACTTTCCGTCCCTTGTCTTGTCTTATGCCGTCAAATTGTTTCTGACCCATAGCGATACTACGAGTGGACACATCCCTCCCAGAACGCCCCGCTCTCCAACTGCAATCGTTTTGGTAGTGTATCCATAGAGTTTTCATGGTTAAAATATGGAAGTGGTTTATCACTGCTGCCTTCCGTGCAGTCAACTTGAGTCTCCACCCTCAACTCTCTCCCGAGCTGCTGCTGCCCAGCACGGGTGAGTTTTGACTTGTAGCAGATTGCCTTCCACTAGCTAGCCACTGCTAGAAATGGAATGGACAGGCCTCTGCTTGACTCTCCCTCCCATAGCGGAGGCTGGTAGAGTACTGGAAACTCTCCAGGTGCGACCCTGTTCTGTTCCTAGCGGCCCTTTATTTTGAAGATGGTGATGTCTCCGGGAAAACAACTAAATTGAAGTCTCTGCAAAGACATTGGTTGAAAACTGGAGCAATCAAAGCTCAATAATGATTCAAGTTATTTCAAGAATCATCAGCCTTTCAGGGGGCTCCCTCAAAAAGGTCAGCCCTTTTGGTTTCCAAACCCCACTGCCTCACTCTCCACCATTGGCTCCACCTCATGTGGGCTCCCACTAAACCTCACCCACTCCCCACTTAATAATAATGGTGGTATTTACTAAGTGCTTACCATGTGCCAAGCACTGTACTAAGCACTGCAATAGATATAAGACATTCAGGTCCCACACCGAGCTCATAGGCCAAGTAGGAGGGGATTGAATCCTACCGGAAAGAACACAGGCTTGGGAGTCAGAGTTCGTGGGTTCTAATCCCGGCTCTCCCACCTGCCAGCTGTGTGACCTTGGGCAAGTCACTTCACTTCTCTGTGCCTCAGTTACCTCATCTGTAAAATGGGGGTGAAGACTGTGAGGCCTACGTGGGACAACCTGATTACCTTGTATCCTCCCCAGCGCTTAGAACAGTGCTTGGCATATAGTAAGTGCTTAACAAATACCAACATTATTATTATTATTTTGCAGTGGAGAGTACTGAGGCATAGAGAAGTAAAGTGATTTGCCCAAGGTCACACAGCAGGTACGTGGCAGAATTGGGATGAGAACCCAGATCCTCTGACTCTCCGGGCAATGTTCTTTCCCCCTAGGCCACACATCCCCATTTTACAGATGAGGGAACTGGGGCATGGAGAAGTTAAGTGACTTCTCCAAGATCACACAGCCAATGAGTGGCAGAGTCAGGATGTCAGGATTAGAAGCCAGGCCCTCTGACTAGACCACATTGCTTTTCATCTGCTATTATATTATATTAGGTTTCTAATGATGCCTTTTCCCCTCACCCATCCCTATTTCAAAAAGGTAGCCCACACAGACCCCCCAAATGATTAAAGCCCATCCACCAGAATGAGTCAGAATTAACCTAATTTTTCATCAGAATTTCCTTCTGATCATAGTAGGGTTCTTTTTCCACGGTCCTATTTCCATCACCTTCCATTGGATCATTCATCTCCAATGTCACAGGGTTAATTATTTTTTGTGTGTATGTGTGCGTGTTTTAATGATATTTATTAAGCTCTTACTACATGCCAGGAATTATTCTAAGCACTGGGGTGGATAATAATGATAATGATGATGGCATTTATTAAGCACTTACTATGTGCAAAGCACTGTTCTAAGCGCTGGGGAGTTTACAAGGTGATCAGGTTGTCCCACGGGGGGCTCACAGTCTTAATCCCCATTTTATAGATGAGGTAAGTGAGGCACAGAGAAGTTAAGTGACTTGCCCAAAGTCACACAGCTGACAATTGGCAGAGCTGGGATTTGAACCCATGACCTCTGACTCCAAAGCCTGGGCTCTTTCCACTGAGCCACGCTGCTTCTCAAATGAAAAGCAATCAGGTTGGACACAGTCCACGTCCCATATGGCGCTCACAGTCTTAATTACAGATGAGATAACAGAGAAGTAAAGTAACTTTCCCAAGGTCACGCAGCAGACACGTGGTGAAATGAGGATTAGAACCCAGGTCCTTCTGTCTGCCGGACCCTTGCTCTACCCACTAGGCTGTGCTTCTCTCATTTTATCCTTTCATTTCATACTCCCAACGTAACTGTAATGTAGTATTAGAGACTGTTTACATGCAGCAGTCAGAAGAAATTATCTCAGGGTTAAAGAACTGTAAAATGAAAAATATCACAAGACAGAAGGCCTGGCTTCCAAACCTCAGTAGGCAATGGTGATATTCATTCATTCATTTATTCAATCATTTAATAATAATAATAATAATAATGATGGCATTTATTAAGCACTTACTATGTGCAAAGCACTGTTCTAAGTGCTGGGGAGGTGACAAGGAGATCAGGTTGTCTCACAGGGGGCTCACAGTTTTAATCCACATTTTACGGATGAGGGAACTGAGGCACAGAGGAGTTAAGTGACTTGCCCAAAGTCACACAGCTGACAATTGGCAGAGCTGGGATTCGAACCCATGACCCCTGACTCCAGAGCCCGTGCTCTTTCCACTGAGCCATCCTGCTTGTCTATTGAGTGTTTACTGTGTACTAAGCACTGTACTAAGTGCTTGGAAATTACAATTCGGCAACAAATAGAGAAAATCCCTACCCAACAACAGGCTCACAGTCTAGAAGGGGTGAGATAGACAACAAAACAAAACAAGTAGACGAGCTTCAATAGCATCAAATTAGGTAAATAGAATTATATATACACATCATTAATAAAATAGAATAATAAATATGTACCAATATCCACAAGTACTATGGGGTGGGGAAGGGGTAGAGCGGGGGGGGGGGGGCGATAGGTAGGGGAGGAGGAGCAGAGGAAAATGGGGGCTCAGTCTGGGAAGGCTTCCTGGAGGAGGTGAGATATGAAGCTCTGCATAATTCCTACCCATTTTACCTCAGTATCAATTTAAGAAACAAGTTTAATCCCAATTAATAAGAGTTTCTTAATTGACAGCAAACAGAGAATTTCAAAAGTTGCTAGGGGCAAGCCCACAGGAGTCTTAATCTTCCCAAATACGGTCCAAGGAACCACTAGTTTACCAAGCCATCTACACTGTTAACAAAAAAAGCACTCAGCCTCTTTCTTACCAACCCCCCCAGTTGCAAAACAGAAGCAGAGCAAGGGCCAAAGAAAATCTCTCTGCTATGAGCATATATGCTCTTACACCAGATGCCCACAGAAGAGTCAAATGGCAGTGGTGGAAGAAAAGAAATTGAAACCTAAAAGCAGACTGAAACTCCTCTTAAATTCATGGCAGGGCTTCCAAAATTTCATTGACCAGAACCCAGATGACACCAAACTCCCCAACAATGCTGGAAGAAGTAGACAGACATTGGCCTTCTTCAGCTGGGAAAGGGTGATTGCAACAATTTTCTTACCTTGTAGGTCACTGATGGGTTTAAGGCTTCACGCGTGAATATTCAGGCCACAATCATCCAGCAGCGGGTGAGTTGGAATGAAGATTTTCACCCTTTTTGCACAGATGGAGGGACTCAAGCTAGCTCGGAACATACTTCCACACACACCTGAGGGACCTAATGGATCAGCTTTCCTTCCCCCTGACTCATAGGATCTCCTCTGAATTAGATCACTTCATAGCAGGGGGAGCTATTATACGAGACAGGGGCTCTCTCCAAATTTCCCCCTTTCTCCTCTAAATGATAAACTCTTTGTGGGCAGGAAATATATCTGCCAACTGGGTTATATCAAACTATCCCAAGTGCTTAGAGCTGTGCTCTATGCCCAGTAAGGACTCAATAAATACCACTGATTGGTTGATTGATTGACTCTAGGATTTTTTTCTGGCAAAGGAAAATCCAAATTAGCCAGTGTACTTTTACATGCCACGCTTTGGATCACTATCAGTTAGCGTACTGACGTTACAATAGAAACATTGACTTCGTCATTATCCATTCTTCAAGCCTACACACACTGTATCAATTATCTAATCACTCAGTAATTAACTTGACATTTACAAAGTGCCTGGAGTGTCTTCAGATAAAGGCGCTTTATTCAAATGAGATGATACTATAATTTGGCTCTTATGACACAACATTAGTAAAGAAAAAAACTGAAACGCTGCATGATATACACAACCATCAGCATTGCTTAGAAAACGTGGCAGCTTTATCCTAATCTACCTTCCTTGGGGAGGTGTGTGTTTTATAGGTGTCACGGAGATTTTGGAAGTTAATTTGGGAGATCTTCTAGATAAGAAAAGATCATGTGTGTGTTAGAGATAAATTATGGCGAATGGGACAACTTAGACTCCTGAAAAGTTCACTGCACAAGGAGACTGGGACCTACTCCTTCTTCTGAATAAGTTATTGACAGTGGATATGATATTTTTATTGGTAGCATTATGGTATTTATTAAGCAAATACAGAGACTTCCAAGAGTTATTTGAGGCAAGCCAAATAGAGTCTTAGTTTTCTTGGATGCCGCTGGAGTAGATAGAAGGTAAGGAGATTAGACACGGTCCCCTTACCATGTGAAGTCCACCATCTTTTTTTTTTTTTTAAAGTATTTTTTAAGAGCTTCCCAAGTGCCAGGCACTGTTCTAAGGTCTGGGGTAGATACAAGGTAATCAGGTTGGACACAGTCCCTGTCCCAAATGGGGCTCACAGCCTTAATCCCCATTTTACAGCTGAGATAACTGAGGCACAGAGAAGTGAAGTGACTTGCCCAAGGTGACACAGCAAGCTAGTGGCAGAGCAGGCAGTGAGTGACAGCACAAAAATAATAATACTTGTGGTATCCGTCACGCACCGTACTAAGCACTCGGGTTGATACAAGATAATCAGTTTCCACATGGGGCTCACAGTCTAAGTAGGACGGAGACAGATAGTGAATCCCCATTTCACAGACGAGGGAACTGAGGCAGAGAGAAGTTAAGTGACTTGCCTCAGGTCACACAGCAGTTAAGTGGCGGAGCAGGGATTAGAATCCAGGTCCTCTGCTTCCAAGGCCCCTGCTCTTCCAAGAGGCCACATTACTTCTCAGCATGATAGCATCCATGAATGTGTCACTGAGAGGTCACTGTGATTATGAAAATAAGGCAGTTTTTTAGATTCCATAATAATTTTTGTATTTGTTGAATGCTTACTTTATGCCAGGCGCCATTCTAATCCAGTTGGACACAGTCCCTGTCCCACATGGGGTTCACAGTCTTAGTCCCCATTTGCCAGATGAGGTAACTGAGGCACAGAGAAGTGAAGTGACTTGCCAACGATCAGCAGGCAAGTGGCATTGCGGGGATTAGAACTCAGCTCCTTCTGACTCCTGGCTCGGGGTCTATCCACTAGGCCACGTTGCTTCTCTGCTCTCTCACCCTTAGCGGAAACTCGGTTTGGAGTGCCGTGTTTTTCTTAGGACTTCATTCAATCAATGTCTAGCATGAATTGAGCATCTACTGAGGGCCAACCTCTGATTTAAGTGCTTAGGAGAACATTTAACAGAAATTTAGGCTGTGTAATCCATCTCAGCTTTAATCCCCCTTTTGCAGATGAGGTAACTGAGGCACAGAGAAGTTAAACGATTGGCCCAATGTCAAACAGCAGGTAAGTGTTGGAGCTGTGATTAGAATTCAGGTCCTCTGATTCTCAGGCCTGTGCTCTTTCCGCTAGGCCATCCTGCTTCTTAGGTGGTTATCCCAGCTTGATCAGTGCCCCTTGTCAGTCGGTCAGTCAATCATATTTATTGAGCGCTTACTGTGTGTGGCACTGTACTAAGCAGTTGGGAGAGAACAATGGAACAATATAACAGACACATTCTCTGCCCACAGCGAGCTTACAGTCTACGGAGGGAAACGGCAGTGCAGTGCAGCCTTCAAAGGAGGGGAAGATTTAGGCAGAGCTTGGTTCATTCATTCATTCATTCATTCAATCATATTTATTGAGCACTTACGGTGTGTGGAGCACTGTACTCAGCACTTGGAAAGTACAATTCAGCAATAGAGACAATCCCTGCCCACAGTGGGCTTACCCGACTCTCCCCTAAGGACTCCAGATGGCTGTCATGGGGAGCCGAAGGGGAGGGGGAGAGGGGACGAGGGCAGTTGTCTCAGGATACGTGGATCTAGTAGATTGGAGCCAATCCTTCCCAAAAGCCCAGAAACTGATTGATTGATTGATTCCTTTGCAACCAGAGCTCCTGACTTTCCAATTGTTAACGAACTGGCCTATATGGGCAAATTCTTATGGACATCCACGGAAGGGTCACCTTTCCTATCCATGTGAAATAAGAAAGGAAGAGGGGAAGGAGGGCAGGTTTGGAGGTATACATAGCATCCCGCAGTGTCAGTGTTTTCACATTACAACCAACCTCAAAAAAAATGCCCATCTTGTATTCCGTGATTTTTTAGTAAATAGAAGTCAATGTTCCTGATACCTAAGCGTAACCAGGGAAAAAAAATCCCAACAAAAAACATCCCAATCTCACAGCCACATCAAAGGCTATCAAACGCTGCAGGAAAGCAGAACACGGTTTACATCATCCTGCATCACAATTGCTAGGCAACTGGGAAATCAACATCTGTTGCCATGGAGATGTCACCTCATCCCCATTCACTACACTGATCAGATAAATGCATCCAGGAGAAGCCAACAGGCACATTGTGCCAATGAATAACAAAACCCCACCGCTCTAAGCGAAGACTATAATCAAAGTGCAAGGATTTACTCAAATTACGGAAGTGAGAGGATGTGTGTGTTTGTTATTCCACCGGGCTGTGTCGAGTGGGAAAGAAGGGAGAGGCTGAGTGGTGTGTAGCCTGTTTCCTGCTGATCATTTTGTTCTTGCCCTCGCCCCACATTTTTGGTGACTGCATCCCTTTTTCCCTAAGAGAAGAGGGTTCTTGTGCCCATCCACAATATTTCAGACAACCTGAGGGAGGTTAAGGTTCACCTGTGTGCCAATGCCTAGAAAACCTTGGTGGGAGACGAGATCATTCCAAGAACTTCTGCTCCTCCTTGAAAGCCATGGCAGGTTGGGGGACACAGTCAATGGTCAGTCCAGCGCTAGCTGGATTTATTGGGCACCTTGGAAAAAACAAAACAACAGAGTTGGCAGACACGGTCTACCAACAGCCAATTTACAGTCAAGGCAGGGAGCTGGACATCGATATGAATAAACAAATTATGGGTATATACATAAGTGCCGTCGGGCTGAGGGTGTGACTGTCAGGTGCCCAAAGGTTACAGATCCAAGCACATAGACAATGCAGAAAGGGGAGGGAGTAAGGGAAAAGAGGGATTAAATGGGACAAGGCCTCTTGGAAGAGATGTGACTTTTATAAGACTTTGAAGGTGGGAAGAGAGTAGTCTGGCATATTTGGAGGGAGAGGGAGTTCCAAGCCTGGAGGAAGATTTGGGGAAGAGGTTGGCTGGTACAAAGGTCTCCAGAAGAGGACCTCTGGTCTGACGTTTTGTTTCTCCCATAAAACAGAGACTGAATCTGCTAGCATTCAAAGTTTATACCAACACTGTTGCATTGTAGTCTCCCAAATGTTCTTCACACAGTGTCTGCACACGGTAAGTGCTCAATAAACACGTGATTGATTGATTGGCTATGGTCAGGGAGGATAGGCTTTAAGCTCCTTGTGGGCAGAGAACATCTACCAACTCTGGTACATTGCGCTTATCACAGTGCTCTATATACAGTAAGGCTCATTACATACGACTAAGTGACTGGGGAAGAGGAAGATTTCCTAGCCCAGTCTTAACCCAGGAACTTCTCTAGGTTATTTTTCCTTGTTTTATGATGTACTTCTTAAGTGACTGGGGAAGAGGAAGATTTCTTAGTCCAGTCTCAACCAAAGAGCTTCTCTAGATCATTTTTCCTTGGTCCTGGCTACTCTCATTCGCTCTCACTCCCTTTTATTTTCTTTGTTTCTTTTCTTCTCTATGCTCCCACCTTTTCTCTCTGTCTTTCTTTCTCATCCCCTGCAACTTCCTTTAGGTCCCTAGGCTCTTCCAGAATCCCAGACACAATATTATAGACAGGGCTAGCTAAAGATTAAATATATGTGGTAGAGGGTAAGGGGTGGGAAGAGCCCTCTCTCCCAGAGGTAGAATAATGCCATCCTTGAGCCCAGCCTCTCTCGCAGTGCACTCTGAGGCTTTCCAATGTCAGGAGTTCCCAGCCCTGGGAGTTCCAGTGGGTTTGGTTTGAAAAATTACTTCTCTGGTCGGTCAGTGGTCCCAGGTGAGGATTAGAGGGCCCATAATCCACAGGAGCTAAAACATCCTCTGGGAAAGCAGCCCCTTGAAAACAATGTCCCATCTAGACGGTGCTCTGCACACAGTAAGTGCTCAATAAATATAATTGAATGAATGAATAGACTGTAAGCTCGTTGTGGGCAGGGAATGTATCTGTTTATTATTACATCATACCCTCCCAAGCACTTAGTACAGTGCTCGGCACTCAGTGAGTGCTAAATAAATATGACTGACTGGCTGATTGACAATGTGGACGTTCTCACAGTTGGAAACCCCTGGGAGGAGACCCTGTGAGTGCAAAGAGCCTGAAGCTTTAAGAAATAAAATGCCTGGTGAAGGATAAAAGAAACCCTGGAAAACTTTTCTGCCAGAGTTCCTTTTCTTCTCAATGATTGACCTTTCGGCATGAAGGCTTGTACGCTGTAAGGAGGAGGTGTTAGGTCTTCCATGATTCAACATTAGTTGGTTCGGCGAAGTGAATTGTTCTCACACAACACAGGACGATTTTCTCGTAAGAGGCCACCCTCAAATTTGTATTTAAGAATTGTGGTTCATTCCACGTTGAGAGGTGAGTGAGAGCTTGCAGGGTCATCAACTGGTTTTAACAAGTTCTGAGAACTGGGTTACCTTGTGGATGGCATGGGATACAAGTGCCTCATTAGCTTACATCTCAGCAGTTACAACCAAGCAGGGCAGGTTGGGGCGGGGGGGTTCCACGTATTGCAAATTAAAATCATTATTTCAATGTGGGTAATCTTGCCTCCAAACTAAGAAGTTCCCACCACTATGAACACAATCGAGAAATGGAAAAAAAAAACCATTTCCCAGTGGCTTTATCGTTATGGCATTTGTTAAGCACTTACTATGTGTCAAGCACTGTCTAAGCACTAGTGTAGATAAAGTAAATCAGGTTGGCCACAGTCCCTGCCCACATGGGGCTCTCCATCTAAGTAGGAGGGAGAACAGGCACTGAATCCTCATTTAACAAATGAGGAAACGAGGCACAAAGAAGTGCCTCCCGTTCAATAATAAAACCCAGACACAAGCCTGGGGGTCAGAAGGTCTGGGGTTCTAATCCCTAATCCCAGCTCCACCACTTTTTTGCTGTGAGCTTGCTTGGGCATAACACTTCACTTCTCTGGGCCTCAGTTCCTTCATCTGTAAAATGGGGATTAAGGCTGTGAGCCCCATGTGGGGCAGGGACTGTGACAAACTTGTATCTACCGCAGTGCCTGGCACATTGTGAGTGTTTAGCAAATACCATTTAACATATATACAGGTGTCAAAAGAGAGAGAAAGAAAGCGGGGGGGACTGAGGGTTGAGGTGCAAGGGGAGGGGCTTATGGTTGCCCTAGCATCCACAAGTTGATCTCCCAAAATAACGGCCACCTTCCATCAGTGTCCTCAAACCCCCCTGAGGTAAAAATGTGGTTCCCCTTCTGGCCTGCACATCCCCACCCCAGTGACAATGGCAACCTGGTCTCCCTCTGCCCTTCATCTGGGCTGGAGCTGGCTTGACTCCGTCGGCTGGAAGAGAAAATATTGACACAGCCTCTTTTCTGAAGGAAAAAAGGGGAAATGACAGACTCTCTCCAGGCGCTTTCGGTTTCCCTCTCCGGGCCCGTCTGTGGCTTCTCTCAGATCCCACCACACACGCTCCCAACCCGTCCTTCCCTCTGATTCCCAGATTTTGTCTTGCAGGGAGAGTGTTTTTCTTTCCATCGTAGAAGCTCTGACCAGAACCCCCTCACCGCCCACCGCCTCCAGCTGGAGCTGCCCCGTGACCCGCCTCCTTGGAAACCAGCCGATGGGGAGGATGAGCTGGCTGCAGTGCTCAGTGAGCACTGAGGAGCATCTCTGGCTCCTCACTTGGGTGGAACTTCAGCGGGCACCGGTGGTTACTGAGAACCGGGAGAAAAGAGGAGAGGCCAATGAAGTCAGGATGTCAGCAGATAAATAATGCCCAAGCAGCATGGCCTAGTGGAAAGAGCACAGGCCTGAGAGTGGGAGGACGTGGGATCTAATCTCATCTCTGCCACATTCTAGACTGTGAGCCCGTTGTTGGGTAGTACAGAAATGTAAGCGCTTAGTACAGTGCTCTGCACACAGCAAGTGCTCAATACATATGATTAAATGAATGAATGAATGCCTGCTTTGTGACGTTGGGCAAGTCACTTAATTTCTCTGTGGCTCTGTTTTCTAAATTGAAAAATCCTATTCCCTCTCACTGAGACAGTGAACTCCAAGTGGGACAGGGACTGAGTCCAACTTCATTAACTTGTATTTCCCCCAGTGCTTAGAACAGTGCTTGGTACATAGTAAGCACTTAACGAGTACCTTGCCGCTCACCTCTCACCCATGTCCTGCCTCTGGCTTGGAACACCCTCCCTCTTCATATCCAACTGACAACTACACTCCCCCCGTTTAAAGCCTTATTCAAGGCACATCTCCTCCAAGAAGCCTTCCCTGACTAAGCCCTCCTTTCCTCTTCTCCCACTCTCTTCTGCATCCCCCGACTTGCTCCCTTTATCCTTCCCCTCTCCCAGCCCCGCAGTACTTCAGTACATACCTGTACTTTTCCTTATTTATATTACTGACCGTCTCCCTCTCTAGACTGTAAGCTCGTTGAGGACAGGGAATGTGTCTGTAATATTGTTCTATTGTAATAATAATAATAATAATAATAATAATGATGGCATTTGCTAAGTGCTTACTATGTGCAGAGCACTGTTCTAAGCACTGGGGAGGATACAAGGTGATCAGGTTGTCCTACATGGGGCTCACCATCTTAATCCCCATTTTCCAGATGAGGTAACTGAGGCACAGAGAAATTAAGTGACTTGCCCAAAGTCACACAGCTGACAAGCAGCTGAACCGGGATTTGAACCCATGACCTCTGACTCCCAAGCCCCTGCTTTTCCCACTGAGCCATGCTGCTTCTCAGTACCCTCTCTAATGCTTAGTACAGTGCTCTGCACATAGTAAAGCGCTCAATAAAAATGACTGATTAACTGACTTACTCCCATAGGCCCCACAGTGTGGATGACCCTGGAGTTGGAGAGGGCATTTCAGGACCGGCTATTGCTGCATCACACCCTCCCCCCTCCCACCACCATGGTCCTCCCCCTCAGGACTGCCCTGGCTCTCATTCCTCAGCCTTGGCCTCCATCCCCCTACCCCAAATTGCAGTCCAAGTGCCCCCACCTCCTCCCTGATGCCCGTTCTGTCAGCTGCCCCATGGCCTTCTCCGGAATCGACTCAAGGGATTGCAGTTGGTTGCTGGACACTGACCGAGGCTGTAAGCTCGCTGTGGGCCAGAATTGTGTCCTTTAATCAATAAATCGATGGCATTTATTGAATGCTTACTATATCAGTCAGTGGTCCATCATATTCACTGAGGGCTAAGCCCTGGGGAGAATCCAATACAACATAAACAGACACATTCCCTGTCCACAAGAGCTTATAGTCCAGATAGGGGGGAGACAGTCATTAATATAAATAAATAAATGACAGATATATATATATATATATATATATATATATATGCATAAGTGCTGCGGAGCTCGGAGGGGGGATGAATGAAGGGAGCAAATCAGGGTGACGCGGAAGGGAGTTGGAGTAAAGGGGAAGAGAGGTCTTCAATCAGGGTCTTGGGAGAGTACAACAAAATGATATAACAGTTACATTTCTCTGCCCACAGTGAGGGCTTTGGTCAGGACTACAAACTCTACATCTATTTTGGGGTCACCGCATCCATCCAGTTAACAGAATCATTCCCGGTTATTAATGGTATTTATTGAATGCCTGCTGGAGGGAGGATCCCCATACTAAGTGCTAAAGAGAGTCCATCAGAAGCCGAAGACACGGCCCCTGCTCTCAGAGGGTTTACAATCTAGCGCAGGGGTGTACTGGGGGACTTACAATTCCAGCTTACTATGGCTCACGACAATCAATCAATCATATTTACTGAGCACTTACTGTATGCAGAACACTGTACTAAGTGTTTAGGAGAGTACAGTAGAACAATATAATAGAATGGGTAGACACATTCCCTGTTTGTAACAAGCTTACAGTCTCTGCAGGAACTGAAGCTACTGGGGTCTGTCCAGTTAACAGAATCATTTCAACTGATTTCATCCAGGGGTATTTATTGAACGCCTAATGTATCCAGGAGTGCCATGCTAAGCACTCCATCAGAAGTTGAAGACACGGTCCCTGCTCTCAGAGAGCTTACCATCTAGTGCAGGGGTAGGCTGAGGGGTCTTACATTTCTAGCCTACCATGACTCATGTCTGTAGGAACTGAGACAACTGGGGAAAATCTAACTTGAAACCAGGTAAAAGACAGAAGAGAGGAGAGAGAAGAAATGGCTAAATCACCGAAAGGGTCTCTGGCAAAGTTCACAGTTATTTAATTATATGAACTTCATTATAATTATTCAGAAGAACTACATTATACTCTAACTATATTATGAGAATACAGCTGGGAGCTATCAATATTTAAAAGGCCGGCTGCCCTCAGAGTTTGTCATAACCAGAATTCACCTGTAAAAAAATATTAAGGGGACTCCGCACAGGCGGCTCAGTGGCAAGAGCACAGGCTTTGGGGTCAGAGGTCATGGGTTCAAATCCCAGCTCTGCCAATTGTCAGCTGTGTGACTTTGGGCAAGTCACTTAACTTCTCTGTGCCTCGGTTCCCTCACCTGTAAAATGGGGATTAAGACTGTGAGCCCCCCTTGGGACAACCTGATCACCTTGTAACCTCCCCAGCGCTTAGAACAGTGCTTTGCACATAGTAAGCGCTTAATAAATGCCATCATTATTATTATTATTATTATTAACATAGTCTTAGGGGCCTTAGGGGGTGGCTCCATTTTGTTGGAAGTGTTTAGTAGTGGAGTGGAGTAGTGCAGTAGTGTAATAGTGTATTACCATATATCGCTGCTGACCACCTGCCCGTGTACTGCCTCTGGCTTGAAACAACCTGTCTTCATATCCGGCAGACAATTACTCTCCCCTCCTTCAAAGCCTTACTGTGAAGGCTGTTCTCCTCCAAGAGGCCTTTCCAACCTAAGCTCTCATTTCCTCTCGTTTTAGTTCCTTCGGGGTTACCCTTGCACTTAGATTTGCTCCTTTTATTCACCCCTCCCTCAACCCCACAGCACATATGTGCATATGCATGATTAATTTGTTTATTTAAATGTCCACCTCTCCCTCTAGACAGTAAGCTTGTTGTGGGTAGGGAACGTATGTCCCTACTCTATTATATTGTACTCTCCCAAGTGCTTGGTACAGTGTTAATAATAATAATAATATTTGTTAAGCGCTTACTATGTGCCAAGCGCTGTTCTAAGCACTGGGATAGATACAAGGTTAACAGATTGTCTCACATGAGGCTCACAGTCTTAATCCTCATTTTATAGATGAGGTAACTGAGGCACAGAGACGTTAAGCGACTTGCCCAAAGTCACACAGCGGACAAGTGGCAGAGCCGGGATTAGAACTCTGTCTCCCAAGCCCATGTTTTTTCCACTAAGCCATGCTGCTTCTCTGTTCTGCACACAGTAAGCTCTCAGTAAATATGATTGATTGGTTGTAGCAGTAGTAGTAGTAGCAATATTTATTAAGCATTTACTATGTGCAAAGCACTATGCTCAACACTGGAAAAGAAATACCAGGGTAAAGAAGAGAGATAAGACGAGAACCAGGAGAGGACTGAGTCCGTGAAGCCGAGGTTGGATAGCATATTGAGGAGAAGGGGGTGCTCCACAGTATCAAAGGCAGCTGAGAGGTCGAGGATTAGGATGGAGTAGGAGCCATTGGATTTGGCAAGAAGGAGGTCATTGGTGACCTTTGAGAGGGTAGTTTCGGTGGAATGTAGGAGACAGAAGCCAGATTGAAGGGGGTCGAGGAGAGAGTTGGAGTTGAGGAATTTGAGGCAGCAAGTGTAGATGACTTGTTCTAGGAGTTTGGAAAGGAAGGGTAGGAGGGAGACAGGGTGATAACTAGAAGGGTCAGTGGGGTCGGGGTTTTTTTTTAGGATGGGGAGATGTGGGCATGTTTGAAGGCAGAGGGGAAGGAACCAGTGGAGAGTGAGCAGTTTAAGATGGAAGTTAAAGGAGGGGAGGAAGGAAGGGGTGAGAGTTTTCATAAGACGAGAGGGATTGGGGTCCGAAGCACAGGTGAATGGGGTGGAACTTGAGAGGAGGGAGGAGATCTCATCTGAAGATACTGCTGGGAAGGATGGGTAAGGAGCGGAGAGGGTTGTTCTTCGGCCGTTCATTCTCAGCCTCTATCGCAGGCTCCTCCTCCCCCTCCCATCCCCTTATTGTAGGGGTTCCTCAAGGATCAGTTCTTGGTCCCCTTCTGTTCTCCATCTATTCTCACTCCCTCAGTGAACTCATTCAGTCCCATGGCTTCAACTAGCATCTCTACGCTGATGACACCCAAATCTACATCTCCACCCCTGTTTTCTCTTCCTCCTTCCAGGCCCATATCTCCTCCTGCTTTCAGGACATCTCCATCTGGATGTCCAAGACAGAACTCCTTATCTTCCCTCCCAAACCCTGCCCTCTCCTTGACTTTCCCATCACTGTAGAAGGCACTACCATCCTTCCCATCTCACAAGCCTACAACCTTGGTGTCACCCTTGACTCCGCTCTCTCATTCGCCCCACATATTCAATCCGTCACCAAAACCTTCCGGTCTTACCTCCACAACATCGCCAAGATCCGCTCTTTCCTCTCCATCCAAACTGCTACCTTGCTGGTTCAATCTCTCATCCTATTCCGATGGATTACTACATCAGCCTCCTTTCTGATCTCCCATGCTCCTGTCTCTCCCCACTTCAGTCTATACTTCACTCTGCTGCCCGGATTATCTTTGTACAGAAACACTCAGGATATGTCACTCCCCTCCTCAAAAATCTCCAGTGGTTGCCTGTCAACCTTCTAATCAAGCAAAAACTCCTCACTCTCAGCTTCAAGGCTGTCCATCACCTCTCCCCCTCCTACCTCACCTCCTTTCTCTCCTTCTACAGCCCAACCCACACACTCCGCTCCTCTGCTGCTAATCTCCTCACTGTGCCTCATTCTCGCCTGTCCCACCATCAACCGCTGGCCCACGTCCTACCTCTAGCCTGGAATGCCCTCCCTCCACACATCTGCCAAACCATCTCTCTTCCTCCCTTCAAAGCCCTAATGAGAGCTCACCTCCTCCAGGAGGCCTTCCCAGATTAAGCCCCCCTTTTTCCTCTCCTCCTCCCCCCACATCGCCCCCACTCCCTCCCTCTGCCCTAAGCCTTCCCACAGCACTTGTATATATTTGTACATATTTATTACTCTATTTATTTTATTAATGATGTGTATATAGCTATAATTCTATTGATTCTGATGGTATTGACGCCTGTCTACTTGTTTTGTTTTGTCGTCTGTCTCCCCCTTCTAGACTGTGAGCCTGTTGTTGGGTAGAGACCGTCTCTATATGTTCCCGATTTGTACTTTCCAAGCTTTTAGTACAGTGCTGTGCAAACAGTAAGCGCTCAATAAATGTGATTGAATAAATGAATGAATGAATGGTCAGCCTCATAGTGAGGAAAAAGGCTTCGGGGTTGGCGGTCGTGGAGACACACTCATAAGAAAAGGGCGAACAGAAACACAAAAGACAAAGAGCACGGCAACCATCTGAGGAGCAGCCGGATTTCCGGCTACTCGCAGTTCAGGCCAACGATCCCAGTTGTCCCAGCTGCGGTTATAGTGGTGACCTTCTTAACCTTCTGAGAGTTGAGAAGGCCTCAAGCCACCACTGCCATCTCGGCTCGGAACCTGCGCTCACCCCCGAGGAAAGCCGTGGAAGCTGTCTGTGTCTCGATCTGCCCTAGAGGTCCGTCTCCCCTGACCAGTTCTGCCCTGTCCTGGCGGTGGCCGGCCCGTGGAAGCTCTGAATCACATCGAAGGGCTCCGCTTAATGCGCTTTGCAGTCCTGGATCTGCCTCTTTTTGGCTGGCGACCCTCACTCTGCCGGTCTCCCTCTGTTTATGGCTAAAAACATCTGCGGGAAAATAGGCCCCGCGGTTTCCAAAGAATGTACCGGTTCCCACTGCGGGTCCCCCCACCTGAAGTCCCGGCCTCCTCCTCCGACAACATTTATGACTGTTTGCTGTGGAAACGGTCCCTGGATCCTCCAGCCCGGGGAATCAGCAGGTGGGGAGGGACCAGAGGCCGGAGCAAATGAGTTCATGGGAAACAAGGAGTCTGTTTCTCATTCCGACAGCCCCGGGAACTAGGGGCAAGGAATCTGCAGGGCAGCCCGGAGGATGTGGAGCTCAGTAAAATGCCAGTTGGGGCTCGCCACAAGGTGTTAGGTCGTTAGGATTCTGGGTGTTAGATTGGCTCCAGATGTGGATTTTCGGGTCCCGAAACACACTAAGCCAGATCCTTAAAGAATATTCCTGCAGAGAGGAGCAGGAGTACTGAAGAGCTGAGCCGAGCCTCCTCCGCCTCAAGCTTTTCCTGGAAAGAGGCATAAATTTGATCATTTCCTCCATAGCTAGCTCTCTTCCTCCCTTCAAAGCCCTATTGGGAGCTCACCTCCTCCAGGAGGCCTTCCCAGACTGAGCCCCCTTTTTCCTCTCCTCCTCCCCATCACCTCCCCGCCCCACCTCTTTCCCCTCCCCACAGCACTTGTATATATTTGTACAGATTTATTACTCTATTTATTTTACTTGTACATGTTTACTATTCTATTTATTTTGTTGATGATGTGAATATAGCTTTAATTCTATTCGTTCTGATGATTTTGACACCTGTCTACATGTTTTGTTTTGTTGTCTGTCTCCCCCTTCTAAACTGTGAGCCTGTTATTGTGTAGGGACCGTCACTATATGTTGTCAACTTGTACTTCCCAAGCGCTTAGTACAGTGCTCTGCACATAGTAAGCACTCAATAAACATGATTGGATGAATGAATGAATAGCGATAAGCACAGTTCCTTCCACATTCTTCAACCCCTGTCTCCTTCCCCCTCAAGCCCAGGGCTGCTCATTTTCTGGTGTCTCTGGGCAAAGTACTTTGCAAAACACTTTACAGCAGTTGTTGCAACTTCCTCTTTGCAGAGGTCTGGTCCCTGATCCCTAAAATGGGCAAACTGGGGTCCCTAAAACCTCAGAGCCCGGATTTGGATGCTTCACCAGTGATCCCTAATCCTATCATGGCTCCACTGAGCCACAATGCCTTCCCAAGAAAGCGTCCTTCCGCCTGGTCTGATTGAGTCTCTGCTTCTAGGCCTGGATAGATGGAGAGGCAGGAAGCAGGAGAGGGGCTGAGAAGTGGAGGAAGAGGTCTCATCTAATAATAATAATAATAATTGTGGTATTTATTAAAGGTTTACTATGTACCAAACACTGTACTAAGCGCTTAGGTGGCTACAAGCGTGGCTTAGCGGAATGAGCAGGGACTTCGGAGTTAGGGGTCGTGGGTGCTAATCCTGGCTCTGCCACTTGTCTGCAAGCCACTTCACTTCTCTGGGCCTCAGTTACCTCAGCTGTGAAATGAAGATTAAGACTGTGAGCCCCATGTGGGACTATGTGCCAAGCACTGTTCTAAGCGCTGGGGTAGACACAAGGTAATCAGGTTGTCCCATGTGGGGCTCACTGTCTTAATCCCCATTTTACAGAGGAGGCAACTGAGGCCCAGAGAAGTGAAGTGACTTGCCTAAGGTCACCCAGCAGACAAGTGGCAGAGCCACTCTCTCCTACTCCCTCTTACTTAGACCGTGAGCCCTATGGATTGTGTTCACCCTGATTATCTTGTTATTCATTCAATCATATTTATTGAGCGCTTACTACTGTGTACTAGGCACTTGGGAGAGTACAATCTAACCCAGTACTTAATTCAGTGCTTGGCACATAATAAGTGTGTAATAAGCACCATTTCAAAAAGAAGAAGAAAAAAAACTTCCCTAATTCCAGCCACGGGTCCTAAATGGATTACATTTGTTGGCAATGCGGTTTGAAAACCTCTCATAATCATCATCATCAATCGTATTTATTGAGCGCTTACTATGTGCAGAGCACTGTACTAAGCGCTTGGGAAGTACAAATTGGCAACAAAGGGCTCCCTTGCCTGGACGTGCCTGCTGAGGGGATCGGGATCTCTGGGGAAGCTGGGACCCAAGGTTGGGGGCACCTTCTAGGGTGGCCCCGCTGCTGCCAGAGGACACAGGCTGATGTGAATGGACATTTTCCATCTCACAGCCGCACTCCCCGGCTCAGTGAGAGTACAACAGGGCTGGTGTTTAAAGCCGAGATAGCATTTCAGAGATCATATCTAATATGGAACAGCTACATTGTTCAAACAGCATCAATGTTCTTTTGCTTAATAATCTCCCCAGCACATCTTAATGAAGGTGCTACCGAGGGACGGCCTCATTTTTCCAACACTCGCTCATTCGGAGGAACTGCTGCCGCCAGCAAATGATGCCTGACATTGCCTTTAGTCTTTTCTTTGGTGACCGGACTGGCAAATTTCCCCATCCATTACGTGCACAAGTCTCCAAAAATGAGTTCTCTGGGAACAATAACTGCGGATATTCCTCTAGCACCTGGGTCCCGGAAACCTGGTTCTTGGGAAGCGGCGTGGGCTAGTGGAAAGAGTGCAAGCCTGGGAGTTGGAGGACGTGAGTTCTAATCCCGGCTCTGCCACATGTCTGCTGTGCGACCTTGGGCAAGGTGCTTAACATCTCAGTGCCTCAGTTCCCTCATCTGTAAAATGGAGATTAAGACTGTGAGCCCCATGTGGGACAGGGACTGCGTCCAACCAAATTATCTCATATCTACCCCAAGGCTTAGAACAGTGCCTGGCACATAGTAAGCACTTAATGAACACCACTATTATTATTAATTTTCAGCTTTCATTCATCCTCAACACTCCGAAGGCTGGTATTTCCACCCACCACTGAATGTTGCAGTCTGGAACTGAGACACAGAATGGCAATGGAATAGAATCCGGGATGTTCACAGTCATTCTTTCATTCAACTGTATTTATTGAGCGCTTACTGTGTGCAGAGCACTGTACTAAGCACTTGGGAAGTACAAGTTGGCAACATATATAGAGACGGTCCCTACCCAACAGTGGGCTCACAGTCTAGAAGGGGGAGATAGACAACAAAACAAAACATATAAACAAAATAAAATAAATAAGTACAAGTAAAATAAACAGAGTAATAAATATGTACAAACATATATACATATATACAGGCATATATATATATATCTACAGATATATAGGTATATATATACGGATATTCTATGAATGGAAAGAATCTGGCACTAAATTTCTCTAGAGCACTGCCACGCTCTTAACCTCACTTCGTCCTTACAGCACCGTGGTTAGTAATAATAATAATGGTATTTTTTAAGCACTTACTATGTGCCAAGCACCATACTAAGTGCTGAGGCGGATACAAGCAAATTAGGATGGACACAGTCCTTGTCCCATGTGGGGCTCACAGTCTCGCTGTCCATTTTACAAATGAATTAACTGAGGCTCAGATAAGTGAGTTGCCTAAGGTCACACAGCAGACAAGTGGAGGGGCCGGATTAGAACCCAGGTCCTTTGACTTCTAAGCCCGTGCTCTATCTGCTAGGTCATGCTGCTTCCCTTTAGGCCTGTGGAGTTCAATTTGTGGTGGTAAATCAATCAATCAGTCATATTTATTGAGCGCTTACTGTGTGCCGAGCACTATACTAAGCGCTTGGGAAGTACAAGTTGGCAACATATAGAGACAGTCCCTACCCAACTGTGGGCTCACAGTCTAGAAGGGGGAGACAGAGAACAAAACCGAACATATTAACAAAATAAAATAAATAGAATAGATATGCACAAGTAAAATAAATAAATAGAGTAATAAATCCGTACAAACATATATACACATATATATACAGGTGCTGTGGGGAAGGGAAGGTGGTAAGACAGGGGGGATGGAGAGGAAGAAAATGCCTGCAGAACAGAACCACATCTACGCAATATTCAAAGGCGAAATGGCACCCGCTGCAAACTCGCAAACACCGCAGGGTATTAGAAGGGAACAGACCACGAATTGTTAGAAGGAAATCGGCGTGGCCTAGCGATTACAGCGCAGGCCTGGAACTCAGAAGGTCCTGGGTTCTAATCCCCGCTCCACCTCTTGTCCGCTGCGTATCCTTGGGCAAGTCACTTTTGATTGATTCATTCATTCAATCGTATTTATTGTGTGCTTACTGTGTGCAGAGCACTGGACTGAGCGCTTGGGAAGTCCAAGTTGGCAACATTAAGGGACGGTCCCTACCCGACAGTGGGCTCACAGTCTAGAAGCGGGAGACAGAGAACAAAGGAACACCCACACTTCCACCTCATCTCTTGTTCCCAGACAGCTTCCGCTAGCCCCGTCCAATGCCTCTCTAATGACTATCTCTGGGTAAAGCCCCACTGGCCTCTGAGCTGCCCCTCCCAGCCCACCTCGGCTAGGTCCACGGCCGTTTTGCATCGGCAGCTATTTCTTCTGGACCCCACTGCTCAACTCCAAATATTTGCCGAGCAGGAAGGAAAAACAAGCCAGTCGGTCTGCATCCCGGGCCAGCTAGGGGCTGTTTGTTTTAGAACCTTTTCCCAGCTGGTTGGCCTAGACCTTCCACCCCAGATGACCCACGGGTCGCTCTGTAGAGACGATATTCACCGTGGTTCCTCCTCTGATTCCTTGGGATGGACCAGGCAATTATTTGGGGCCTATTTCCAAATGGCAGCTTCTAGATGAGATCCCAAGAAGGTAGCCCAGCCTGGCTTTCCAGAGCCACCAAAACCAAACCACAGGCCACGCTTTCCCCATCCCGGGCTCCCTGTGTGAAGTTTTCTCCACTTCACTGGGCTCAGGAATTTTCCAGCAGGTGAAAAATGGAAAGCAGGAGTGGGACAATTTTTTTTTATACATGGTATTGTTTAGTGCTTACTATGTGCCAAGCACTCTTCTAATTGCAGCGGTAGGTACAAAACTAGTCAGGCCAATAAAGCCTCTGTCCCATATGCGGCTCACAGTCCATATAGGAGGGAGAACGGGTTTTGAATCCCCATTTTGCAGCTGCGGAAACTGAGGCACAGAGAAGTTAAGTGACTTGCCCAAGGTCACATAGAAGGCCCGTGGTGGAGCTGGAATTAGGAACTAGTTCTTTATCCACTAGGCCATGCTGCTTCCCAGGTTTCTCTACCTGCCTCTCTGCAATCACCCTGGATCTGCCCTTGCAAATCATCTGGAGAGTTCAGGTTTCAATGTTATGGACGCTTCATATGAAAGAGTATTTTGGCTTTCTAAACCAACTGGATAATTGTCCATACACAAACACACACACACATACACAAATATACACATATGCCCACAAATACACACGTATACAAATACACCCACACGTGCATAAACTCACACTCATATACACACACGCACACATATACACGTACACCCATACTGACATACAGTCACACACTTACGCACACATGTCCGCATAAGCAGCCTGGCTCAGTGGAAAGAGCTCGGGCTTTGGAGTCAGAGGTCATGGGTTCAAATCCCGGCTCCGCCAATTGTCAGCTGTGTGACTTTGGGCAAGTCACTTCACTTCTCTGGGCCTCAGTTCCCTCATCTGTAAAATGGGGATTAAGACTGTGAGCCCCCCGTGGGACAACCTGATCACCTTGTAACCTCCACAGCGCTTAGAACAGTGCTTGGCACATAGTAAGTGCTTTACAAATACCATCATAATTATTATTATTATTATAGACAGGTGACCTCGACCATCACAGATAGTTTTTCTTTTGTGCACAAAGAAGATGCTCCTCGTGGTGACATTCTCCTCTGGAGATATGAATGCAGACAACCGATTTCCAACCTGATTACCTTGTATCTATCCTAGTATTTAGTACAGTGCCTGGCACAGAGTTAACGCTTAACTTTTAGACTGTGAGCCCACTGTTGGGTAGGGACTGTCTCTATATGTTGCCAACTTGTACTTCCCAAGCACTTAGTACAGTGCTCTGCACACAGTAAGCGCTTAATAAATACGATTGATTGATTGATTGACAAATACCACAGTTATTATTATGCCCATCTGTTCTCCCTGAGGTCTTCCTTTCCAACCCAGTCACCACTCAGGCAATATGATTAAACCATTACCAAACCGAACACTTTCTGGATCCGCGGGCGTACAGAGAAGAGGAAGGTGAAGGGAGGATGACCACTCCCTTGTTCAAGCCCGGAAAGCTTCCTGGATAAGATGGGCCCAATGCAAGACTTGCATCAGCTCCAGAGATAGGCGAAGGACAGAAAGTTTGAACGAATTCATTCTTCCCTGCAAGTCGCTTCAAGGCACCAGGGTCTGCCTCAAACAGGAAGGGCATAAAGGAAAAGGTGCAGAATGAGGCCTTGTCTCAAAGGCGCTCTGCTCTCGATGGCTAATTGGTGACTCAAGAGCGAGCGCCCGTTCCTGGAAGTACTCCAGGTTCGGAGGAGACGCAGGCCGTGTTCCTTCTCCTGTGCATCACCCAGGACGATGGCTCGAGGGCTCGGTCCTGCGTCCTGAAATCTGATTAATCTGTGGGAAAGTAGGCCACTCGGGGAAATGCGCTGCTTGGTTTTCCTAATAAGGCACCTTTCGCATAGCTTCACTCTTTTTTAAAAAAAAAAAAAACTTTCCTGGACTGTGCAAGAGCTTCAGTTTCTGCTGCCCTGCCAGAGTGTTTCACCTCCCACCATACACTGAACTTCCCTGATTCCAGTGCTGGGAAAATCCAGTGGTCTAATTAACCGGGTTTTGCCTATCACAGTGGCAACAAGATGCTTGAGTTGGAGACCATGACATGGAGGTCCTCCTGACATCCATCTTCATGGTTCAGGATGGACCACGGTTCAGGATTGACACCTGTCCCCATGTTTTGTTGTCTGTTTCCCCCTTCAAGACTGTGAGCCCGTTGTTGGGTAGGGACCGTCTCTAGATGTTGCCAACTTGCACTTCCCAAGCGCTTAGTACAGTGTTCCGCACACAGTAAGCGCTCAATCAATACGATTGAATGAATGAATGAATGAATCCAGGGCACCATTAGCCAAACGTACTGAGTTTGATGGGGCAAGGAGCATCATGAGCACAGATGAAGAGTGATTTGAGAGCCTCAAAAGCCACAAGCATCCTCTGGGGAAGGCAGCAGGGAGCCAGAGGACCCTGAGGATGAACTAAGCAACAGAATTTGGGCTGAAAGGAGGAGGGAGAAGCGGGGGCTAGCAGGAGATGGTGGGTGGCAGGTAATGGGTTAGGGCATGCACCCGGCTGAGATGGAAACACAGAGGAAACAGGAGCCAAACTGGACAATGGTTTGACTACGGGGTGAGGAGGAGAGGAGCTCTGCTCTTGGACATAGATTTCAACCACAGTGACCGAGCCAGAGTGACAACAGCCTCTATATTTCCACTTCAAAACAAAGAAAACCCTTCCTTGCTGGACTTGCCTATAATAATAATAATGACAATAATAAAATGATAATTATCCTATCCTAGCCACCGAGGAATGGCTTCCCATTACTATGGCGATGACATGGCTCCTGGAAGCCATCTTAGGAAAGTCTGGGCTGTGCATGTGTATTGGTGGCAACTAGGGATGACCTAGTCACTGGGAGTGGGAGGGCCACTGGTTATCAGGCCTCTGGTAAGTTTTAGGGCTGGCTATAAGGGTCACTGTGAAAGCCTGGGTCAAGTGAAGTTGCCCTGCATCAGGTCATGTAAGGCTCCTCATTTAGGTATTAATAATAATAATAATAATGGCATTTATTAAGTGCTTACTATGTGCAAAGCACTGTTCTAACTGCCGGGGAAGTTACAAGGAGATCAGGTTGTCCCACAGGGGCCTCAGTCTTAATCCCCATGTTACAGATGAGGGAACTGAGGCCCAGAGAAGTTAAGTGACTTGCCCAAAGACACACAGCTGACAATTGGCAGAGCTGGGATTGTGCCTGGCAAGCCCTTCCTGCCACTCACCCCGCACTGACCTTCTTTTCTTCCAGCTAATGGCACTGACGCCCTTGGCAACACTGACTCCCCAGACTCTCATTCATTCAATCGTATTTATTGAGCGCTTACTGTGTGCAGAGCACTTTACTAAGACGTGGGAGAGTACAATACAACAATAAGCAGACACATTCCCTGGCCAAAATGAGTTTACAGGCTAGAGAGGGAGACAGACATTAAAATAAATAAATTACAGATATGTACATAAGTGCTGTACGGCTGGGATGGGGGAAGAAAAAAGGAGGCAAGTCAGGGAGATTGTAGAAGGGAGTGGAAGAGGGGCTTAATCAGGGAAGGCCTCTTGGAGGAGATGTAACTTGAATAAGGCTTTGAAGAGGGAGAGAGTCATTGTCAGATTTAACGAGGGAAGCAGGACATGTGCCAGGGGTCAGCGGTGACATAGACGAGATCGAGGTACAGTGAAATATATTCTTTTCGCATCTCAATGGGAATATTGTTGCGGATGTTTCCTTCACTTTTTTTTTTAAATGGTATTACGTGCCAGGCACTGTACTAAGCGCTGGGGTAGAAACAAGGTAATCAGGTCAGACACAGTCCCATGTTCCATATGAGGCTCACAGTCTTCATCCTCATTTTACAGTCGAGGTGCAGATGAGGCCCAGAGAAGTGAAATGACTTGCCCAAGGTCACACAGCAGACAAGCGGAGGAATGGAGAACCCAGGTCCTTCCGTCTCCCAGGCGCATGCTCTTTCCAATAGGCCATGCTGCTTATGTGCAGAGCATGATCCCTACACTCAAAGAAATGACAGTATAGTGAGGGAGACAGTAAAATTAATTACCGTCTGTGTCTATTGTTACATTGTACTCTCCCAAGCACACAGTAAATAAATAAATAAATAAGTGCTCAATAAATACGATTGAATGAATGAGTTTAGCTACGTACGGCATTTACAAATACTGGAAATGAATATCACAGAGGAAACATTCGCCTCGCAGCTCCTCTTGCATGTGAATACAGCAAAACAAAACAAAAACCCATAAAAACAAAAGCTATAAGAAAGTACAAAATTTTGGAAATTGAAACCTGATTTAAAAAAAACAAACCACCATCCTGATAATCATTCTCTGAATTCTATACTTTTAACGCCCCCCAAATCCAATTCCTATTCATTAGCTCAAGTTAGAAACCCCACTAATCTCAACTCTGGGGGTTTCCTATTCATGAGCTTGAGTTAGAAACCTCACTAATCTCAACTCTGGGGGTCTGCTACTTGGATTCTTAGGAAAATACCACTCTTATTTCCTTAGTAGAGACCTGGCCCCAAAGTTCTCTACGGGAGAGGCGTGTGTGAGAGCCGGATCTGGTCTAAAAGGACAATTTTAGCATAGGATAATATTAGCATATGATAATATTCTTTGGAAACTTCTGAGTAAACGGGCTTTAGACTAGACAGTTTAACTCTAGCATTTCCTATCGCAAATAAGTCAACCCAGCAGGAGCCTGAGGAAAACTGTACAATGCTTGGGGCGGCCAATTAAACAGTGGGTGTTTGAGGACCTGTTTCTAGCTGAACTGTTTATCGAACCATTCTTCTCCAAGGCTGAGGCCAGTGAAGAAATAAAGGGGAATGAGAAACACTCTCTCAAGACTAGACTTACCCATCAAAATGACCAAAGAGCGACAGTATGGGAGGCTGTCTGAACATAAGTGGGAAAGGGGCAAGGAACGCTAATAATTATGGCATGTGTTAAGCACTTATTTCATCATCGTCATCAATCATATTTATTGAGCGCTTACTATGTGCAGAGCACTGTACTAAGCGCTTGGGAAGTACAAATTGGCAACATATAGAGACAGTCCCTACCCAACAGTGGGCTCACAGTCTAAAAGGGGCTCACAGTCTAAAAAAGTGCCGGCACTTATTTGTCAGGACTTATTCTAAGCGCTAAGCAACTACAAGCTAATCAGGTTGGACACAGCCCCGTCCCACGGTGCTCACTGTCTAAGTAAGAGGGCATACAGGTATCGGATCTCCACTTTGCATTTGAGGAAACTGAGGTCCAGAGAAGTGAAGTGAATTGCCCAAAGTCACACAGCAGCCAAGTGGCAGGACTAGAACCCAGGTCCTCCGACTCTACGGCCGATGTTCTTTTCACTAGGTCACATTGCAGGAAACAAAGTTGTTTCGAACAAGATGGGAAGATGGATTCCAGCACAGGGTCAATTATGATAGAACCGCTCCTTAGGTCTTGAATGGCCTAAGTTTAGTTTCAGGGCATTTTGCCAGAGGCAGGAGTGATGTGGGGCATTACAGACCTTAGAGGAGAATGTGTTTCTTCTAACTTAGACTTCATTCACGTCTGGCTTTCCAGTTTGGGGATGCGTGTGGAGGCTAGGATGGAGAGAATCTGCTCTTTCAATGGCTAATCAATAACAGTCTCATCTACAAGTGCGGATGACCAATTGCTTCACATGTTCAAACAAAGGCCTCCGGCCCAGGCAGGAATGCTTTGGGGAGAATGGAGTCAGTCTGGCCTAGTGGACAGAGTTTGGACTTGGGAGTCAGAGAACCTGAGTTCTGATCCCACCTCTGCCCCTTGTCTGCTGTGTGACCGTGGGCAAATCGCTTAGCTTCTCTGTGCCTTGCCAAGCATTAAAGCTTCACTACGAAACTTAGTCACTCCTACGAACTCTGCCCTCAACATCCCAGGCAAAGTGGCAGGGTGGGGAGCAGTCATTGTGGCCTAGTAAAAAAAACATGGAACAGAGTCAGAAGAACCAGTTTCTCATCCTCACCTTCCCAATGTCCTCTGTGTGACTGTGTGCAAGTCACCTGAGCAATCTGTGCCTCAGTTTCCTCATCTGCAAAATGGGGACAAAATGCCTCTTCTCCCCCACTTTCAGACTGTACAGCACAGCGTCGGATTAGATTATCTTCTATCTACTCCAGAGTTCAGGCCGTTGCTTGGCACATAGTAAGCACCTATGAAATACCACTCATTAATGGAAATGGAGAAAATAACAGATGTTGTTGGGGATCACAGGCTGGTCACAGAACAATGCTGGACTAGAACTAAGATTAGAACTCAGGTCTCTTGGCTGCTTTTAAAACCAAGTCTCCCTCCCCACTGGCCAAGTTGAGATATCATACTAGGTAATCTCTCTATTTCCCCACCTACAAGTCAGGGTGATCAATTGCTTTATACCTCTCTAGACTGCAAGCTCATTGTGGGCAGGGAATGTGTCTGTTTATTGTCATATAGTAGTCTCCCAATGGCTGAGTACCTTGCTCGCGACTCCTCTATTCATTCATTCTTTCAATCGTATTTATTGAGCATTTAATGTGAGCAGATCACTGTACTAAGCGCATGGGAAGTACAAGCTGGCAACATATAGAGACGGTCCCTACCCAGCAACGGGCTCACAGTCAAGGGGGAGACAGACAACAAAACAAGTCCAGCCCCTCTAGTCCATCCTCCCTCGTTGCGTATTTAGAGAAAATGGAATCGATTTTAGGGTAGAGGTGTGTGCACCTTACTGCAACTGTAAGGTTCCAAGTGTCTCTCTGTCTAGTGTTCAGCGCATAATAGTATTCAATAAATACTGACAATGATGATGATGAGAAAGACAACTCTGAGAGAGTAGATACAACAGCTACAAATGCAAGTCTCAGGCATGTTTTGAAGAGAAATGAGGATGCATTTAAAGGACTATTTTTTTTAAATGGCATTTGTTAAGCACTTTCTATGTGCCAGGCACTGTACTAAGCACTGGGATAGATACAAGCTAATCGGGTTGTACACAGCCCAAGTCCCGTGTGGGGCTCATGGTCTTAATCCCCATTTTACAGGTGAGGTAACTGAGGACCAGAGAAGTGAAGTGAGTTGCCCAAGGTCACACAGTAGACGAGTGGTGGATCTGGGATTAGAAACCAGGCCCTTGTGATTCTCAGGCCCGTGCTCTAGCTACAAGGCCACACTGCTTCTCCATTCCTGCAAAATGCTGCAGGGGAGGTTTAATAGTAACAGCTGCTCTCTTAATAAAAGCACGAGAGCAAGTATGTGCTAGATGTCGTGTGCGCTTGTGGGAAAACACAACAAAAACATTTCCTTCTACAAGTTGTAACCGGTCTCACTCCTGCCAAGCCAGCAAAACAGCACATACGTAAATGATATTTGTCTCTCATTTTATTTTCGGGTGGATGGTACGTTACGGATACATGACTCACAAACATCGTAACATCAGTGGACTTTTGAGAACTAGGGCTATTCTGTGGGCTATGTTTTCATATTCCAGTGTTGTCGTTTTCGTACAATGAACCTGAAAAACGGAACCAAAAAAACCCCCCAGAACCCACGATTCATTTCTGGAAACAAACCTTCTGATGGATGGAGCACAGACTTCTTTAGAGGATCCCCTCTAAGGGGATAAACACCGCTTGATAGATGAGTTTACTGTTTCTGTTCTACTCCTACTAAACGTGAGCCCCTCCAGTTTCTCCAGATGTTGCCGCGAAGCGGTGTTTTTCCACAACAGCAAGGACTAGTGCTCAGTCTCCGAGGCCGAACCTGCTTGTTTGTTTTTTTTCTCCAAATGAGTCAAAAGAAAGAGACCTTTCTCAAGAGACCTAATGAAGAAGCAGCCCAAAAGGAGAGAATCAATGGGGCCCTTAACCAAGGCACTTAGAAGCACATCATCTGTAGAAGAAATGTAAACGACTCAATTCCAGTAAGTTCGCTTTAGTAGAGTTGTCACTCTAAGTGCACAGAGGCTCGGCTAGGGCAGTCAGAGAGCTTGAAGATTGGGCAGATACCGGAGGTATCCCAGAAACAACAGCTCCTATTACTCCCCCAGCACTAAATCTTCCCATCCGGCCTCGTTGGAATGATTTCAATTCCAAAGCAATTAATGTAAAAGAGCTTACATGGAGCCGTTTGAGTAGGATTATAACCTGCATTCTTACAGTGTAATGTACAAAAGAAACCATTCCCCAAGAGCCTTAAAATAAGTCTCTCCTTCACTCCGACCGAAATGGACTTCATTTAGTAGGTGCTAAATCCTCACCTTGACCTTCAAATGCATCCCGAACTTTAACGAGGCATTTCGGCTTCCTTTGATGACTATGTATATTTTTTAAATGGTACTTGTTAAGCACTTACTATGTGCCAAGCACTCTACTAAGCGCTGGGATGGATATAAGATAATCAGGTCGGACACAGATCCTGTCCCACATGGGGCTCACGGTGTAAGGAGGAGGGATTATGATTTAATCCCCATTTTATAGGTGAGGAAACTGAGGCCCAGAGAAGTGAAGTGACCTGCCCAAGGTCACACAGCAGACGAGTGGCGGAGCTGGAATTAGAACCCAGAGCCTCTGACTCTCGGGCCTGTGCTCTATCCATTAGGCCATACTGTTTCTCGTGAATATTGCACCAACTTCACGGGTTATGTTCACTGCAGCAGCCACATCAGTGATGCCAGCTTAGATTTGGGCAAAGGACGCATGGCTTAATGGACTCCCATTCTGGCAAGCTTGGAGCAGTGGAATGCATGCATGGGTTGCGTCTCCAACGAACCAGGCTGGCTTTACTTAAAACTTCACAAAATGGTGAATGGAAGCCACCACAGTTGGACATGCCGGAGAGAAAGAACTCCCACCTTATACAGATAATTATATGAGATGTGGCGAGGGGGAGGGATTGAGTGTTCAGAGTGGGGATTTGAGAAGGAATGAGAAGTGGGGACGGCGGGAGCCAGGGGGAGAAGCGTGACAAAGCGGGAGGACTGAGACAATGTACTTGTCTTCACCATTTGCATGTTCATCAAAAAAAAACACTTTAATTTTAAAAACTACTTAGGATTCCCCAGCTGATAATGTCTATTGATTATCTTAAACGTTTAAAGGTATCTTAAAAAATCAGGAGGGGATGGGAGGAACATTTCAAAGTGGCTAAAAATGCGAACCGAGTTTCATTTTGCTGCTGGGGGAGAGGATGAGCTTTTGGCTTTGCCAAAATGGGGAGGGTTTCACTATCCTTAGAACCACCAAAACGTGACCCAGAAAGCGCGGAAAGGAGAGGGGCTCCCTGCTCTTAGTGCCTGTCACTTTTTACTCTGAATTCTGCATCTTGCCAGGGGAAAATGCTTTGCTGTTCACCTGAAGGATATTTTTCTCTGGAAAAAGAAAAAAAGACGATTTTCTCTGCAGGGGTCCAGGGAGTTAAAAGTGCATGAAATTAGATGGGAACTGTTCCCTGAACAGGGAGCTATGTGACTTTAGACGGCGGCTATAATCTCCGTTTGGGAGGGCAACATTATAAAGGCCTCCAGGGGAGAAAGAAAGGTCTTTTTTGCCTTCCCTCCCATCACAATGAAATCCTAATTGTCAAACTATTTCTGTGCTTCTAAATATAACCAGAGGAAGTTCGTTGAGACCAACCTAAATTAGAAATCACTTTTATTAAGAAGGAAGGTAAA
The DNA here is from genome assembly GCF_015852505.1 of Tachyglossus aculeatus. Taxonomy (NCBI): domain Eukaryota; kingdom Metazoa; phylum Chordata; class Mammalia; order Monotremata; family Tachyglossidae; genus Tachyglossus; species Tachyglossus aculeatus. Next base: position 26,097,083 of record NC_052074.1, on the reverse strand, counting down.
AAAAAAAATGCACGGAGTAAAACAGATGGCTTGGAGCACAAGTGCATGATAACTAATTAGTAGCTATGAAAAACAGCTGTCCCCTTGTAAGGGACAGTTAAATATAGGTTGGTGCTTTTCTGCAGGGCCCTAGACAACATGCTCGAATTCTGATTTCCAACCAAACCCTTTCGCCAGCGGTGCCCTGCCTGGTTTAGCCAAGCCTTTCTACAAGAATGAGCTCCGTAAATTAAGCTCACAGTGTGATTACCTTTCATGGCCATGTGAGGAAGGTACTGCCAAGCAAAGAGGAGGTTAAATTAAGAGGCGCTTGTTCATGCCAGCCGAGGGCACGGAGCAATAAAATGGATTGGGAGGTTGGTTAAATGCTGAAATCAAGATGAAAGGTTGGATACCAGCTATCGGTTGCTTCATTGTTTCTGCTGCTCGTCCCTGTTATATGATGAGGCAAGGGGAGACCAACCCAAAACACAAAATTAACAATGTTCCTCCTGCTTCGCTAGGTACTGGGCAATGGGATCTTTGGACTGTCCACTGACGTCCCACCGATGGCAGTGTTTAGGTGAGTGATTGTTCGGGGTCAAATCCAACGTGCTATTCCTAGTGAGTGACGGAGTCTGGTCAAGCCCCAAAATAGTCAATGTCAAAGGGCATTCCTGTAATCTCTGGATAACCCCGTGGATAAAACCTGATTTGACAGCGTTACAGCCCGTCGAGACCCTAACTTTGGCCATCTGGTTTCAGGCAACTCACTACTGTGCTCGCTAGTTTCAGAGGGCTTCCCAAAGTCAAAGGTGCACTCTGAACCAATGGAGAAAACTCGGCATTTTCTTTCCAGGGACAAGCTGGAGAGGGTGGCAGACATGTTTTAACAGACAGGTGAGCCGATTCCAAGTCTGTGTCTCTTCCCCAACCTCCTTTCAGATAATTTTCACGTAAACGGTTCTTACTGGGAGAAGGCCGCATCTGCCAGCCAATGGCCAGCTATGCATTTGGTAGGCCGGGAAATGGGGAGGAACAAGGAAGGAAAGGAGGACAGAGAGGATAAGATATCTCCAGAGTGGGCAGCTTGGAAAGAGAAGATTGAGACTCATATGTACCTGAGGCAATCTATAATTTTCAAGTCTGGATGTCTGATTTGTGCCGGTGGTTTCAAGCCAGACCAAACTGCTCGATGGATCGTCTGGACAGCGGGGTTGGAGATTCGAAAAAACCCGCTAGCTAACCTCGCCTAGCAACAGCCTAATGATTGTTCAATTACCCGGCAAGAGTTATTTCACAGTTATAACCCTTAGTTGTTTCCTCCCTGCTACAGTAACATCGACATTCAGAGATTAAAAATCATTTGTTCATATGGAGCGATATCTAGGAATTATTTTTTTTTCCCCACAAAATCAAGTGCAAAATGTCTTAAATAATGATGGTAGTTATAAAGATTGAGGGTTTTCATGCAAAAACGCTTCCTGGCTTAGGCTATGGACATCTCAAAAAACAGCCCCAAGGAGCCTGCCCGGTGAACTCGGGACCTTCATTCGGCTTTCTTGAGCTCTACTTTCTGTCGTTTGGCTAAGAACCTGTAACATGCCAGTTCGATGAATTCCAGGCCACCAAATATCTTCTCCTGCAGGACAAAGATGAGGATCCAAGTGACCAAATACCACCTGGCCAAGCTGCTGAAGTACATAAGTACGACCATAGCAGGGCTGAACAGTGTCCAGTAGAGGAAGGATACCCACTTCACCAGCAGGACCCTGGCCTCCGACTTGCAGGGTGGAATGGCGTTCGGCCCCGAGACATCAAAATTCCTCCGCCCCCGGTAGAACGAGCGAAGCCGCTCTTCTTTCTCCTCCCATCGCTTGTGGCACCAGACCTGGAGTTCCTCTGTGGAGGCGGGCAGGATGTCCACTGGATACCGGCGGATGTGAAAGTGGATTTCCTTGGGGAAATTTCCTTCCAGGAGGTGTTTCTCCGACTGAGGGATGTTATAAGGGTAAGCCACGGTGATGTCGTGGATGGCATCGAGGTTCTGTCCTAGGGGTTTCAGAAGGAGAGAAACAAGGTCAAGGCGATGGCCCGCTTTGGTCGTAATACTTGGACGCTGGGGCTGAAAACCTTCAAGGCTTAGTAGAGCGCGAAACTGGGAGTCAGAAGGACCTAGGTTCTAACCCCGGCCTTGCCACTTGGCTGCTTTGTGACCTTGGCCAAGTCATTTCACTTCCTCTGTGCCTCAGGTTCCCTCATCTGCAAAATTGGGATTAAGACTGTGAGCCCTATTGTGGGACAGGGACCGTGCCCAACCCGTTTATTCTTGTATCTTAGAAAAGTGCCTGGCACATAGAAGACTATCTATGCACTTGGATCTGTGACCTTTGGACATTTGGTATTCACTCCACCCTCAGCCCCACGGCACTTATAGACATAACTATAAATTATATACTATAAATTATTTGTTTATAATAATGTCTGCCTCCCCCTCTAGACTGTAAGCTCATTGTGAGCAGGGAACACGTCTACTAACTTTGCTGTACTCTACTCTCCCAAGTGCTTAGTACAGTCCTCTGAACAGGGTAAGCGCTCAATACCATAATATTAAGAATAATAATGACCGCATCTGTCATGCGCTTGACAATTGATTGATATTGCTTCTACACATACTCTACCTGGAGGCCCCAAGCCTATTGTCTTCAGATCATCCACTCTGAACTGTGACAGAAAGTTCTAGTAGCGATTGCAACCAAGTGGAAGTCGAGTGACATTTTTTTTTTACTGTGCCCTTTCAATTGTCTCAGATAGACAAAGTCTGTAACACAGTGCTCCAAATGCCAGATTTCAGGTGCCATTCCAAATGTTACAAAGGAGGTTTTTATACTTGTTCTTGACTCTGCACCAGAACAGCCGATAACATTCCCCATTATAATGCAAGCCTTGAAAGGTGGGCCCAAAATAGAGCTACCAGATCAAAGAGAGTCTCACCTTAAGCAGCATAAAAGGCTGCTGGGTTGTAGCTAGAACACAAAGGTAACTCATTTGCCTTTAATTGGATTAGTGCTCTCTGAAATCATCTCCACCTCTGAAACTCTTCAGTCATAGACACTGACAATGCTAAAGAAACAGGCGGTAAAAAAGGATTTTAATTCCCTAGTCTGTAGAAGGTCAGGGTAGACGGGATGACAAATTTGAGCCAATTATTTAATAGCTGTTGAAAAGAACCCATCTCCAATCTATCTATTATTTAGGTGGTGAGCTAATGGACCCCTGTTAGGTGGCTAGGGATGACCCACTGTGAATGGCCAACCCTCTTTACAATTCGACTGAGCTGTAGAGGACCTATAGTTTTCCATTGCTTTCATTTCCCATCCCTTGGGACCAAAACACCCTGGGTGAAGTTGAAACTTTAGAAGCCCTCATCTCTTCCCCCAACCCAAGGGGGAAGGCTACTGTATACTGGGTCTAACTACTACTTTTGTTTTAAAAGGGAAAATAATCTCCTCAATGAAAGGAAAAATAACCAGTCCAAATCTAACTCTATGCAGCAGCTGCTTTCTTGTCTTTTCCCAATTCCTTTCTGTTATTTTAGTATTGTCACCAGGACTCTAGAATAAGAGAATCAGCGTGGCCTACTGGATAGAGTGTGGGCTCGGGAGTCGGAAGGACCTAGGTTCTAATCATGGCTCTGCCACTTGTCCGCTGTGTGATTTTGGGCAAGTCACTTCGCTTCCTTGTGCCTCCGTTACCTCATCGGTAAAATAGGGATTAATTCTGTGAGCCCGATATGGGACAGGGACTGTGCCCAACCCTAGTGGCACCATATTGCTTAGTTCAATGCCTGGCACACAGTAAGTGCTGAACAAATGCCACAATTACTAGTATTTACTAGAAAGGTGTTATGTTCTGCTTTGTAGCCCAGTACAGAGGCTGAATAAAGCCTGGGATAATAAGAAAGAAAATAGCTACATAAGAATTGATCAATCAGTGAAATTTATTTAGCACTTACTGTGTGCAGAGAACGAAAAGCGCTTGGGAGAGTAAAATACCATGGGATTGGTAGACATGTTCCCTGCCCACAAGGAGGGATACAATTCCAATAAAAGTTTGTTTGTATTGTACTCTCCCAAGAGCTTAGTACTCTCCCAAGAGCTTAGTACAGTGTTCTGGACACCCTAAGTGCTTAATAAATACCACTGAAGAAGAAGCTTAGAGACAAAAGCACGATGAATGAGAGACATGAGGAGCAAAGTGGTTGGGTGTCAAATATGTCTCAACTCTCCCCCTCTAGACTGTGAGCTCGATTGTATTGCATTATATATGTATGTTTTATTATGTTTTATTATGTATGTTTTATTATATTGTACTCCCTCAAGCACTTAGTACAGTGCTTTGCACACAGTAAGCACTCACTCAATAAATATGATTGAATGAATGAATGAACTCTATCGCATTATACTCTTCCAAGCCCTTAGTCTGGAGGTCTGCACAAGGTACGTTCTCAATATGACTGGTTGATTATGTTTGCAAGAGTGTCTTTTATATCTCTATGTACACTGTGTTTCAGTTCTAAATCTGCCATTAAGTTGTCACCTGCTTCTTGTGAAACTCCCTGCAATATCTAATTGTATGCTCTGTCCGCAGTGAATGAATGCACTGGTAAAACAGATTACCCTGGAAACAAATTCATTCAGTCTTATTTATTGAGCGCTTACTGTATGCAGAGCACTGTACTAAGCGCTTGGAAAGTACAATTCAGCAACAAATAGAGGCAATCCCTGCCCACAACAGGCTCGCTAACATGGCTAAACCCTAAAACCCGGGTTACAGCCTTAGTTTGGAGTTTGCAGCAAAGCCCCAGCTGCTTAGAGAGCAAATGTAGAACCTTAATTTCATCAGCCTGAGGACAGAGGAGAATTTGAAGAAAGACAATTTACAAATGCCTTCTGGCCTAATTAATATCAGCAACTTTCATTTCCAAGTGCTCTCTCCACAAGGCTGTGTGGCTTCTCTGCACCTCACTTTTTTCCTCTGGAAAATGGGTATGAAATACCTGTTCTCCCTCCGATTTAGACTGTGAGCCCCTAATGGGATGGGGACTGTGTTCCACTTGATAATCTTGTATCAAACCCAGTGCTTTGTATAATGCTTGGCCCATAGCAAAGGCTTACAAATATTATTATTACTGTTAATTGTCTACTAGAATTGTACTATAATTGTATTCAGGATTGATAACCATGTAAAACAAGGATTATTGTTAATTGTCTACTATAATTGTACTATAATTGTATTCAGGATTGATAACCATGTGAAACACGGATTCCCTGACATAGTATTCCAAATTGTGATGTGTTGTATAGTGTAGCAAGTCTGCTACTCGCAAAATTTTTAAAACTAGAACACTGACTAATGTGATTGAATTTTTCAGTACCTTACAAAAGTTATCTGTGACTACCTATGGCTCCATTAAAAGAAGGACTACAGTTTATGAACCACCTTTGGTGATTCAGAAAACATGGCCATGCCCATCACAATTTGGATAACTATAAGAAATACATTTGGTAGTATTTGTTGTCTTCTCTTTAACCCATTGTTGATTTTCAACTAAACTCCTTAACAATTGCATTCAAGAAATTTGTTACAGCCTACCCTTTATTTATTCAGGATTGTGGGAGGAGGTCTTGACAGGCCTTAGGAGAAGGCCACCACCCGATTAATCTGTTAAAATGGAACACTGTGCAGAAGATGATTCCAAGAAGGCAGCTATTAAACCCAAATTTTATAAATACAGAATCCAAGCCAATACTCTGTGGTAATTTTGTATTAACATTGGAGAACGGAAAAGGTAGCAATTAAGAGTACGACTGTGTAATTTTGCAGCATGACAGAGTGGAAACACCACAAGCATGGGTGTCAGAGGACCTGGATCTAAAATCGACTCTTCTATTTACCTGTTGTGCGACTTTGGGCAAGTCACTTCTCTGTGCCTCATTTCCTTCACCTGCAAAATGGGGATTCAATGCCTGTTCTCTTTTTTATTTTTAATGGCATTTATTAAGCGCTTACTATGTGCAAAGCACTGTCCTAAGCACTGGGGAGGTTACAAGGTGATCAGGTTGTCCCACATGGGGCTCACAGTCTTAATCCTCATTTTACAGATGAGGCAACAGAGGCACAGAAAAGTTAAGTGACTTGCCCAGAGTCTCACAGCTGACAGTTGGTGGAACTGGGCTTTGCACCCATGACCCCTGTCTCCAAATAATAATAATAATAATAATAATAATAATAATGGCATTTATTAAGCATTTACTATGTGCAGAGCACTGTTCTAAGCACTGGGGAGGTTACAAGGTGATCAGGTTGTCCCACAGGGGGCTCACTGATGGGGTAACTGAGGCACAGAGAATTTCAATGACTTGCCCAAAGTCACACAGCTGACAGCTGGCGGAATCAGGATTTGAACCCATGACCTCTGACTCCAAAGCCCGTGATCTTTCCACTGAGCCACGCTGCTGTGGGATCTGGTTATCGTGTATCTACTCCAGTGCTTAAAACAGTGTTTAGCAATCAATCAATAGTACTTATTGAGCACTTACTGTGCGCAGAACACTGTACTAAGTGCTTGGGAGAGTACAATATAGCAGTTGGTAGGAAGTTCCCTGCCTTCATGGGGCTTAGCACATAGCCACTGCTTTAATACTATTATTATTATTATTATCTTTGGAGGGGAGATAGGGACAGTAAAAATCTCGGGGGAAAAGCTGGGTTGGAAAGCATAAAGCAACATCATGAGTTCTCCTTGGACAGTTGTTCTACAGCTTGCGGGGGCATGGGGAGAAAGAAGAAGAGAACAATTTGTTACCTGACCTTAAAAATCATCATTGTTCAGTGCACTTTGAAGCACTTACTTACAGTTGGAATCAGTCATCTAATCAAACTAAAAGGGGCCACAGCGGGGAAGTCCTTTAGCTTTATTAGAAAAATATACATGATTTTACCAGACGTTTGCTTGAGCCATTCAAAATCTATTAGGTGTTCCACTTTGTAACATTTTTAACACATCTTTTGGGAAAAGGGTACCGTCTCCCATGAGATAGTACTAGACATTTTTCTTTCTATCTAATGGGAAACATAGAGTGTGCGTGTGTGATGTGAGTGAAAGACAGACTGTCCATATTAAAAGGCATTATCCTAGCTCAGAGGAAAGGCATAGACTGTGAGCCCGCTTTTGGGTAGGGACCGTCTCTATATGTTGCCAACTTGTACTTCCCAAGCGCTTAGTACAGTGCTCTGCACACAGTAAGCACTCAATAAATACGATTGAATGAATGAATAAGCCATGGGTCTGAAGTAGAAGAGTTGTGAGTGAGTTAGGAGGTCTAAGTGAGTTAGGAGGTCTAACTCTAAGCAGTTAGGAGGTCTGCTTGGGAGGAGAAAACAGTTTGAGTTGGGCTTTAAAAGAAGAAGAGCTTTGAGGGGAGTCAGGAGAACTTTGAAGCCCCAAATGAGAAGATTTTGTTTTATGCAAGAAGTAATTTGCAAAAAAAAGTGGCATAAAAGACACACTGAAAGACGGCAGACTGCCAGAAATAAGGTTCTTGAACTAGTCCAGCTAGTCGTGACAAAAACATGGGCCAAGATGGAGATTGTAAGAATGGAGAGGAAGCAAGGAGGTTGTTCGTGGTGGAAATCAGTGATAGGAAAGTTAAAAAGGACAGCCGAATTAGGAGAGAGGAGAAATTCCAAAAGAAGAGTGAATTGAATTATAAATCCATCAAACTACCCTGAAGGGAACTGTAGGAAAGTGAGGGAACTGTAGGAAAGTGAGGAAACATGTAATTCCATTTATCAAGTACAACTTCAGAATCCTCAGTGTCTATAGCTTATCACTCACATACGGGGATGTCTTTGCTCATGTTCCTCAGAAACTAAAGTTATCTCTCTGATTCTCTTGCTACCTACTTACATGTTTTTAGATTCCAGATAAAAGGCTTGGCCTTGCCATTCATGATGAAAGGTTCCTAAAGATGCATTTCATTACTAGTTAAGGCAAGGTTCCTATAGTGATTTAACACCGCTTAATGTGTGAAGAGAAGATAAACTCTTCCCATTCAGGTAGGTTGGAAGTTAATCACACCTTGAGGGAACTGTAAGCTCTGAAATTTTATGGAGCTTTTCCAGGGTAAACAAGCCCCAGGATAGGAGAGGCCAGAATCATATGTCACAAAAATGAATTTATTAGATGGGAGGGGCAGACATGCCATCAAAACTCGGATTTATTTTTAAACCGGAAATCCAACATTTGAGAAGATCAAATGTACAAAGGGAAGTGGAGTATAGGGGCCAAGAGGCATATGTGCCTCTTCAAAGAATTTTGTGTTGTGAAGATAAAGTCAAATTCCACAGTATGTGGAATTTAAAAGCTTTAAAAAAACATGTTCCAGGACTCTTAGGAAACACAAGGCCACTCTAACTTCATCATTCAATATGGTTAAAAATTTTATGTGGATATACATATATTTATATATGCTACATACACATGAGGCACTCTAACTTCATTGTTCAATTTGGTAAATAAATTATGTGGTTATACAGATATTTATATATATACTACACACACATCTTAAAGGGATGGGTGTTGTTAGGATAAAATATTAACTACATTTTCATTTTCGGCTAGATACATCTCTTGCCAAAAATAAAAATTAATAGGTGGTTCCATTATATCATCATCAATCGTATTCATTGAGCGCTTACTGCGTGCAGAGCACTGTACTAAGCGCTTGGGAAGTACAAGTTGGTAACATATAGAGACAGTCCCTACCCAGCAGTGGGCTCACAGTCTAAAAGCCATGTCCTCCGACTCCTAAGCCCGGGCTGTTTCCACTAAGTCACGCTGCTTCTCCACTGCCCCGCCACAATAAACTTTCTAATAGTCTTTCAAAGGCTATGCCATCATGTTAGATTCAATTTTCGACTTCCCCATCTGTTATCTTATCACTGGTCCTCCCAGGCTGTTTTTATTCACCAACCCCCAGGCAGCACAGAGACAGATGAAGACGATAAACAGTCATCTTGCTCCACTTAGGGTTATCCTAGATTTCAAATCAAAGGCTCTCCCAAAGTCAGCAAGGCTTGTGACTCACAAACCTTTTGAAGTGTCAAAGGGCAGAGACAGAATGAATTGACAAACTACCTTTCACACAGTCTTCAGAAATGATCGTTATATGATGTTTCATCACCCCATCCCACCTGTAGCCAGGAAGAAATACAGACTCTTCCGTGTTGGTATGCCATATTCTGATTTATATGAGTTGGTTAACATTTGTCCAGAAAATACAAACTGCCTGGCAATAGCACAGTACAAAACTCTAGCCAGTTAGATTGCTTAGAGCTAAAGATGCTTCCACATAAAATACTAATATTACTAACACCAATAATAATAATGGTAATAGTAGTAATAATTCCGGCATTCGTTACTAAGTGCCAAGCACCATATTAATTCCTGGGTAGATAAAATTTATGCAGATCGGACCTCGTCCTTGTCCCATACGGGGTTCACAGTCTTGGGCGGAAAGAGAAAAGGTATTGCATCCTTATTTTACAAATCAGGAAACAAGACATAGAGAAGTGGAATGAGTGGAGTCACCCAGCAGGCAGTGGCAGAGCCAGAATTAGAATCCAGGACCTCTGACTCCAAAGCTCTGAGCTCTTTCATCAGGCCACAAGACGACATAGAAAAGTGCATAGACTAGTTTTGTGACCTCGAGCAGAGTTCCAGGAGTGAATCCTGGCATTCTAGTCTTGGTTTCAGTGGGGATTTCCTACGTGGTTCAAATTCAGTCAATCATCCAGGTATAATAATAATAATAATAATAATAATAATAATAATAATAATAATAATAACAATGGCATTTATTAAGGGCTTACTATGTGCAAAGCACTGTTCTAAGTGCTGGGGAGGTTACAAGGTGAACAGGTTGTCCCACAAGGGGCTCACAGTCTTAAGCCCCATATTCCAGATGAGGTAACTGAAGCCCAGAGAAGTGAAGTGACTTGCCCAAAGTCACACAGCTGACAAGTGGCAGAGCCGGAATTTGAACCCATGACCTCTGACTCCAAAGCCCGGGCTCTTTCCAATGAGCCACGCTGCTTCTCAGGTATGGGGTGGGAGCATCTGTTAAAGGTGCTGAAGAAGGATGTGGGAGAAGGTGATCCATACACAACAGCAGATCCAGCTTAGAATTTAACAAAGGGAAACTGTTCCTTAGCAACACGTATTCCCGAAGCCCGAGAGGCAGTGGGGTTGTCATGTCATTCTGACTGCCCGGCACTTGGACCGGGGCATCGGATTCCAGTGGGGAGGACATTCAGTTCTCCCACTGCCATGACGCAAAGAAAGAGAAGCCTGGAATCAAGGGAGAAATCATAGAACGGGCCAAAGAAACAGACCACAGTCAGTTTTTATGAGGGACAAATTTTCATTCTACTGAGACTAGGGAAAACAGTGAAGTTATTGTTTCAAACAGAACATACCAAATGGATCACTCATTCAGGATTATATGATGCATGAAGGATTTGAAATGAAAAATTCAGGAAAAAGCGTTTTCTACTGTGGCCATAATCGTTTGACTTAACCAGCTTCGGGCCGCGGGGTTCATTCACCGCTGAGTGGGTCATCTGACCCATTTTGGGGGTCTTCTGAACAAAGGGCATCAATCTCATAATAATGATGGTATTTGTTAAGCGCTTATTATGTGCCAAGCACTGTTCTAAGCACTGGGGTAGATACAGGGTAATCAGGTTGCCCCACGCAGGGCTCACAGTCTTAATCCCCATTTGACAGATGGGGTAACTGAGACACAGAGAAGTTAAGCGACTTGTCCAAGGTCACACAGCTGATAAGTGGCGGAGCCGGGATTCGAACTCACGACCTCTGACTCCCAAGCCCGTGCTCTTTCCACTGAGCCACGCTGCTTCTCTTGGTGCCAACTCCATTCTCCAAATGGCTGCCGCTTTAGAGAGCCGGACTGATCCCCTTTGCCCCATAAGACCAGTAAGATTGTGGAGTCAATTTCTTGAGACGTCTTAATGTAAATTTCCCCATCCACTATGTATGTAGTGTCCTGATGTTCGGGGGTTTCCTTTAGGGTCAGTGACACTTGTAGGATTACACGCCAGAAGGACACAGCTTAGCCCGCCAACCTCCGTCTCCAATCAATCAATAAAATTTGTTGAGCACTTACTGTGTACTGTACTGTACCTGGGAGAGTACAACATAACAGAGTTGGTAGATATGTTCCCTGCCCACAGTGAGTTTAGTTACCCCGGTGACTGACATGCCATGGTTAAGAGTTTGGTATCTACTGGTCTTGTCTTAGGCTGTTGAGTCGTTTCTGACCCATAGCGACATCACGGACACAGCTCTCCCCGGACGCCCTGCTTTCCATCTGCAATCATTCTGGTAGTGTATCCATAGAGTTTTCTTGGTAAAAATATGGAAATGGTTTACCATTGCCGCCTTCCATGTGGAAACTCGAGTTTCCACCCTTGACTCTCTTCCACTGCTGCCCAGCGTGGGTGAGTTTTGACTTGTAGCAGATTGCCTTCTTCTCACTAGCCACTGCCCAAGCAAGGAGTGGAATGGCTAGGCCTCTGCTTGACTCTCCCTCCCGTAGCCAAGGCTGGTAGACTACTGGAAACTCCCCAGGTGTGACCCTGAGAGGGGGTACCTACTAGTACTACAATTTATTTATACTTAACAAAAAGTAATTTCTTGTTTCAAAAGCTTTGGGGTTTTCTCCAGAAGCTCTGAGTCAATGGCATTTAAATCATTCAAGAACACGTGAATCATTTATACAGGCTGCTATGTGAATGGGACTGGACAAGAGAGAATTTGCCTTATCGAATCCTACTAATAGAAAATAAAACAGGTTTAAGATTTGGGAGATATAAAGAAAATGCAGGCACAGTTACTCATTCTTGAACATATCTGTTCCCTGATGCGTCAGTGATAAGGACATACTTAAACTTTCCATCCAAACAACTGCGCTTTCTATGATTTCCCCTTTTTTCCCCTCTTTGTCTCAACCCGATTCAACCATTAATTGTGAATTGTGCTTTGGATACAATCTGACCTTTCATTATTTCATAACTATATTTATGTAAGGTCCCAGGAAACACCTCAATCAATCTATGGCATTGACTGAGAGCTTAGTGGGTGCCCAGCACTGTGCTAAGCTCTTGGGAGAGTACAACAGAGTTGGTAGATATGTTCCCTGACCACATGGAGTTTACAATCTAGAGGAAGACACAGACATTAAAACAGACTCTGGATATGCACGCAAGGGCTGTGGGGCTGAGAGTGGGGTGAATATCAAGTGTTTAAAAGGTACGAATCTAATTATCTAGGTGATGCAGAAGGGAGAGACGTAGGGAAAATGGGGGCTTAACTGGAGTTTAACTCCTCTTCTTGGAGGAGATGTGATTTTCACTGGCAGCACTGCCCCAGGGAAAGGAAGTCCTGACTAAGCAGGCCACTAAAACAGCTGTTGAGCATTAAAACTGGGTGAGTTGATAGCCTCAATAGCCTGCCATTCACGGTTCCGCAATTCAAAATGAAATGGAAAACAATGTCATTCTGGATTGATTACTGCTAGAGACAGAGTTGATCCTGCCAACAGACACAGATTACAACTTGGACGGGAAGCCATCTACCCAGACTCAGACCTTGGTTTCTTTGCTCATAATAATAATAATAATAATAATGATGGCATTGATTAAGCACTTATTATGTGCAAAGCACTGTTCTAAGTGCTGGGGAGGATACAAGGTGATCAGGTTGTTCCACGTGGGGCTCACAGTCTTAATCCCCATTTTACATATAAGGTAACTGAGGCCCAGAGAAGTTAAGTGACTTACCCAAAATCACACAGCTGACAAGCAGCTGAGCCAGCATTTGAACCCATTACCTCTGATTCCCAAGCCCGGGCTCTTTCCACTGAGCCACGATGCTTCTCAATAACTGTGGTATTTGTTAAGCATTTACTATTTTCCAAGCACTGTACTAAGCGCTGGAGTGGATACAAGCAAACTGAGTTGGACACAGTCTCTGTCCCGCATGGGGCTCACAGCCTCAACCCCCATTTTACAGATGAGGAAACTGAGCCACAGAGAAGGAAATTGACTTGCCCGGGGTCACACGGCAGACATGTATCAGAGCCGGGAATAGAACCCATCCCCTTCTGACACCCAGAATTATGCTCTATCCACTAGGCCATGCTGCTTCTCTGGAATTACGGAAGTATAAGCACAACAAAGCCTAGTCCGTTGGGAATGGGGAGACAAATATGGGAAAGAACAGCTAAACCCCGACTTGATTCCACTCTACAATCAGCAGGATTTATCGAGCGCTTACTTGAGCACTGTGCTAAGTGTTTCGTTACAAGAGAGTAAGTAGACATGATCCCTGTCCTCGAGATGCTTTCCATCCGGCACAGGAGATAGATGACAAAATAAACTGAAGGTAGGGGAGGCAACTACATATACATAACTATATATATATATATATATATATATATATATATATATATGTACCTATATTCACATATATATATACATAACTACATATAAAAACCCAGTTCCTTGGGAGTCTGTGGGGATGAGTCGACCAAGCGGAGTTTCCCCCCGGATCAGCAAAGACTTGCAGGATCAGAATATAATGACGCTAATTCCATGCTCTCCCAATTTGATTTTGTCAATCAGTGGTGTTGTGGAGTGCTTACTTTGTGAATTTACCACCTGTCTTGGCTTGGCCCTCTTGAATGTAAACTTGTTACGGATAGGGAAGCAGCATGGCCTAGTCGATAGAGCATACGTTTAGGAGTCAGAAGGACCTGGGTTCTAAGCCTGGCTCTGAAACTTGTCTGCTGTGTGACCCTGGGTAAATCACTTCTCTGTGCCTCAGTTACCTCATCTTTAAAATGGAGATTATACTTGTGAGCTTCATGTGGGACAGGGACTGTATCTAACCTGATTATCACGTATCTACCCCAGCACTTAGTACAGTGTGCCTGGCACATAGTAACAAATACCATAAAAAAGATGCAATAAAGAAGTCAAATAATAGGAAAAAGTGAAGGCATCAAGAAAAAAACCCTCCAATAAGCAGCCTCGTTAAACTATTTTAAGTGCCCTGGATATGTTATTTTTCGATACATGAGTTACTGGGTCATTATATTCGGTAACGTTCAAGGTGAGACTCACACATACGGATACAAGTGTGCATGGGTGAATGTATGCATGTAAAATCCAGATAACCTAATGCAGTGTAAAATGTTGGCTTAGACCAGTTTGACACTTCACTTGTAAGGGAAATTGTTAAGAATGGAATATCCCTTTAAATTCAGGTTCAAGAGACGACGACTGTCCATTTCTACTTGTTTGTATTTCACATATTTTCTAATCAGTTCCTGGATGCCCTGAAAACTATGTTACTAACCTCTGAACTGTAGGCACCAAGATACTATGGAATTATTTTAAATGGAGCTAGTTTACCTCTTACATGGGAACTCAACTAATTAAAAATAAAAGGTGATCTGAAACCTAAATCCTAAACAATAAGGGGAGGGTATTAATTCTAATTTCCTATATATCTACTCGAATATCCCGTATTTCAAACAATAAAAAACTCAATATATGGTTTGTGATGACTGATCTATTACTCACTATAATTTAAATAATCCAACAGGGAAACATCAGAACTAGGCTTAGAAAGCATTCTAGATAACAGACACTTAGGTCCGTGAAAGGCTGGATGGGGAAGTAATTTTATTATTCCTAATTCTCGGGTACTAAAAACAGTTTCAACCAGACTGTGATACACAAGTGGACAAATCCTATTAAGTTCATTTGGTCTGGAACTTGGGGGAACCACCTTAATCAGAAAGGGATTGAATGAAAAGCCTTATTCTTTAATTATGACAGACTAATATTTATCCACAAAGAAGAACTTGTTTCAGGATTAGTCCAAGACCTGGGAAAAGCCAGAGACATCAATTTAATAATGGGGTGTCTAATTAAATGATAATGGAGCCCTAATTATAATGCACTGCTTTGTCACGTGCATGATTTATTGAATACAATGGCTCTTCACTGGATTCGTAAAGGAAAACTAGACAGAATGAAACCACAAAGCGAAGAAGGGGATTGGAGATATTCCATGTTCAAATTTCCCTTGTTAATGTGATTGAGGGCTATTTCAATTATACTTGTTTTCTTTTTGAACACAAGACTTAAACGAACACCTGGTTAAAATGGAATAATTAACCTTCTACCATAGACTAGCATCATTTGTAAATCATGGCTAGGTACATAATTCAGGCCACCTGCTTCTTCTTAAGTCACTGCTCTATCCATTAAACTGCCAATCTGGGGGCAGCGCTGATTTTTCAAAATGTCAACGACATCCACATTCCAGCCACCCAAATCCGGTGACAGAAACACTGGAAGGATATGGAAACAGAAAGCACATTTGGCAGCTGAATGCTTGGGGGAAAAAAAAAATTCCCTGGCTCACCTGGTTACTGCAAATCCAAATTCAGAAGGCATTTTTTCATTTGTAGTTTAAAAACAAGCTACGGCAGACCACTAATCAGAGGGAATGGGGTGGGCAGAGGAATGATTTGAATGGGTTTTTAAAAACAGCTTTCCTTTTCAAATCGAAATGTAAAGCTTTTATTTGGCTCTTGGGCTTAAAGAAAGCCCCTATTTTCATATCTCCTGCTGCTGAAACCTTCTGGGACATTGAAATCCTTGTCTAGTTTGGAGTGTCACCAGCTCGAGGGATGACAACAATGTCTTCACTCCCAAAATAATACAGACAAAAGCTGCAATCTTAAGTGGGAGGGGTGACGGAGGAGAGGAAAGAGGTAAAAAAGAAAATCAACCTCAGCCTGCCAAAAAAAATTCTTGCACTTTACCCTTCTTCCTCCCAAATGAAAGAAAACAAAAGCAGCCACAGCAGTGTTAATGCCAGTGTTAGATCCTCTGCCTGTATTGAGGTAGTTTTATTTACCTGGAAAGGATGAATTGTCTCCCTTAAAGGTCTTAAATTTAAAAATGCTCAGCCATACGGACTGCTAGGGTTGCTACGGAGTGGGAAGTGGGGGAAGGAAGTGGGGACAGGGAAGTAGAGGGACAAGGTGGGGAGCTCGGAGACAGGGGGATAGGAGGAATTGGGAAGCTGGGAGGTAGGGGAGGGGCATCATTAGACTCTCACCCACCCAACCATTACCAGCATTTAGGTTGGCATAACATGAGTTCGAAAAGTTCTTCCCTCAAATACAACAGTCTTCTTAGGAGTTGGTGTGATTGACCTTACTTTGAAGCAGAACCCTCGGGACCACAGGAAGTGGAGTCAAGTAGAAAGAAGGACCTAAACCTTTGTCTCTTTTTATTCTCAGCAAAGCCCCATTCTAAGCTTTCAAAAGGCGAAAGAAAAATACTGGTCTCCTCCATATTATCTTAAAATGATCTTCTCAAAATGTCAAGGTTGACAGCAAAATCCACTTAGTGCCACTTCAAAGTCCCCGTTTTACCACAGCATGGGTTCCAGTAGCCAAAACGCTTTTCCATTTCTGAGATGCATTTTATAGCAAACACTGTTTAATCAAAATTTAACCATCATAGGGTGAACATGCTGCTCAAACAGTGAATGTGCCCAGTGAAAAAGGACTGAGTTAAGGAATACTGCCCTAAGGGCTCGTTATCTGAGTTTGAGAGAGTGCCACTGAACCATATTTGCTGAGTGGTGTAATGAATACATAATTCTATTAGAAGGGGGGCAGTATATTTGCATTTTTAAGTGACCCCTTTACTAATTATTGCAATAAAATTAGTGATGCAATGCTGGGATGGTATCAGCCTTAAAGTGAAATAAAATTGCTTCTTGCCAGCAGGGTTACACTGATTTGTCTCATTTTTTTCTTTAGCTTTTAAAACGTATTAAACTGCTAGGCATATCAATAAGTGCAATTTCCTTCAATTATCTATTTCAGCCACCATGAAATAGAAAACTGCAGGAATGTTCATAAATGGAGGGATTTGAAGGGTGACTATATGTAGAGTTTCTATAGCCCTCGCTCCATATGCACACGGAGAGATGGATGCAATTCTATATTTTCAGAGAAAGGCAACCGCTTACAGGTTTAACTAAAGTTAAATGGCACATTCTTTGACTTCACCATTACCAGTTTGAAATCATTCACCCACAGGGTTTCCGTTCTTGCTCCAGAAGAGAAAATATACCTTCCCATAGAGCTCAGCACCCTTCAGTGATTAGTTCAAGTGTTTCTTTTTCTCTTCATCCACTGGAAAATACAATTAGTCCTGAGGCTTTTTCTAAACTGAGGGCCTGCACTAATGACTGAAGAAGTCTTGCATCACTGTTATTCTTATCCTGAAGGGAAGGTGGAGGGAGGAGGGATGCAGTGAAGGAGAACAGAGGAGGAACAGTAGGAAAAAAGAAAGAGAAGGAAGGAGAAAGAAGAGGGTGTAAAAGAAAGGAGAGAGGAAGAAAAGAGGAAACAGGCTGATGAGGAGGAAAAGGGAATGAATAAAGGGGAAATTCAAGAGGGAGAAGGGAGAAAGAAGGAGCACTAGAAGTGATGAGACAAAAAACAAGTGAAAAGATTATATTTGGGAATCAGAGGTGTCTTAATTTGGAAAGATCTTTCTCTTTCATCCAGCAAGAGCAATAAAAATATGTATAGCGATCTAGTGAAAATATCTTCTCTGTTGAAAGTGAGGAGTAAGCAAGTTAATAAGGACATGAAGTGAGAAATCCTTTCAATGGTAATTCTACAGGGATTGGGCCCAGTGTGTTTATGAAGAGGGGATGGGACAGCCCCAAAGCAATCAATCAATGGTATTTTTTGAGCACTTACTATGTGCAGAGCATAGCACTAAGCATTTGAGAGAGTACGACACAACAGAATTAGCAGACACATTCCCTGTCAACAGTGAGCTCCAAATGTTCTCTGTCCTTCAGGTTGGGTTCAAGGGGAGCCCTCAGAAGCGGAAGAAGTCTTTGATAGCTCCCAAACGTGCATTATTATTCATTACATTTATTAAGCGTTTCTTTTGTGTAAAGCCCTGTAGAGTACCAGGTACTGTGAAAAGGTACAAGGATAATCCTTTCATACCAGGTTCCAGGCTTCAGTGGCTTATCCACTGGTTTTCAGTGAGCCTGTCCAATTCCAGTATGGTAAAAGAGGTTTTATATCTATTCTGAACCTTTTCAACACATTGGGAAGCAGCATGGCCTAGTGGAAAAAGCACAGGCCTAAGAGTCAGAGCTCCTGGGTTCTAATCTCGGCCCTGCTCCTTGTCCGTTGTGTGGCCTTGGGCAAGTCATTTAATAATAATAATGATGGTATGTATTAAGTGCTTACTATGTGCAAAGCACTGTTCTAAGTGCTGGGGAGGTTACAAGGTGATCAGGTTGTCCTACGGGGGGCTCATAGTCTTAATCCCCATTTTACAGATGAGGTAACTGAGGCACAGAGAAATTAAGTGACTTGCCCAAAGTCACACAGCTGACAATTGGCGGCGCCAGGGTTTGAACCCATGACCTCTGACTCCAAAGCCCGGGCTCTTTCCCCTGAGTCACGCTGCTTCTCAAACTTCTCTGTGCCTCTGTTTCCTCAACTGTAAAATGGGGATTCTATACTTGTTCTTCTTCCCCTTTAGCTGGTGACTGTGGGACAGAGACTGCGTCTGATCTGATTGACATGTACTTTTCCCAGTGCTTAGAACAGTGCTTGTCACATAGTAAGCTCTTAGCCAATATCACAGTTATGATTATTCCCTCCCTCCATAGTCGCTCTGAGGAGGGGAAAAAGCCCACCTCCCCACCACCATTTACCTATGAATCATATTAAGTGCCAGAAGACAGTTGGAACCCTGTGCTTTCAAGAACCCTGGCCTCTCCAGGATCTCTATGTGTGTGCTTTTTTAATGGAATTTGTTAAGTGTTTACTATGTACCAGGCACTGTACTAAGCACTGGGGTAGAAAGAACATAATCGGGTTGGATACAGTCCCTGTCCCACATAAGGCTCCCAGTCTTGATCTTCATTATTTTATTTTGTTAATATGTTTTGTTCTGTTGTCTGTCTCCCCATTCTAGACTGTGAGCCCGCTGTTGGGTAGGGACCGGTAGGGACCGTCTCTATATGTTGCCAACTTGTACTTCCCAAGCGCTTAGTACAGTGCTCTGCACACAGTAAGCGCTCAATAAAGATGATTGAATGAATGAATGAATTTTACAGATAAGGTAACTAAGGCACAAGTGAAGTCACTTGCCCAAGGTCACACAGCAGACAAGTGATGAGCCAGGGTGAGAATCCAGGTCCTTCTCACTCCCAGGCTCGATCCACTACGGCCACACTGCTTCTCCAGCGTGGGACAACCTGATCACTTTGTATACCCCCAAGCGCTTAGAACAGTGCTTTGCACATAGTGAGCACTTAACAAATGCCAACATTATTATTATTATTATTATTATTATTATTCTCCGCTCACGAGTCTTTGTTTGGCTGGGTGCTGTTGAGTTCTTAACCACTGCCCCATGGCCACCCTTGACCGGCGCTCACTGCAGCAGATACCTCACCCGCTTACCATCAGGAGTCGGCTCTCCTTCCCGCCATTTCAAATGTCGCTAAGGCAGACCCCTGTCTCCACCACTCTGCTTCGTGGAATTTCAGTTCCCCTTAAGTCTTTGCTTAATGCTAGTTTTTAACCCCATGCAGATCAAGATTCAGTCAATCCTTTCACCGATGGGACTCGGTGAGCACTTACTGTGGGCAGAGCACTGAACACTTGTACAGGTGTAACTGTCTACAGGGTGGTCTTGCTTCCCGGCCCACGTCATCCCCCGGGCCTGGAATGCCCTCCCTCTGCCCATCCACCAAGCTAGCTCTCTTCCTCCCTTCAAGGCCCTACTGAGAGCTCACCTCCTCCAGGAGGCCTTCCCAGACTGAGTCCCTTCCTTCTTCTCCCCCTCGTCCCCCTCTCCATCCCCCGCAATCTTACCTCCTTCCCTTCCCCACAGCACCTGTATATATGTATATATGTTTGTACATATTTATTACTCTATTTATTTTACTTGTACATACCTATTCTATTTATTTTATTTTGTTAGTATGTTTGGTTTTGTTCTCTGTCTCCCCCTTCTAGACTGTGAGCCCACCATTGGGTAGGGACTGTCTCTATATGTTGCCAACTTGTACTTCCCAAGCGCTTAGTACAGTGCTCTGCACACAATAAATACGATTGATTGATTGATTGATTGATTCTATTCCCCTCCCCTGGCACCTAGTAAGAACTTAACAAATACCACAGTTATTATGATTATTCCAGGACTAAGGCCAAGGGTCCTTTGGTGATACTGTTCGATGCCTGTTTCTCCTCAGGTAGCTGATCTTCTTACTGGTTAAACCGGAATGTGACACCTTCTACTTGATGTATGTCATTTTTGGCTTTGCCATTGGTTAGACGGCTAGGTTAGAAAACCCTAGGAAAGCTGAAAATATTTTCTTCAAGGCATCACCAGTCTTGACAAGGACAATTCACAGGCTATGCATAATGATTTTTCTTTAATCTCCATATTATCCTTACAGGCCATATCCCAAAACGCCTTGTAAGTATAGAATTTTCTAAAAATAGAAAAGATACTCCTAGAAGCCTAGGGCAATAAAAATACTAAATTCCCACCTAGAGATTGGGCTGGCCCAGAATAAATCTGCATATAGTGTCCTGCAGTGGCACATTTTACAAAGAGAATTAAAGCCATGAAATTAACATTTTAATGAAGTAGAGAGGCCATTGACGTCAGGACTACTCGCTGATTGCTGCTTCCAGGTGGTCTAATGAGATGAAAATGAAGTTTATACCCTCAGCTAGTCTAAGCCAGGGTTGTTTGGTGACTATGATTGAATTTAAATGAGATGATACTGCTGTGTGCAAACATGTCTAGGCTAGTAAGTAGTCTGTTCAAATCGAAGCATCATAAATGCTTGATTTGAAACATTTAATTTATGTGACACACCTCTCCAAATGTCCTTATTTTTCTAAGCATTTTACAACATTAAGTGGAGTCATTACATTTTGGTACACGTGAAAACTTAGCACTTTCATTATTTAGGAAGAATCACCTCATGGCCAAAAAGAAGATTTAGCGCTCTCTCACTCTCTCTCTATTTCCTGTTAATCTATGTTGCTGGAAAGCTGGTAAGGAAGGATTATTCTAACATTCTCTTTCCTGGTCTAGACTGGTCCCTCTAGATTCTAAGCTCATTATGGGCAGGGAATGTATGTGTTATATTGTTGTTTGTACTCTCCTAAGCATTTAGTACAGTGCCCTGCAAACAGTAAGCTCTCAATGAATGCAACTGATTGGTCTCTTCCTTCCTCAAGCCTCCACCCCTTTCATTCTCTCCTATATACAATTGCACGTATCATCTTAAAACAATGTTTGGGACACCTCAGAAAGTCTAATTATGATGATGCCTAATGGAAACATGGATTTTTTTAAATGATACTCATTAAGCACTTACTATGGTCCCAGGCACTGTACTAAGTGCTGGGGTAGCTATAAGCTAATTACGTTGGACACAGTCTATGTCCCACATGGGGTCAAAGTCTTAATTCTTATTTTACTGAGGCACAAAGAAGTGAAGCGACTTGTCCAAGGTCACACAACAGGCAAGTGGCACAGCCGAGATTAGAACCCAAGTCCCAGAGGCCCTTGCTCTATTCACTAGGCCATGCTGCTTCTCTATGATATATGTTCCTCTCATATATTTCCCTACAAGTTTTTTCAGGTATTTGCTTCATTCCACATCATCTTTGGAGGCAACACTCAGTTCTCAGAATGTCACAAGGACCTTTCTGAAGTCTCTTTTTCAACACGGCTCCCTCCATCTTCTCATCCTGAATGCCCTTTCTGACTCTTGGTTCCCCACACTAAATTTTAAGGATTTAGTTCAAGACTAGAAATCTTGAAGAAACAGGCAGAGGTAGCCGGAAGAAGGTGGCTCTTCTGCCTTGGCTCCCCCTGAAGGGTTTAAGAAGGCTCAGGTACTTCTAGATCAGTAGCGCTAAAGGTTTGTAAATCTGGGAACTTTCAGGCTCTGGCAAAGTCTGCTGTCTTGATTAGCTTCTTTGAAACAGTCGATATGAATTAAAGTGATCAGAGATCGGATTAGGTAAGCAAGGAAATAGGAATGATTGTTTATCTGGTAACTATATTTGCAGTAACAGGCTGTGACCCTCCTGTGGCCCAGAGAACGGTGGTTACTTACTATGTAAGTGAATTAAGTTGCTCTATTTGGCAATAAAATGTACCAAAAGAGGCTAGAAAATCAATTCGCCAAAACGATAGGTTACAGGAATATTTCCACCTTGGCCACCTTCCACCTCCCCTCTGAAAAAAAAAAAAAAGAGAAATAAAAAGTGATTTTTCTCCTACAGAAGCCATCCTCTCAGCATTTAACAGGCCTCTTGGTTAGGCCTGCTGCCATTCATCGTTTGGAAGCGGTAAGTGAAACACAATCTAGGAGTTTAGAAGGGAAAATTGACCCCAAAAGCCAAAACACAAGCAGTAGATTCCATTTACACAAGGAACTAAGCGACACTTAAAAAAGCTGAGAGAAAATAGCCGTGAGGGCTTTAGCTTACAGCTCCATTCCAGTCCCACAATAATCATTTAACAAAACCTCGTTTGCTCAAAGAAAATCTTGTTGGGACCAATCCTTTCCTCGTTTTTTTCTTTGATTGAAATAGTTTTGATTTTTTTTTTCCACCAATACAAGTTTCTGTCCAAGGCCCTCTGTCTGGATTGGAATATTTGCCCTGGCTTCCAGCGGGCTCCAGGGTCCCTTTCAGTCCCAGTTTCAAGGAGGTTACGGTGACATATGTGTCTCAGATGGAGCACTGTGTCTTCTCCCTAAAGAGCTGAGAAATGAGCACTGACATCTTTGGAGCCTCCATGCACACCAGGTGATTGCCCATGTTCCCCTCGATCCTACACAAGCTTGCTTTCACAACTTAGGCTGCACTGTGGTACCTATGAAAGCATAAAAGATTAATCAATCAATCAGTGGTACTTACTGAGTGCTTACTGTGGGCAGAGCACTCATTGTTACACTGAACTTTCCCAAGCACTTAATACGGTGCTCTACACATAGTAAATGCTTAATAAACACAATTGACTGACTAAAGCGCTTGGGAAAGTACAAGAGGGTTGGCAGACCTGATCCTTGCACATGAGGCGTTTACTGGAGGCAGAACAGTGTACTAAGCTCGTCTGCTTATCGTTATATTGTTCTCTTCCAACCACAGTGCTCT
This sequence comes from Tachyglossus aculeatus, assembly GCF_015852505.1. Taxonomy (NCBI): domain Eukaryota; kingdom Metazoa; phylum Chordata; class Mammalia; order Monotremata; family Tachyglossidae; genus Tachyglossus; species Tachyglossus aculeatus. The sequence goes on along the minus strand of NC_052074.1, from coordinate 26,073,690 downwards.
GCACACAGTATGCACTTAATATGACTGACTGACCGACTAAGTGCTTGGGAAAGTATAATACAACAGGGTTGGTAGACGTGATTCATGCTCGCGAGGAGCTTAATCCTTACATGGTGTCTTTATCCTCTAATTGCATAAAGGGTCGCATATAATAATAAATGCTATATGTTCTGTTCTCTAGTGCTCTCGAGTAGCGATGGGATGGGACGGTGGAAGGGAGGGGAAGAGGAGAAAAAACCTGGGTCCCTAATTTTCCCTCTCTGTTCAGGACTCCTCCTCCCTCTCCCCTTTTCCCCCACCTTACCTCCTTCCCCTCCCCACAGCACCTGTATATATGTATATATGTTTGTACGTATTTATTACTCTATTTATTTATTTTATTTGTACATATTGATTCTATTTATTTTATTTTGTTAATATGTTTTGTTTTGTTGTCTCCCCCTTCTAGACTGTGAGCCTGCTGTTGGGTAGGGACCGTCTGTCTCTATATGTTGCCAACTTGTACTTCCCAAGCGCTCTGCACACAGTAAGCGCTCAATAAATACGATTGAATGAATGAATGAAAGGAATCCCTAAGCATAGAAACCCAAGGGTTGATTTTTTGGCGTCGCAGGAGGGAGGTGCTGATCTCTTTCATTCCATGGCTGGAAAGGTGCAACTCTGTGTTCCCATGTTTTTAGTATAGGTTTCTTTTATTCATCAGTCAGGCTTCATTCATACTCCTTTTCAAGTGCAGTTTTTGTAACCACATCTACACTGACACTTAGAACTTAATGCCTAACAAATCTGCAACTGTCGCCTTGGAAATTTATCAAGATATTGGGGTTTTGTGTGTGTGTGTGTATGTGTGTGTGAGGGGGAGAGTATCAAGGTGCTTTAACAGGGACTGAGGTCTTTAGCTACCACTGCTCAGCGATTTATACTCTGGTCGAAGGGAAGCTTCAAAATTTATTATTTCTTCTAGGTAAAAAATTGATTTTGCGGTGGAAGTTGGAAAATAGAGGGCAAGAACAACATATTCATTGGGAAAAAAGGCAAAGACATAGATCCTGAATTTATCTAAGGGATCTTGAACTTCCTAATTTTTAAACTTTAAATTTTAAGTTTTTAGAGAAGCAGCGTGGCTCAGTGGAAAGAGCCCAGGCTTTGGAGTCAGAGGTCATGGGTTCAAATCCCGGCTCCGCCACTTGTCAGCTGTGTGACTTTGAGCAAGTCACTTAACTTCTCTGTGCCTCAGTTGCCTCATCTGTAAAATGGAGATTAAGTCTGTGAGCCCCACGTGGGACAACTTGATTACTTTGTATCTACCCCACTGCTTGGAACAGTGCTTTGCACATAATAAGCGCTTAATAAATGCCATCATAAAAAAACTGACATATAAAGTGCTTTTCAATAAACATAAAAAATCCTTTTTTGACTTCGAGGAACTGAGATAGTTGAAGTTGCTGACATAAAAACAGTCTGCCTCTCACACTGCAAGTCCCTTTTAAAAATTCTGTTGATTTGGGCAGTTTTCATCCTTTTGGTCTCTTGGAAAGAGAAAGTTTCTAGTACTCAAGCCAGCTTCCAATAATAGGACTTGTTGGTTTTTCCAAATGACAGTCTGCAAACTGAGATGCTACGTGCCAGTGTGGCATGCGATCATTCCTAAAATGTTTACTGAACGTCAACAGTTGCTGCAGTGTTTCAGGACAACTTTTCAACGGCAAACTGCTCTGAGACTAAGTACCATCGCAAAAGCACTGAAAAGACCACAGGGGAACATTAATTCCATTTTTATTCTGTGGAAACCTGTAAATTTCAATGAAGACCATAACCCGGTCTCACTATTAGGAGAGCTGTGTTCTATTTACTTATGCATTTAGTGATGGAGACAGAGACTGATAGGACCCAGTAAGGCCAGCTTTGCAAACCTAAGCCCTTTGTAATTGTTCTAATTGGATACTGTAGCCTCTCATAAATAGAATATTTGGGGAAAACACTGAATAAGAAGTTTATTAATGCCTGTCCCCGCATCTAGACTGTAAGTTGCTTGTGGGCAGGGAATGTGTTGAATATATTGTACTGAATTCTCCAAAGCGCTCAATACAGAGCTCTGCACACAGTAAACGCTCAATAAATACGATTGACTGGTTGACTGACTATTGGACACAGTTAATATTTGTAAGATTATTATTATGGCATATGTTAAGCACTTACTATCACATGTCATTAAACTGACGTAGAGACTCTTTAGTCAGAGGAATGCATTGCACTGGGCAATTTTAGAACCCCCTAATTAATACCTCCCAATAAGTACGGCAATGAACGGAAACTTCACTCTGTAATGCCTTATAATGGCATAATAAACACTTTGTAAGTAGTAGCTCAGATATGCAAATTTACACCACACAGGCTCTTAGGCACATCAGCCCAAACTCCTTAGGCTTTTCTTACAATTTAAAAAATCCACTTTGTCAAAAAGAAAGAGTGGACTATTGCTTTTGGCTTAAAGAGTGACAGAAAGTTTGGTTGAAAAAGGTAGATTTGTGAATAAATGGTATTGTGACCTCTCTTTGTTTTCTTGAGAAAGAGCTTAATATTAGTAGCTGTATTCTTACAGAAATGATCATAAATTCTAGATCTTGACTAGACAAATCATCTGATAGGTAAGAAGAATGATCCCCCATACCAAATTTCACAAGAAACAACTCCAGGAACATTTTTAACTTTGTGCGGTGTCATGGTGCTCCAGAAATCACAAAATTATTCATTCATTCAATCGTATTTATTGAGCGCTTACTGTGTGCAGAGCACTGTACTAAGCGCTTGGGAAGTACAAGTCTGCAACATATAGAGACGGTCCCTACCCAACAGCGGGCTTACAGTCTAGAAGAATTATTGCAGGAACATCTATCTTGAAGTCAAAATCTATAACAGTATCAGGCCTATCTCTCGCTCTACAATGGCCTAATTCTTTATTTTCTTATTAGAGCTACACTAATACTTTCCTAATAGAACTGTTTGCTAAGACTGCAAATTCATGATCAATCATATTTATTAAGTGCTTACTGTGTGCAGGACACTGTACTAAACACTTGGGAGAGTACAATACAAAATAATTGGTACACACGTTCCCTGCCACAACAAGCTTCAGTCTAGCAGACTGTAATGAGTAGACTGTGAGCTTGTTGTGGGCAGGGAATGTGTCTGTTATTATATTGTACTCTCCCAAGAGCATAGTACAGTGCTTTGCACACAGTAAGCGCTCTGTAAATATGACTGGATAATAAAGAGTACTTCAAGAGGTACAGTTCTGAAAGGAAAAACTGTGTCTCTGTATTTAAACAGAAACAGAAGGAGCTTTTTGTGTCTAAACAGAAGGAGCATTTTGGATTGATGCTTACATCTAAAAAACAGAAATAGCCTTTCATTTTAGCTTCGAGTTGGTATGTACTGATTTGTGAGGCGGAAACGTCAGAACTACTGGTGACTTTTTGGAAGAACATGGAAGAAATTCATCGACTGTACTAGAAGTCAGTTTCTGAGTAATGGACACGGTGGTCTGAAAAACAACTGCACTTCCAAAGGGTTAAGATTTCACTTTCCTCTCATCAATAGGATCAGGCCCAGTGTACCTTAAAAATTACGCCAAGGGAAAAAAATAAAAATAACAAGACCTGGAAAGGAATTTTTGTCTATTTCAGGCCTACCTTTGGGGCAGGTTTAATATCAGTCTATATTCATACAAATGATGAATGAGATTTCTTTACAAATCCAAGAATAGGAGATCTCACAACTTTTCTAATTCAGTCTATTCTTATTAACAATAATAATAATAATTGCGGTATTTGTTGAATGCTTGCTATGGGCCAGGGTGGATACAAGAAATCAGGTTGGACACAGCCCCTGGCCCCATGTGGGGCTCACAGTCTCAATCCCCATTTCCTCGGTTTCCTCCTCTGTAAAATGGGGATGCATTACCAGTTAATAATAATGATGGTATTTGTTAAGCACTTACTATGTGTCAGGAACGATTCTAAGCGCTGGGTCTTCTTCCTACTTAGACTGTGAGCCTCATGTGGGGCAGGGATTGTGTCCGACCTGATTATCTTGGCTCTACCCTGGCACTTAGTACAGTGCCACTGTTATCACTTCCATATGCTGTTCTTCACCCACAAGTCAAAGAAAGCTAGACTCGTCTTAACTGTGGTTCTGGTAAAACACTAAGTGCTGGAGTAACCGTGCCAGATCATTTTCTGGAACAAATACCACAATTATCAAATACAACTATTAAAGGGTTTGTTCTCTTGTCCTCTAGTAGTGGTATTTGAAATGATGTGCATCTAGTTTATTTCTATTTATTCTGATGACTTGACATCACATGTCCACATGTCCACACGTTTGGTTTTGTTGTCTGTCTCCCCCTTCTAGACTGTGAGCCCGTTGTTGGGTAGGGGCCGTCTCTATATGTTGCCGACTTGTACTTCCAAAGCGCTTAGTACAGTGCTCTGCACACAGTAAGCACTCAATAAATATGATTGAATGAATGAATGCATGAATAATTGTGTACACGACTCTGACTACTTTTACTCTGGTCTTCGTGCTATTACTTCCGTATTTGGTAAATGCTTACGATGTATCAATCGCTGTTCAAAACACTTTCAAATCATACGCAAACCACTACAAGGTGATTGGGCACCAGAGAGATCCTATGTTCAGTTGATCTTGATAGATCATTTTAAAGAACATACAATTCAGTCAATGTTTAAATTATGCAAATATTACAAGTCAAATAGTACCAGATTAGCATTTAATACAGAAAAACATCGATCTGATGAGCAGCTACAAACCATTCATAAGAAACCTACAGAGTTTTATATATATATATATATATATATATATGTATATATATATATTCTTCTGCTCATGAGAAACATACATCTCCCAGATGAATTTGTACTTACAGGATATTCCAACTAAGCAGATTACTGTTCCCTGTCAGTGACAGCTTTCTAGAAAACCCTTAGGTCTGTCAAACCAAATTTACATTTCTACAGCAATAATTAGACAGAAAAAAATGTCATATGGTTTCATTCTAGAATTTGAGTTCAGTTGACTCTCCCCAAAACATAATATGTTAGTACTGAAAAATGAAAATCTGTGGAATTCGAGGTGTTTTTAAGTCAACTAGAAAGCTTACCTTAAATAGACAGGAAGTTTTTAGCAAACAGGCAGATGTACAAAATTTCACTCATTCAATCGTATTTATTGAGTGCTTACTGGGTGCAGAGCACTACAGTAAGTGCTTGGGAAAGAACAGAAAGGAGGGGGACAGAGAAGGAGGAAGCAGTATTGGGAAGACATTTCTAAATGTTTTCAAAGTGTACAAAGGAAATAGTACATATCCTTACAATGGCATGGCTGGTTGCTTTTTGCCTGAACACTAACACAACTAAACCAATGCATTTATTTTCTTTTTTGAATACCAAAGCCAATCGGACACACAAATGGTCATCAACTTCTAATGGACCAACGATAAGAACAGCCTTCCATAACTACACTACAATGTTTTCAGTCTTTGAAAAGAGCAAAAATGAGAAAGGGAAGAAAAAGTATTAATTATTTCCTTTGCAAAAGAAACACTAGACTCTATTATAATAATGATGATGGTGATGGTATTTGTTAAGCGCTTACTATGTGTCAAGCACAGTTCTAAGCGCTGGGATAGATGCAAGCTAATCAAGTTGGACACAGTCCCCTGTCCCACATAGGGCTCACGGTCTTAATCCCATTTTACAGATGAGGTAATTGAGGCCCAGAAAAGTGAAGTGACTTCCCCGAGGTCACACAGCAGCCAAGTGGTGGAGCTGCAATCAGAATCCTGGTCCTTCTAACTCCCAGATCTGCACTGTAACCATTAGGCCACACTGCTTCTCATTTATTTCCTCTTTCCTTATTTCTTTAACATCAATTCCTTGTCCACTCTCATTGGGGAACAATAACCTAAATTTCAGCCGGGTTCATAAGCAAACCAACAGCTAAGGGTCTTCAGGGATTTCTCAAGTCTGGTATAACAGAGAATCAAGGGAATTCAAGAAAACACAAGACTTGATTTAAACCATCAAGGCCAGTGGACATAAAACATCCACGAATGAGGACCTAGTAGCGTATAAAGGGACGGTGTTCCTTTAAGATTCCAACTGCACCCATCAAACCGCTTCCCTGATTCTTGGTTAAAACATTTTTCTAAGGATTTGAGAAAACAAGGAACAGAGAGGAGTTGAACAGTATTTTTCCAAAGTCTTCTTTTCTCTTGGGCTTCTAGATGCTATTGGTATAAGCTGAATCTAGTCAAAGGATGGTACAAAGACAGCTTTTTTTTGGAAGAAAGGATTCAGAAATGATGGAGCATGACAGGACCTGTTAAGATAAGCTGGGGGATTTAGGAGAGAGGTGAATATTTTTTAGAGGGAGCAGGAAGAGGAAAGGAGGAAGGAGAAATAGAAAATAGAGGAATATAGAGGGAAGTGGACAGGCAGGAAGGAATGTGATCAGCAGTACCGCTACAGCCATTAATTATCTGCTATAAAGCGGCTGCGGAAGTCAGTGGAATACCAATCACGAGATTACTTTAGCTAAGAAATGAACCGCAAGTCCACTTGGATTCTATTCTAACAGCTTCAGATTTGAAGTTAAAGTGTGTGGGGTGGGAAGGTCATAGCATACTAGGGGAGGGGAATATACTAGAGACAGCTCATGAGGGGATTCCCTTTAAGGTTCCGAGAACCAAAAATAATTCAGGGTCTAAGCAAAAAAGGCTACTGTGTTTATTAACGCCGGAGAAAAATTAACTTTTAAAGAACTTACTAAAGGAAAAGGAGTTCAAAAGCGGTCAGCTAGGCCCTTGAGCCAAATCTTTTGGCGAAGAAGACAGAATCAGCCATTGGGATTGAGTACAGCAGGCCACGGATTTGTGGCCACCAATTCTTTCTCAGCCATGCCTTCCCCAGTGAGTGAAAGGACAAACCCCGAAAGGATCGCCCTGCCTTTTCTGGCCACCCTATTCAGTGGCTCTGGACAAGATGCTAATCGATCAAAGGCTTTTACTGACCTGTTTACTGTACACAGAGCACTGTACTAAGCACTTGGGACGATACAAGAATAGACCAGGAAGACATGATTTCTGCCCTCAAGGAGCTTGCAACCAAGGAATAACAGTTCCAAGGAGAATTACCTCATGTTTCCTGTAGTTGAAGGAGAAAATCCAGTTCAAGGTGATCAAAAGCATTTAGAACGTAAATGGGAATAGAATTTATTATGGGCAGGGAATGTGTCTGTTATAGCCTTATACTCTCCCAGGCGCTTAGTACAATGCTCTGCACAAAGTAAGCGCTCAATAAGTATGATTGAATGATAAATCCTTAAGATCCCTCGCGCCCTTCCTTCAACTTTATTACTGTTTAGATGAAGGGACCGTCTCTATATGTTGGCAGCTTGTACTTCCCAAGCACTTAGTACAGTGCTCTGCACACAGTAAGCGCTCAATAAATACGATTGAATGAATGAATGAAGGGATTGTTGGATAATATGAGACCTTTAGGAGTTAGAAAAAAATTCCAGGATCCAATAGGAAGTACTTCAGTGGGGAACATGAACAGCAAATCAAAGTTAGAGGACAGTACGAATGAGGTACACGTGCATAGAAGTTAAATCTTTTAAAAAATTGTTTGACATAACGCACAGCACCTGGAATTCTCCTCAATAAAGACTCACAACACGGTGCCACAGATTCATTTAATTCGACCATTTTGCAGATTTGTTAATGTAGAACATTCCCCAGGGCGACAAAAAGCAGTGAAAAGCACCTAAGGTTCTGAAATGACTGTTAACGCTCTTTATGACTGGAAATGTTTTAAACGAGTGTTTGAGTTACTCTTGAGCTGACTGTGAGCCCACTGTGGGCAGGGATTGTCTCTGTTGCTTAATTGCACTTCCCAAGCGCTTAGTACAGTGCTCTGCACACAGTAAGCGCTCAATGAATACGATTGACTGACTGACTGAATGAATCTAACAGAAGATCTTCAGAGCACGGCCAGGTTCCAAACTACAGCAGGGAAAGAAATCATCACTGTGTAGAATCTTTAATCTATTAGATTAAATAGAGTGACTCTAATCTATTATTCAGAGATTTCAGAACTACTATTTGCCAAAGAACAACAAATTGACTGTAAGATTCTAATTTGGTTTTCTATCCCTTGCAACCTGATAGTGTTAGAGGATTTATGTCTGAGCTGTAATTTTGGAATGCTGGTGAAGGGTAAAAATTGTGAGTGGAGTAAGAAATGAATATGTACAGTAAAAAAAAAAATAAAGAAATGAGTGAACTAGATTTAACCAAAACCATTTGAAAAGTCAAGTAGCTGAATTTAGCTTATTATATGCTTGCAATTGTGGTGAATCAACAATAAATGAATTGCTATGGAGAGGACGAGGAGAACTTAGTTGAAGGGGATCAAACAAGATAATCTGATAATACAGTGAAAGTGGAAGAGATATTAAAATGCAAATGCTGTGAAATCATTTATCAACCACAAAAATATGCCACATACAAGCAAATCTGTTGCTGCTATGGATATAATCATTTCGTATCAGTTAATATTGGCAAAATAAATAAATTCAAGATCCAAAAAGGAGGAGCACGCCCCAGTGATTGAAAATGGCAGGAATCTTTAAGAGCTTAAAATGCACAATAACTCAGACAACTAGGGATTTATAAAGCATTAAAAGATTATATAAAATGAATAGAAACAGTCAAGATTGGAATATAAAGCTAATACTAAGTGAAGCGGAAGTAGGATTTTTCCTAGTTCCCGGTGCTTATATAAATGTTACATGCTCATCCTTTCTAGACCGTGAGCCCGTCATTGGGTAGGGATTGTCTCTATTTGTTGACGAACTGTACTTCCCAAGCGCTTAGTACAGTGCTCTGCACACAGTGAGCTCTCAATCAGTATGCCTGAATGATTCCTTGGGGCCCATAAAGCCCAGTTGGTCACATCACCTGTATATATGTATATATGTTTGTACGTATTTATTACTCTATTTTATTTGTACATATTTATTTTATTTATTTTATTTCGTTAATATGTTTTGTTTCATTCTCTGTCTCTCCCTTCTAGACTGTTGAGCCCCACTGTTGGGTAGGGACCGTCTCTATATGTTGCCAACTTGTACTTCCCAAGCGCTTAGTACAGTGCTCTGCACACAGTAAGCGCTCAATAAAGACGATTGAATGAATGAATGAATGAATGTCAGACACAGTCCCTGTCCCACATGAGGTTCTCAGTCCTAAGAGAGAGGGAGAACAGGTAATCTCCATTTTATATACGAGGAAATTGAGAAGTTAAGTGACTTCCCAGTTAAGTTGAGTGACTTCTGACTCCCAGGCTGCATTTTGCTTTTCACTTGGCCACACTGCTTCCCTAAGCACTTAATAGAAACCATTACCAGCACCATATTTTCAATTATTCTTTTGCTGCTCTTTCCTCTTTCCCTTTCCAAAAATCACACAAACCCTTCCCGCCTTGCAATTCTGCCTGCGAATGAGCAGGTTTCCCTACCATTTCCCACCGATGAGACGTCCGTTTAAAAACAGATAAAGACCACAGTTGTGTGAAGGGCGGTGCGGTACTCAACAGTGTCTACTGCTGTTGCCCCACTGAGATATTCCCGTCCCTTTTCACCAAGCCCGCTCAAAATGGACCAAGTGGAGCAGATGAGGAAGTGAGGGTGGCTTTGTGCAAACCCTCACCATTCCTGGAAATAAAACATCCAACTATACGTCCTACAGACAACTGGATACCCCAATCTCCGACCCCTTCAATAAAAGTCCTGTGCAAACGGGGCATTTGAGGATGGGGTCGCACTTGTGCCCGAGGAAACTTTGGATGCCTATTTAATCAACCAATTCATGGTATTTATTGAGTGCTTACTATGTGCAGAGCACTGTACTAAGCACTTGGGAGAGTACAACACAGCAGAATTAGCAGACACGTTCCCTGCCCATAACCATCCCCAAAATGGGGGAGGGAGGAACACAAAAACATCATCTGCCTAGTAAATGCAGCTCATGAAACTTAACTTTTAGAGTTTTGGTAGTCCAGAAGAGAGCACTCATATCGTAACATAACTTGGGAACGTTATTATTAGAGATTAATGTTTAATAAAAATATGCTAGGTGTGACATTTTGAAACATTCATGATTTTCTTTTGTCAGATATATTAAAATATTCATAACTTCCCTTTTCTGAAAAAAAAAATAGAAGTTTAACTTTTAATGCTTAAGATGATAGCAACAGTACCTGACCTAATCTGAACTCCCTCCGAACAGACACATCAAAGCACTTACTAAATGATAAGCACTGGGCCGAACACTGAAGTAGATACAAGATAATCGGGCCCGACACATTCCCTATCCCACATGGGGCTCACAGTTTAAGCAGGAGGGGGAACAGGTATCGAATCCCCATTTTACAGAGAAGGAAACTGAGGGATAGAGATGTTAAGTGACTTCCTTAAGGTTTCAAAAGAGCAGGGAGGTGGCTTTCCAAGTGGCTCCCTCTGGTCCTAAGTGTTTTTAAGAAAAGTGGTTTAAAGGGAAGAGGGTTGCTGCCATCTGACTCCTTCAGAGATTAAAAGACTTACAAGTTTGCCAAAGACTTCCGGCTATTCCTCAGTCGGAATAAGCTTGACATAGGTTGAAAAATTGCATCTTTGGTGGGAGTGATGATGTTCTAAGACAACATGGAGCATGGCCGAATGGAAAAGAGCATGGGCCTGGGCGGAGGAGGTCCTGGATTTTAATCCTGACTCTGCCACTTGCCCGCTATGACTTTGGGCAAGTCAGTTTTAACTTCTCTGTGCCTCTGTTACCTCTTCTGGGAAGTAGCGTGGCTCAGTGGAAAGAGCACGGGCTGAGGAGTTAGTGGTCATGGGTTCAAATCCCGGCTCCCCAATTATCGGCTGTGTGATTGTGGGCAAGTCACTTCTCTGTGCCTCAGTTACCTCATCTGTAAAATGGGGATTGACTGTCAGCCTCCCGTGGGACAACCTGATCACCTTGTAGCTTCCCCAGCGCTTAGAATAGTGCTTTGCACGTAGTAAGCACTTAATAAATGCCATCATTATTTTATTATTTATTCTTTAAAATGGGAATTAAATCTTCCTACCTAGACTGGGAGACCCATATGGGGGCAGAAACTGTGTCTGACTTGATTATCTTACATCTACCCCAGTGCTTGGTATGTTTGACACAGTAAGCGCTTAAAAAAATGCCACTAAAATAATGCCCGGAGAGCATCACAAGGTGGATGTGTCATGGTCCAACTGGATATAATAATAATAATAATAATGATGGTATTTGCTAAGCACTTACTATGTGCAAAGCACTGTTCTAAGCCCTGGGGGGATACAAGGTGATCAGGTTGTCCCACGTGGGGCTCACAATCTTAATCCCCATTTTACAGATGAGGTAACTGAGGCACAGAGACTAATAATAATAACACTGGTATTTGTTAAGTGCTTACTATGCGTAAAGCACTGTTCTAAGCACTGGGGGGATACAAGGTGATCAGGTTGTCCCACATGGGGCTCACAATCTTAATCCCCATTTTACAGATGAGGTAACGGAGGCACAGAGAAGTTAAGTGACTTGCCCAAAGTCACACAGCCAATAAGTGGCGGAGCCGGGATTAGAACCCACGACCTCTGACCCCCAAGCCTGTGCTCTTTCCACTGAGCCACGCTGCTTATATATAAGGAATACATATATATATATATTTATATATGTGTGTGTATACATATATATATGTATACACACACATACATACATATATATGTATATATATAAGGAATGAATGGATATAATGAACCACCCCCTCCATGATCTTGCTTCTCTCCTTTCTTTACAGAAAATGAAATGTTTAATGTAGCTGCTCCCTGTTGAATTTCAGAAAGAGTGCAAACGAACAGAAGGTCAGCTGAAAAGAGAATGGCTTAAGAAACACAGGAAGTGTTTACAGTTTGCAGGAAACAGGAGAAAAACAAAGCGGGAGAGACACTTCAGAGGTCAAGCAGTAATAAACAAATAATTCCTAAGACATGTGGTGATGCTGATTATCAGGGCAGATGCATAACAAATGGTTCAGCTAACTAACAACAGATATAACCGTGATAAGTGAATGTTAGACTGAGTTTAGAAGCCCATTCATTGAGCTGTGAAGGAATTTGAGGAAAGACCATATTTAATACCGAACGGCCAGACAGTGGCAGATCTTGAAATGCAGTCAGCTTTCCAGCATCGTTGGCAGGCTCCTTACATTTCATCTTTGCTGCGAAGAACATTTTATAAAAAATGGTATTTGTTAAGCACATACTATATGCCAAGCACTGTTCTAAATATAAATGAAGTGCTTGAGTGAAATATTTTCTCAGGTCAATCTTATTGCTGGGTGTGTAATTTCACTGCACCTTCAAGTATTTCTTATTATGTACTTTCACACTTTCCACAACCTTTTTCTGCTCAGTCATTATTTTCATTACTACTACTGATAGCGTGCATTTCCCCCAAAATATTCCCTTCAACAATAATCAATTGAGCAAATGCCTTCCTAACTTTACCTGAACGATTGGTTGAAATATTCTTTTCTGGTGAATGATTTGGGTGTCATTTCTCAACATTTGTACAGTTCTGGTTTAATTTATGATCTATTGTACTTATCTTAAGATGGTGTCTTTTCTCCCCACTAGATTCTCTGCTCCTTGAGGGTAGGAATTATGTCTGTCAACTCTATTGTAAGGTACTCTCCCAAGCACATAGCATACTGCTTGGCACACAGTAAGTGGTTAAAAAAGTGCCACTGATTGATCGATTGATTGATTGGGTACTCATGGGCACGAAAAACAACTTCAGGTATACTTAATTTGGTTTTATATCCCAACCAGGGCAGTTTCAAACACACTTTACATTTCCTGTGACAATACCTGACTAGGAAAATCTGCTGTTTTATCTTGACCACTGTTAGGGAGGCTACTGCTATTGTTTTAAATCCATTATGCATGCTGCTTCCTTTGGGCTTTTGAATTCCTTTTGCTATGATGAACTATTGCAAACGGATTATATCCATCGTTGCAGTTTGCAGCACCAGTTTTTTTCCGAATGCAAGACATTTTTGTGGTTGATGACTCCTACTGCATTTCTTTACAATTTAATGTCCTTTCCATTCTCACTGCCTTACCCTGTTTTCCTATTTTCATCCACCTTGATGAAATTCCAGTTGTGTTTGCCATTTAACCTTGTCTGTTGTTTATTGTTTTCTCTCCACTTCATATGTAATGAATTTAGTTCAGCCACTTGACATATTGTAACGTTTCTTTTTAACTCCCTTCTGGCCATTTCCAGACCTTTAGGCCGTTCATCCTGGCGACTTGTTCTCATCTCACTTTGATCTCTAATGCAGGACTAGGTTAAGGGTGAAAGTCGTAATGGAGCTGAAGATGGTGCAGGAAACTGAATCGAAGTGACAAAAGAGGGTGGATGCGGTCAGGGAAAAGGCACAATGGAAAACAAAAACACTCCAGCCTGGAAAAACAAGGGCTGAGGAGGGTAATGCTTGATAATAATAATAATAATGGCATTTATTAAGTGCTTACTATGTGCAAAGCACTGTTCTAAATGCTGGGGAGGTTACAAGGTGATCAGGTTGTCCCACGTGGGGCTCACAGTCTTCATCCCTATTTTCCAGATGAGGTAACTGAGGCACAGAGAAGTTAAGTGGCTTGCCCAAAGTCACACAGCTGACAAGTGGCGGAGCCGGGATTTGAACCCATGACCTCAGATTCCAAAGCCCGGGCTCTTTCCACTGAGCCACGCTGCTTCCCACATGTTTACAACATCATGAAAGGTATGAGCAGGGAGAACACAGACTCATTTGGTCTTCAAATCAAGACACGTCTCCTCCAAGAAGCCTTTCCTGACTAAGCCCTTCTCTCCTCTTCTCTCACTCCCTTCTGCGCTGGTCTTACTTGCTCCTTCATTCATTTCTAGACTGTGAGCCCACTGTTGGGTAGGGACCGTCTCTATATGTTGCGAACTTGTACTTCCCAAGCGCTTAGTACAGTGCTCTGCACACAGTAAGCGCTCAATAAATACAATTGATTGATCCTCCCCATCCCTCCCGCCTTACCTCCTTCCCCTCCCCACAGGACCTGTATATATATTTGTACAGATTTATTACTCTTTTTATTTTACTTGTACATATTTACTATCTATTTTGTTCATGATGTGCATCTAGCTTTAATTCTATTTGTTCTGACGATTTTGACGCCTGTCTACGTGTTTTGTTTTGTTGCCTGTCTCCCCCTTCTAGACTGTGAGCCCGTTGTTGGGTAGGGACCGCCTCTATATGTTGCTGACTTGTACTTCCCAAGCGCTTAGTACAGTGCTCTGCACACAGTAAGCACTCAATAAATATGATTGAATGAATGAATGAAAATCCTCCCTCCCATCCCCACAGAACGTATGTACATATATCTTTAATTTATCTATCTATCTATCTATCTATCTATCTATCTATCTATCTATCTATCTATCCATCTATCTATATTATTGTCTGTCTCCCCCTCTAGATTGTAAGCTCACTGTAGGCAGGAAGTGCCTATTTGTTGTTATACTGTACTCTCTCAAGCGTTTAATACAGTGCTTTGCACACAGTAAGTGCTCAATAAATACAACTGAATGAATCAATGAATCAATCAAATCCCACAACACCTGGCGGAGGTGGACCCCGCTGAGGCCTGAAGGTCCTCGGTTCAAAATAAACCATGCAATACCTTAACTCATGGCTGGTGATCAATTCATCACCACAGGAAATCGAGAAGGACAAAAATATGGTAAGTTTGAGAAACGTTTGGTTAAGTTGAAGAGCAAGTGGTCTAAAATCAATCAATCAATCAATCAATCGTATTTATTGAGCGCTTACTATGTGCAGAGCACTGTACTAAGCGCTTGGGAAGTACAAATTGGCATCACATAGAGACAGTCCCTAACCAACAGTGGGCTCACAGTCTAAAAGGGGGAGACAGAGAACAGAACCAAACATACCAACAAAATAAAATAAGTAGGATAGAAATGTACAAGTAAAATAAATAAATAGAGTAATAAATATGTACAACCATATATACATATATACAGGTGCTGTGGGGAAGGGAAGGAGGTAAGACGGGGGGATGGAGAGGGGACGAGGGGGAGAGGAAAGAAGGGGCTCAGTCTGGGAAGGCCTCCTGGAGGAGGTGAGCTCTCAGCAGGGCCTTGAAGGGAGGAAGAGAGCTAGCCTGGCGGATGGGCAGAGGGAGGGCATTCCAGGCCCGGGGGATGACGTGGGCCGGGGGTCGATGGCAGGACAGGCGAGAGCGAGGTACAGTGAGGAGATTAGTGGTGGAGGAGCGGAGGGTGCGGGCTGGGCAGTAGAAGGAGAGAAGGGAGCTGAGGTAGGAGGGGGCGAGGTGATGGACAGCCTTGAAGCCCAGGGTGAGGAGTTTCTGCCTGATGCGCAGATTGATCGGTAGCCATTGGAGGTTTTTGAGGAGGGGAGTAATATGTCCAGAGCGTTTCTGGACAAAGATAATCCGGGCAGCAGCATGAAGTATGGATTGAAGTGGAGAGAGACACGAGGATGGGAGATCAGAGAGAAGGCTAGTGCAGTAGTCCAGACGGGATAGGATGAGAGCTTGAATTAGCAGGGTAGCGGTTTGGATGGAGAGGAAAGGGCGGATCTTGGCAATGTTGCGGAGCTGAGACCGGCAGGTTTTGGTGACGGCTTGGATGTGAGGGGTGAACGAGAGAGCGGAGTCGAGGATGACACCAAGGTTGCGGGCTTGTGAGACGGGAAGGATGGTAGTGCCGTCAACAGAGATGGGAAAGTCAGGGAGAGGACAAGGTTTGGGAGGGAAGACAAGGAGCTCAGTCTTCGACATGTTGAGCTTTAGGTGGCGGGCGGACATCCAGATGGAGATGTCCTGAAGGCAGGAGGAGATGCGAGCCTGGAGGGAGGGGGAGAGAGCAGGGGCAGAGATGGAGATCTGGGTGTCATCAGCGTAGAGATGATAGTTGAAGCCGTGGGAGCGAATGAGGTCACCAAGGGAGTGAGTGTATATTGAGAACAGAAGGGGACCAAGCACTGAACCTTGGGGAACCCCCACAGTAAGAGGATGGGAGGGGGAGGAGGAGCCTGCAAAAGAGACTGAGAAAGAACGACCGGAGAGATAAGAGGAGAACCAGGAGAGGACGGAGTCTGTGAAGCCAAGGTCAGATAACGTGTGGAGGAGAAGGGGGTGGTCCACAGTGTCAAAGGCAGCTGAGAGGTCGAGGAGGATTAGGACAGAGTATGAGCCGTTGGATTTGGCAAGCAGGAGGTCATTGGTGACCTTTGAGAGCGCAGTTTCCGTGGAATGAAGGGGACGGAAGCCAGACTGGAGGGGGTTGAGGAGAGAGTTGTTGTTGAGGAATTCTAGGCAGCGCGTGTAGACAACTCGTTCGAGGAGTTTGGAAAGGAATGGTAGGAGGGATATGGGACGATAACTAGAAGGTGAGGTGGGGTCAAGAGAGGGTTTTTTTAGGATGGGAGAGACATGGGCATGTTTGAAGGCAGAGGGGAAGGAACCAGTGGAGAGTGAGCGGTTAAAGATGGAAGTTAAGGAGGGGAGAAGGGATGGAGCGAGAGATTTCATAAGATGAGAGGGAATGGGGTCAGAAGCACAGGTGGCCGGAGTAGCACTTGAGAGGAGGGAGGAGAGTTCCTCTGAGGATACCGCTGGGAAGGATGGGAGAGTAGCAGAGAGTGTTGAGAGCCGGGGGGTTGGAGAAAGGGGGGAAGAGACTTTGGGGGGGTCGGACCTGATGGATTTAATTTTGTTAATGAAGTAGGAGGCCAGATCGTTGGGGGTGAGGGAAGGAGGAGGGGGAGGAACCGGGGGCCTGAGAAGGGGTTCAGATGGGAGAGTTGGAGATTCAAAGGGAAAAGTCTGATATGTTGGAGGAGTCAAGAAATATTGGAGAATCACATGGATGAAGCATGCTGACATAATGGTTATTAGAAGGAAAAGGTACATGCGCAGGGTGCATCTTTAATCTTGGTCCATACCCTAGGAAGGAGGAAGGGTCGATATCAATTACACTGTTCCTTTAAGCATCCTTTAATAATAATGATGATGGTATTTGTTAAGCGCTTACTATGTGCCAAGCACTGTTCAAAGTGCTGGGGTAGATACAAGGTAATCACGTTGCCCCAATCTTAATCCCCATTTTACAGATGAGGTAACTGAGGTGCAGAGAAGTTAAGTGACTTGTCCAAGGTCACACAGCAGACACATGGCAGAGCCGGCATTAGAACCCACATCGTCTGACTCGGAAGCCCCTGCTCTTTCCACTGAGCTACGCTGCCACTGCCAGACACTACCAGAGATGTAGGGCTGGAGGTGGCGATATAATCATTCTTTTCAGGTTCTGACAAGATCCACATTTTTTTTTGATGGTATTTGTTAAGCACTTACTTTGTGCCAGTCACTGTACTGGTCCGCCCAGTTCTCCGCAGCTGTTTTGGGCCAGCGGGGCAAGCGAGCAGAGCACTGAATGCTTCCCCGGAACCAGCGGCGGAGACTTCTTGTGAGGGGCCGGGTAAGTGTCGAGAGCGTGGGGAGGAAGGGAGCATCTCTCCAGAGACCCCCGGCTCACAGCGGGTAGATACAAGCTCATCAGGCGGGACATGTCTTATACAGGGCTCACGGTATAAATCCCCATTTTACAGATGATCTAACTGAAGCACAGTGCAGTCAAGCGACTTGCCCAAGGTCACCCGGCAGACACGTGGCAGGAGCTGGGACAGTTTCTATTCACAATCGGACAGCTTCAACCTCATCATCATCATCAATCATATTTATTGAGCACTTACTGTGTGCAGAGCACTGTACTACGCGCTTGGGAAGTACAGGTTGGCAACATATAGAGACAGTCCCTACCCAACAGTGGGCTCACAGTCTAAAAGGGGGAGACAGAGAACAAAATAAAACATACTAACAAAATAAAATAAATAGAATAGATAATGTACAAGTAAAATAAATAGTAATAAAAATGTACAAACATATATACACATGTATACATATATACATATATACAACCTCAGCCACACCACATTTACTCATATAACTGCCCCACTCTCTGCAAAATGTGATAATAATAATGATGGTATTTACGCTTAGAACCGTGCTCTGCACATAGTAAGCGCTTAATAAATGTTATCACTATTATTATTATCATTAAGCACTTACTATGTGCCAGGCACTATACTAAGCACTGAAGTAACTATAAGAGAGGAGTGGCATATGTGTGAGCCATATAAGACTAAAAATAAGGGGACGAGAAAAAAAATGATGAGGAAAGAAGAGAAAGGTACAGCCTGCTGTTTCTTACACCTATTGACTAGAGATTGCTGTGCACTCTCCCAAGGGCTGCATACAACAGACATTCACTGTAGGAACTCCTCCTTCCCTTCTCTTCTTTCTCCTCCCGACCATACTCATTTCAAAGCAGAAATTCCCAATCTCCCTCCAAATCCCGTCTCTTCCCTGTTATCACATTCTGACCTTTCCCCTCTTCCTATCCCAAGCCTGCCCAGAATCACTGCTTACAGCAAAGAAGTACCAAAACTGCTCTTTCCTTTGCTTCTCAGAAACTGGGGTGAGGAAATTATGCAGTGTGAATAAAACCATTATTTAGGAATTTTGCAAATTATGAAGCCCATCTTACCTCACTTGCTCTCAAAACAAGTCAAATCCTTCTAAATAAAATAACCCAGTGGTAAGTGGCATTTGCAGTCAGTTGCAAGTCTTAGGTTCTTTTAGCCACTTTTTATAGCTAAATAGAAAACTTTCCTCACTCACTGTACTGAATTCTGTTTTCAATTCACCCTTCCACATTATATATTCTCATTCAAAACCAGTCCAACCACTGCTTGTTTCATTCAACTATAACTTGTTTAATATTTACTTTATGTCATCTCATTCAAAACCAGTCCATTCACTACTTGCTTTACTCAACAATAAATAACTGGTTTAAGATTTAGCAATAGGCTAAATAGGCTCAAATTCTCTGCATTCTGCTGTCTCTACCGATACTTCCTTCCCCTTCTGCCACGTTTCCTCTGTCATTCCCTAAATGGCAATCTGTATCTGTGTGCTCTAAGCATCTATAAAGACAATACAGTTTTCCTTTATGTTATTATTAATACTATGAATTTTCTTGTGTTTGCAGTGATATTTTCTTGATTTCTAGCTGTGCAATGACATTTTACCTGTCACCTGGAGAAAAATAAAGAGCACTCTGCATAATGGAACAGTTACTGAAGGAGGGTGCCAAACAAAGATAAACTTGTTTTACCTCTAAAATTAAATGTACGAATTTCAACATGCTTACCTGCCATAGGCCAGTAGCCAGAAAACCAAAATCTCCTCTTGATGGCAAGATACCAACTTGGCCACAATTCTGATCACCTCTCACCTATATTGCCATTTATTACAAAAGTACTCTTTAGCAATGATATTAAGTCTGTGCTATTATTTCCATTGAGAACCCGGTTTCTCCGAATCTTCCTGGAATTTTGCCATATGCCTTGGTCTGAGCCAAAATTTAGCATAACAGGAAACAAGGAGGAGTTTTGTTTGCCATAAAGAGAGGTTCTTGGATTGACACTTTAATCTTTCTGCACTTGCATTCTGGTTGCTTAAGAAACAGTAAGTCATCAATCAGGAATAGAGCACCTTCAGACATTCACAGGGTGGCCCTTGCTTTGTGTATTTAAACAAGATGTTTTCACAGATTGATCCCCCAGTTTAAAGGTCTTTTTAATTGTTGGTTCAGTTACAGGTACTTTGCATTCAATCCACTCTACCTACTCACCCAGTAAAATCCTCCTGCAGATGTTCCATACGAAAAACCTGGGTCTTCTGCAGAAACTAAAAAATAAGGGGCTACAAAACTTCATGGAAAAGTGCAACACTACTTTAGTCAATGTTCTGTATCTGGTTATGCAATGGAAGACCTTTAGGAGGAAGCAGGTAATGATGCCCCCCCACCCCCTTTTTGATAGAATTTTTGGGGCTCTTACAATGCACCAGGCATTCACACAATCAAATTGTATTTATTGAGCACTTACTGTGTGCAGTCAGTCAATCACATTTATTGAGCGCTTACTGTGTGCAGAGCACTGTACTAAGTGCTTGGGAGAGTCCAACATTGACATGTTTCCTGCCCTCGCTGAGCTTACAGTCTAGAGGGGGTTTATATTTTAGAAGCACTGTACTAAACACTGGGGTAGATACAAGATAATCAGGTGAGCCTAAGTGGGACTCACAGTCTTAATCACTGTTGTAAAGATGAGGTAACTGAGGCCCGGAGAAATGAAGGTCACATAGGACAAGTATCAGAGCCAGGATTAGAATCCAGGTCCTTTGACACCTAGGCCTGTGTTCTTTCCATTAAGCCACATTGCTTCTCCTGCCCTTGGATCCAAGCTCATGGCTAGAGATGTGTCTCCTTCCCTAACCTTTCCCCTTAATAACCACCACGAACCTCTTATCCACTAATTTATCTACTCGCTTCTTGAACATATAGTCTTCATCTTGACAACTTACTGAGGTCAGGAATTCCATTTGCTTACCAATTTCCTTGGGTCATGGCTAGAGATGTGTCTCCTTCCCTAACCTTTCCCCTTAATAACTACCATGAACCATTAATAACCATTAATAACTTACTGCAGTCAGGAATTCCATTTGCTTACCATTTTCCTCCTTCTCGGACTTTGAGCGGGGAACATGTCTAGCAACTTTACTGTACTGTTCTCTCTCAAATGCTTAGTACACTGCTATGCACACAGTAAGCGCTCAATAAATAACACTGATGATGGTGATGGAGAGCCCTGTAGAGGGTTCCCATTTGACTATCTAGTATCTACCCTAACACTTAGCACACAGCTTGGCATGTAGTAAGTGCTTAATGAATATTGTTATTATTATTGTTATTATTAATCCTTTGGCCTGGTTTGAACTTACCACCTTCAAGCTTTGGTGGGTATTCTAGCTCGGGGATCTGTGGGAAATGTATGTTATGGCCCATGTAGGAATGAAGCCCAGATGCAATAAGTCAAGGGACATTTTGGTGGCAAACAATCCACAAAATTAAATCAAAAAGAATATGAGCACCTGCCTCCTTCAGAAATGGTTGACCATTACCCAGAGGGATGCAATTTAAAGCTTCTACTCTTAGTCTAATGCACTTAGGAGTTTTTAGAGTAGAATGCTATCATTTTCAAAGCCAACCACATAGAAAAACAGGGTACTTAGAAATGCAACTTCATAATCTGCATGCTCCCGTTGGATAAATAAGTCAAAATTTGTCCTTGGGTAGCCCAATACTTAATTCTGACATAAGTGCACAAAGGAGGGCTCGGCAAATAAATACACACTTTGGAAATACCGTCGATGTCCAGTTATACAACATATGTTTCCATAAATATTTTTTCCATTGTGGGGTATGCTGGTTTAGATACTGTCCCCTAAAAATGAAAGAAAAATTCAACCCCAAATTTGAGGCTGCAAATGCAAAGTGATGGTGATTTGGTTTGGCCTTTGTCTACAATGCAAAGAAGTGAGAAATGCTTCGCAGTAGAGTGCAGAACAACTGGTTGTAGCTCACTGAATACAGAAAGATGAGTTTAAGGGATGCAGTTTTGACCTTGGGCATATTAATCCTCCCTATTTTAAAGTCGGTGAGACTTTGGACTTAATGCTGAACACTATCACCATGAACCTAGCTTTATTTTCCTAAAAATAGACGGAGCTGGCCTTTAACACGCATCAAGAATTCATGATTAGTCTTCTATGTATATTTAATATATTTCCGTGTGACCACCCATTGCTAGATAATTAGTTCCTGGAAACCTTACTGGGTTTCAAATGGCGAAACATAAGACGATCTTATTTAATGAAAGTTTCCATTTGACAGTCAAGTTGCTCTTAGCTTTTGTTTTTCCTCCTTCATTTGCGGCACTTGCTAACCGGGGCTTTATTTGCTTCGCCAAGCCCAGGGCAAATAACGACAACCTGAACCTCTGACGAGAGGAGAATCGGGTCTTGGTAGCATGTGCAACTACATTTCATGATTGTAACAAAAATAATAAAAGTAACTGTGGCACTTGTTAAGCACTTACTAAGCAGCAAGCACTGTTCTAAGGGTTGGGGAAGATACAAAATAACAGGTCAGATATGGTCCCTGTCCCACAAGGGGCACATAATCTAACCTTCAAAGCCCTACTGAGAGCTCACCTCCTCCAGGAGGCCTTCCCAGACTGAGCCCCCCTTTCCCTCCGCTCCTCCTCCCTCCCCATCACCCCTACTCCCTCCCTCTGCTCTACTCCCTTCTCCACCCCACAGCACTTGTGTATATTTGTTCATATTTATTATTCTGTTTATTTTATTGATGACGTATATATATCTATATTTCTATTTATCTATTTTGATATTATTGCTTTGTTTTGTTGTCTGTCTCCCCCTTCTAGACTGTGAGCCCGTTGTTGCGTAGGGATTGTCTCTGTTGCCGAATTGTATTTTCCAAATGCTTAGTATAGTGCTGTGCACACAGTAAGCACTCAATAAATACGATTGAATGAATGAATAAGTAGAGGGGAAACCAGGTATTGAATCCCCATTTTACAGATGATGTAACTGAGGCACAGAGATGTTAAGTGATTTACCCAAGGTCACCCAGCAGGCACGTGGCAGAGCCAGAATCAGAACCCAGCTCCTCTGACTCCTATGCCTGTGTTGTTTCCATTAGACTTGTACATATCTATTCTATTTTTCTTTATTTTGTTAGTATGTTTGGTTCGGTTCTCTGTCTCCCCCTTTTAGACTGTGAGCCCACTGCTGGGTAGGGACTGTCTCTATATGTTGCCAACTTGTACTTCCCAAGCGCTTAGTACAGTGCTCTGCACACAGTAAGCGCTCAATAAATACGATCGATGATGATGATGATGATTAGACCAGGCTGCTCCTCATCAATTCCTCCTTTTGGAAACCAACCCTTCGATTTCTAGCGGCGAAGTCAGTCAGTCAATCATCTTTACTGAGCGCTAACTGAATGCACAGCACTGTATTACGTGCTTGGGAGAGTACGACAATAAGCAGACATAATTCCCTGCCCACAATGAATTTACGGTCTGGAAGGGGAGAACCGTCTCATCAGTCAACCCGGGGCCGGTGCCTTACCTCCGCATCTTCCTCAACTGAAAGTCACGAATTAGGACTGAGTTTTTCAGCAGCCGTGAAATAAGGATGAGCGAGGACACGACTGTGTTAACAACCTGACTTAATGGATGAGTGGCAGTGAAAAACGCCCCCCGATTCCGGATGACCCACTGGCCGTTACAGCCAAATATTCAGTATCACAGTTGTGCTGATAGTGACTGCGCCCAACCCCTATATCTCCCCATCTTAAGCTCCATGAAGGCACAGATCAAGTCTACTAATTCTATCGTACTCTCCCAAGCGCTTAGAATGGTGCTCTGCATACGCTTTTCCCTGTTTGGTTGATTGTAGAGGTTCAAGACCGACAAAGAAAGTACTTTTTCCAACGGTGGGTGTGAAAACTTCGGAATTCATTATTACAGGAGCGTGCGTGGGCCAAAAATGTTACTGTGTTCAGGCGGAAATTGGATAAATTCATGGTTGAGAGGTTCATAATGAACTAATAGATGGGAAAGCTACACTGATAGTGGAAAATAATTGGGGGTGTTATATAGTGTATCCCAAACAGAAGGGTAGATGTCATTGAGGACAACCATCCTCTTGTTCCTTTTTTAAAAAAATGATAATTGTTAAGTGTTTACAACTAAGTGCTGGGGTAGATGCAAGTTAATTCATTCGATCGTATTTACTGAGAGCTTACTGGGGGATGATGGTATTTGTTAAGCACTTACTATGTGCAAAGCACTGGGGGGATACAAGGTGATCAGGTTGTTCCATGTGGGGCTCAGAGTCTTAATCCCCATTTTACAGATGAGGGAACTGAGGCACAGAGAAGTTAAGTGACTTGCCCAAAGTCAAACAGCTGACAACTGGTGAAACCGGGATTTGAATCCATGACGTCTGACTCCAAAGCCCGGGCTCTTTCCACTGAGCCATGATGCAGAGCACTATACTAAGTGCTTGGGAAGTACAAGTTGGCAACATATAGAGATGGTCCCTACCCAACAACAGGCTCACAGTCTTCAAGTCCATGACCCACGTGGGGCTTACAAAATGAATCCCCCTTTTACAGACAGGGTAACTGAAGCACAGAGAAGTGAAGTGACTTGCCCAAGGTCAGGCAGCAGACAAGTGGCAGAGCAAGGATTAGAACCCAGGACCTTCTGACTCCCAGAACTGTGTTTTATCCACTAGGCCAGACTGCTTCTCTTCTCTTATTTCTCCAAGCATCCCAATTCTATTGTCAGAGACAGAATGCCAGATCGAACGGATCGTTATCTCTCAGCAGTGGCATTTTTCATGCTTTCATGCTTTTTAAAAAAATATTTTTAGGGCTAAAGAAAGCTTCATTTGTTTGGTCAAATATGTTGATCCAAATCTTTGTTTCTCCATGAGCCACTAGATTTGGAGCTCTAAGACCGGACAGTGTTTTATTGGAGCACTGGAAAAATAGTTATTTTCAGGAAGAACCAGCATTCTCTCCCTTTGTGGCCAGATCCATCAGAGGGAAACAGGTATCAACGTTCTTCTCTAGGTGAAACTTAAAATATCAATCCAATTCCAGTTTGCAGCTGGGGAGGTGACCTCAAAAGAGAGTCAGGCATGAGTTCAGTCAGCCCTTTGGAATAATCGGCCCTTCTGATAGCGAAAACAAGCAGGGACCAGAATTCTAAAGCTTAGTATTATCTTAAGTGGTATTCAGTCCGAACCTTTGAAGCCTTGAATGAAAAGATAGCAAGAAGAACCCACGATTGCCAGTTGAAGTGATAGTACAGACCAGGAATATTTTTTCTGCAAGATAAAATTCTGGCTGGGCAATGCCAGCTGTACAGCGACCTGAAAAAATAAAAAAAAAACACCTTCCAAACTTGCCCGTAGGTTTCGAAATAACAATTCAATTCTCCAAATTTGCCTGACCTAGCAAGTTAAAGCATCTGTGCCAAATTAATGCTGTTGCCCTACCTCTGGAAGCTAAATCTCAGAAGCCCTCCCTTCTAGGTTACTTTTTGCACAAATTAATCCAACCTGATTAACTTGTATCTACTCCAGCGCTTAGAACAGTGCTTGGCACATGGTAGGCACTTGGCAAGTACTGTAATTATCATTACACATCTTAGACTGTTGAGCCCCAGTTGGGACAGGGAACAAGCTCAGCCTAAATAACTTGTCTCAACCCCAGCGCTTAGAACAGGGCTTGACACGTAGGAAGTGCCTAGCAGATATGACAAAATCAACAATAATAATAATAGAAATGATAATAACACAGGTGAATGTATCCCCATACTCACTGTTTATGGAAGGTTTGCCCACAGAGAGGATTGCAGTGCAGAACTTGGTCTCAGAAAAAGTCCATAATAAATGGGTTCAAATCCCGGCTCTGCCAATTGTCAGCTGTGTGCCTTTGGGCAAGTCACTTAACTTCTCTGTGCCTCAGTTACCCCATCTGCAAAATGGCGATTGACTGTGAGCCCCCCATGGGACAACCTGATCACCTTGTAACCTCCCCTGTGCTTAGAACTGTGCTTTGCACATAGTAAGCGCTTAAAAAATGCCATTAAAAAAATGGCTAGTTACTTGCTGCCCGAGGCAACTAAAAATACTATTTAGGAGAGCCTATTTTACCACTTTTAAAATCAAATTATTGTCTAAAATGTTGGGTATGGGGAAAGGCATCTAGCATCTTGATATGCCCAGAAATTCTGCGTGTGGAAGACAGAATTTTCAGAGGGAATATGCTATATACCTGATTCCCCTTGACTATAATCACAAACCCTCCAGACCATACTCGACCATTCTCCTTCCTCCTTCCTCCTCCTCTGGAACAGCGGATTCATCACTTCCTTGTGGAATATTTGCTCTCTCTTTAATTTTCCTGGAAAATGTGGACTTTAAAGCTAGGCTTATTCTCTGTGATCATCCCAAATGCCCTGTATATTACTGTGGTAGTATTTCTCTATTCCTGAATTTTAAAATGTATGTTTAAATACAATCCTTACTGCTCCACCTTGATTTCCCTGCTTTTTAACTTAAATCCAACTAATATCTATTTAAACAGATTCCCTAGTGTGTTTATCTGGATCTGGGCATTTTTATAATAATAAACTCTGCTACTAAAAATAATATTTTTAAATTACAGACACAGCATGAGCAAGATGCAGTGTTTTCAGCTGCAACAAAAAATCAATTTCCTCTCTTAATATGGCCGCATGTAAATACTCTCTAAATCATCTAGAAGCTGGATACACCACTAAGGCGGGACAAAGATTCCTGAAAATAAGCGGGTGTATTTTTAGTCACCAACTTAGCTCACTGTAATTCTAATAAAACGCCTTTTCAACTGGGTGAGTTGAAGGATACCCTGCTCTTACACTGCATTATTAATACAGCCAAACCACTGGAAAACAAAGTGCAAATGCCAATCTACTTAGGGCTATCACTACACTCTGAAACATTTTCCATTTTAACCTTAGGGGGCTATGTAGCTGGCAGAATCAAAAGCGCAATCAAAGGGTAAATTGATTTCTCCCCTGCCTTAAGACTGGAAATACGGCAACATCTTTTTTTTTTTTCACATCTCCCTTAACAGACACTAATATTTTTCTTTAATGAGAGCTTCAGCATGAATATGCAGCTCTTCAAGTTAAAAATACCTTATCCCTTTTAACAAGGACTTGAGCTACACTGTTATGTTTGGGGTGGTGGTAATAATAATAATTGTGTTATTTAAGTGCTTACTATGTGCCGGGCACTCTACTAAATACTGGGGTAGATACAAGATAACTGGGTTGGACACAATCCCTGACCCACAGAGGACTTACTGTCTTAATCCCCATTTTACAAATGAGAACTGAGGAAAGGAGAAGATAAGTTTGTTTACACAGCAAACAAAGGACAGGATTAGAACCCAGGACCTTCTGATTCCCAGGCCTGTGCTCTATGCACTAGTCCATGCTGCTTCTTTGGGATTTACAGCTTTGTGGAGCAATATTCTTTGCAGCTGAATGTGTAGGAAACATGACAGACCAAGTGATTTATCAATCGGTCAATTTATTCTTGCTCTTCATGGATCAGGTGGCCAACATCTTTTTTTCAGCCCAAGATCCTGGTTTAAGGAGAATGGGCTTATAATCTTTCTCAAGTGCTTACTATGTGTCGTGCACTGTTCTAAGCGCTGGGATAGATACAAGTTCATCAGGCTGGACACTGTCTCACATGGGGCTCACAGTCTAAGAAGGAAGGAGTAGGATCTAATCCCCATTTTAGAGTTGAGGAAACCGAGGCCACAGAGAAGTTAAACGATTTGCCCAAGGTCACACAGCAAGCAATTGGAAGAGCCAGAACTACTTAGGTCTCTCTAACTCCCAAGCCGATGTTCTTTCCACTAGGCAACCCTGCTTCTTCTGATTCAGCCAGATGTTGTAAAATGGCCTGTGATCCTTGCAAATCTATCCCAAAGTCAGCAACCTGGGGCTGTAGAAGCAGGGAGGTGGGGGGAGGCATTTTAAATCACTGCCCAGGCCCTGGGGCAAAGCGGACCCCCTCCCCAAAAACCCACAAAACCCACCGGGCATCGCTTAATGGAAAGGCCACGGGCTTGGGAGACAGAGGTTCGAATCCCGGCTCTGACACTTATCAGCTACGTGACTTTGGGCAATGCTCAGTGGAAAGAGCCCGGGCTTTGAAGTCAGAGGTCACGGGTTCAAATCCCCGCTCCGCCTATTGTCAGCTGGGTGACTTTGGGCTTTAGAATCAGAGGTCGTGGGTTCAAACCCCGGCTCCGCCAATTGTCAGCTGTGTGACTTTGGGCGAGTCACTTCACTTCTCTGGGCCTCAGTTACCTCATCTGAAAAATGGGGATCATCACCATCATCATCATCAATCGTATTTATTGAGCGCTTACTATGTGCAGAGCACTGTACTAAGCGCTTGGGAAGTACAAATTGGCAACATATAGAGACAGTCCCTACCCAACAGTGGGCTCACAGTCTAAAAGGGGGAGACAGAGAACAAAACCAAACATACTAACAAAATAAAATAAAAAGAATAGATATGTACAAGTAAAATAAATAAATAAATAGAGTAATAAATATGTACAAACATGTATACATATATACAGGTGCTGTGGGGAAGGGAAGGAGGTAAGATGGGGGGATGGAGAGGAGGACGAGGGGGAGAGGAAGGAAGGGGCTCAGTCTGGGAAGGTCTCCTATGAAGACTGTGATGGGATGAAGACTGTGAGCCCGCCGTGGGACAACCTGATCACCCTGTAACCTCCCCAGTGCTTAGAACAGTGCTTTGCACATAGTAAGCACTTAATGCCATCATCATCATTATTATTATTCTCTGGGCCTCGGTTACCTCATCTGTAAAATGGGGATTAAAAATAATAATAATAATAATTCATTCATTCAATGGTATTTATTGAGCGCTTACTGTGTGCAGAGCACTGTACTAAGCGCTTGGGAAGTACAAATTGGCAACACACAGAGACGGTCCCTACCCAACAACGGGCTCACAGTCTAGAAGAAGCTGGTTTGAGTCAATCTCTGATTAGAGAAGCAGCACGGCCTAGTGAAGCAGCGTGGAACGAGCCCGGGCTTTGGAGTCCGAGGCCATGGGTTCAAACCCCGGCTCCTCCAACTGTCAGCCTGTGACTTTGGGCAAGTCACTTAACTTCTCTATGCCTCAGTTCCCTCATCTGTCAAATGGGGATGAAGACTGTGAGCCCCCTGTGGGACAACCTGATCACCTTGTAACCTCCCCAGCACTTAGAACAGTGCTTTGCACATATAGTAAGTGCATAATAAATGCTATTATTATTATTATAGTGGACAGAGCACGGGCCTCAGAGTCAGAAGGGCCTGGGTTCTAATCCCAGCTCTGCCACTTGTCTGCAGTGTGACCTTGGGCAAGTCATTTCACTTCTCTGTGCCTGTTACTTCATCTGTAAAACGGGGATTAAGACTGCGAACTCCATGGACTCTGTCCAACCCAATTATCTTGTATCTACCCCAGCTCTTAGAACAGTTCCTGGCATATAGTAAGTGCGTAATGAAAACCATAAAAAAAAATTGAAACAGCACATCATACCCAGGTCGTTCATACCTTGGCTCTGGTATATTTATGTTTACTTCTATACCGGCCTTCCATAAACCCTACCTTCAACCTCATTCCTGGATGTCTTTAATAAAACTAGCTGCAGAAATGTTGTATTAAAAGTTGGATTAAGGTACCTACTCTAAAACAGATAGTCTAGTCCTTAAAGAACAGCCATAAAATAACTTAGACATTTTAAATCTGTTTTGAATCAAGACTTTATCTTGATACAAAAGGAAAAAAAGTGTGCTCAGAATTGATGATCATTTCAGACTAAGTAGTCAGCATGTTTGTTATGGGCAGGGAATGTGTCTTCTTATTCTCTTGTACTCTCCCGAGCGCTTAGAACAGTGTTCTGTACATAGTGCTCTGATTACTTGATTACTGTTTGCAAAATAATAAAGTGGGCAAAAATAACATTGTTGACTCCTCGGACCTTCAAGAGAAAGATGTGAACCCTTTAAATTGACTCTAGGGAACAAAAGCTTAAAATGAAAATAAAGGAAGAAAACATTTCCCACTTTAACACTGAGATGGAGTGTTCACATTTCAGTATCCGCTTCCAACAATAACAGAAAAAAAGAATGATTTTTTTAACATGATAAAAACAACATAAAAAGCACTGGTTCTGTTTCCTGGTTTTAGGAATGGGTTCAACTCTTGAGAGGGGTGAAAAAAAAAAACACCACCAAAAGAGAAAAAAAAAAGTGCCAATAAGCATTTAGTACAGTGCTCTGCACACAGTAAGTGCTCAATAAATACGATTGAATGAATGCCCTTACAATCAGTGCCACTGCCTGAAAAGAAAGAGAAATAAGTTGCCTAGAAGAGGATGTAGTGGTTTGGCACATTACTGCTGCATCCTGGCCCACTCAGAGTGGTTTCTTTTCCAATTATGGGGCTTTTTGTTGTTCTTTCTACATGATTTTGAACCTCGCACAGTTATGGAACCACTGAATATTCAAGAGACCAAGATATCCCACGGATATTCAACCAAACCTCCTTCTCGCCTTGTAAAACAACCCAGAGATCCCATTCTTTTAGACTGTGAGCCCACTGTTGGGTAGGGACTGTCTCTATATGTTGCCAGCTTGTACTTCCCAAGCGCTTAGTACAGTGCTCTGCACACAGTAAGCGCTCAATAAAGACGATTGATTGATTCCCACAGTCGATCAATGGAGTTTATTGACCGTTCACTCTGTGCAGAGCACTATACTAAGCACTCGTGACAGTACAGTATGGCAGAGTTGGTAGACACGTTTCCTGCCCTCAATGAGCTCACAGTCTTGGGCTCAAGTCCCTGATTGCAGAAGTGGGAAAAAATCTGGGTGACTCTCATGGGTTTGCTCTTGTTATCTCTGCCGTGTTTCATGCATATGGTCAAAGAAACACAATTACATTCGGGGAATAGAACCCGCTGCCTTAGAGTACTCGCCATTGGAGGTGATGGGCATCTCTCTTTCTGTTTATATGTTTTTTGTTAAGCACTTACTGCGTGCCAGGCACTGCTCTAAGCACTCTTCTAGACTGTGAGCCCACTGTTGGGTAGGGACCGTCTCTATACGTTGCCAACTTGTACTTCCCAAGCGCTTAGTACAGTGCTCTGCACACCGTAAGCGCTCAATAAATACGACTGATTGATTGATTGATTGGGGTAAATAAAGGCACCAGGTTGGTCCCAGTTCACGTCCCAAATGGGGCTCGCCGTCTTAACCCCCACTTTCCAGACGAGGTAACTGAAGCACAGAGAAGTGAAGTGGCTTGCCCAAGGTCACCCAGCAGAGAAGTGGCGGGGGTGGGATTAGAACCCAGGTCCTTCTGAGTCCCACTAGACTCTCCCCACTAGACTACGCTGCTTCCAATCCTGAATTAGCCCAGGGGACCAAATCCATATGCGAAGGTGGAATTTGCTGAGACTGAAAGACACTCAACTTGGTCCCAAGATGAAAATGCTGTGGCTTGTGGTTTCTGTAGGGCAGGTGACCTTATTGAAATGCAAGGAGATCAGTGAGGTGCTTGACTTATGTAAAAAAAAAGATGGTAGGCTCCTGGAAACTAGCCAGAGTGGCTCTCAGCTGGGTAAAGTTTAGAAGTCCTGGCCACCCTCCATCATACTTTGCTACTTCTAACATTTCCATTTTCTGTAATTGCCACAGGACAACGCTGGCGCCTTTGATGTCCCCTTCCCGAATTTTCCATCCCCGGCCCAACCTTCCGACATGAGGTGATCTGCAGTTGGTACCCGCAATTCCTTCGGCTTAGCGGGGCCTGGAGTGAAGAAGCCAAGATGGAAGTCTGGGTTTATAGTGTGCTCTTGTCTTAGCACTTAGCGACTAGAAAAGACGAGGTGGAATTCATTAGACCCGAGCAAAGTGGGACACAATCAATCAATCAATCAATCAATCAATCAATCGTATTTATTGAGCGCTTACTACGTGCAGAGCACTGTACTAAGCGCTTGGGAAGTACAAATTGGCAACACATAGAGACAGTCCCTACCCAACAGTGGGCTCACAGTCTAAAAGGGGGAGGCAGAGAACAGAACCAAACATACCAACAAAATAAAATAAATAGGATAGAAATGTACAAGTGAAATAAATAGAGTAATAAATATGTACAACCATATATACATATATACAGGTGCTGTGGGGAAGGGAAGGAGGTAAGATGGGGGGATGGAGAGGGGGACGAGGGGGAGAGGAAGGAAGGGGCTCAGTCTGGGAAGGCCTCCAGGAGGAGGTGAGCTCGCAGCAGGGCCTTGAAGGGAGGAAACAACAGGATGTGAGCTTCGGGATCATTACGGAATGCTTCAGAGGGCACCGAGAGGCACGAGGCTCACAACCCGGCAATTTAAACCATTAAAAGTCATCACTTCGACGTGCGCTCCCCTAGTAGGCCTCCTTGCTTTTCGAGAAAGGACATTTTTCAGAGCACAGATGGAGATTCTTTCCAAAGTGTGCCTCCATGGAGAAGCAGTGTGGCTTACTGGGTAGACTGTGAACTCACTGTGGGCAGGAAATGTGTCCGTTTATTATTATTTTGTACTCTCCCAAGCGCTTAATACGGTGCTTTGCACACAGTAAGCACTCAATAAATATGATTGAATAAATGAATGAATAGAGCATGGGGCTGGGAGTCAGAAGGACGTGGGTTCTAATCCAAATTACCAGAAAGAAAGAAAGACAAAGAGAAGCAGTGTGGCCTAATAATAATAATAATGGTGGTATTTGTTAAGTGCTTACTATGTGCGAAGCACTGTTCTAGGCGCTGGGAAGGATACAAGGTGATCAGGTTGTCCCATGTGGGGCGCACAGTCTTAATCCCCATTTTACAGATGAGGTAACTGGGCCCAGAGAAGTAAAGTGGCTTGCCCAAGGTCACACAGCTGACAAGTGGCAGAGCGGGGATTCGAACCCATGACCTCTGACTCCCAAGCCCGGGCTCTTTCCACTGAGCCACGCTGCTTCTCTAATGGAAAGAGCACCAGCCTGGGAGTCACAAGGACCTAGGTTCTAATCCCGGCTCCTCCACTTTTCTGTTGTGTGGCCTTGGGCAAGTCACTTCACTTTTCTGTGCCTCAGTTACCTCATCTGTAATATGGGGATTAAGACTGTGAGCCCCATGTGGGACATGGACTGTGCCCAACCTGACTCGCTTGTATCTACCGCAGCGCTTAGTACAGTGCCGCTGAATAAATACCATAAAAAAAGAGAAAAGGTGTCCAGAGTGGGCCTGCAGTCCGGGCCAGAGTTCACGACCCAGCTGGTGGATGACCTCATCCGGCTCCGGGCTCGGGGACAAATCAATCGATCAATCGTATTTATTGAGCGCTTACTGTGTGCAGAGCACTGTACTAAGCGCTTGGGAAGTACAAGCTGGCAACATATAGAGACAGTCCCTACCCAACAGTGGGCTCACAGTCTAGAAGGGGGAGACAGGGAACAAAACCAAACATATTAACAAAATAAAATAAATAGAATAGATATGTACAAGTAAAATAAATCAATAAATAGAGTAATAAATACATATATACAGGTGCTGTGGGGAAGAGAAGGAGGTAAGGCGGGGGGATGGAAGGGGGAGGAGGGGGAGAGGAAGGAGGGGGCTCAGTCTGGGAAGGCCTCCTGGAGGAGGTGAGCTCTAAGCCACCTCTCGGCAGGGTCCTTGGTTCTGGGATGTCTCTGAGGCGTCGGCCGAGGACGGGGGCCAGATTTACCCCCACGTCGTGACTTTGAGGCGCGTTCCAGTTGGCTGGAAGCCTGCTGTTATTAGGTTTGGTGGGAGAAAGGATTGAATGTGATTTGGAGGATTTGGGGCTGTCTGGAGTTCTGGCAGTCCATCGCTTCCCTGGCCTCAATTCACCCCGAGTATTTGCTTGAGGCTTGGGAGATCGGGTCTGAGAAAGGAGAGCAATCCAGCATCATCAATCGTATTTATTGAGCGCTTACTGGGTGCACAGCACCGTACTAAGCGCCTGGGAAGTACAAATTGGCAACATATAGAGACGGTCCCTACCCAACAGTGGGCTCACAGTCTAAAAATCCAGCAATCAATGCTATTTTTGGGAGTGCTTACAGTGTGCCGAGTTCGGTACCAAGCGCTTGGGAGACTACAATCCAAGAACGGTGGCGGACGTGATCCCTGCCCTAACGGATAAAGCACGGGTCCGGCAGTCGGAAGACATGGGTTCTAATCCTGACTTCGCCACTTGCCTGCCCCGTGACCTTGGGAAAGTCACTTCGCTTCTCAGTGCCTCAGTTCCCTTACCTGTAGAATGGGGATTCAACACCTGTTACCCTCTGACTGTGAGCCCGCTGTTGGGTAGGGACTGTCTCTACATGTTGCCAACTTGTCCTTCCCAAGTGCTTAGTCCATTGCTCTGCACACAGTAAGCGCTCAATAAGTGCAGCGTGCCTCAATGGAGAGAGCCCAGGTTTGGGAGTCAGAGGTCACGGGTTCAAATCCTGGCTCTGCCAAATGTCAGCTGTGTGACCTTCCCAGACTGAGCCCCTTCCTTCCTCTCCCCCTCGTTCCCCTCTCCATCCCCGCCATCTTCCCTTCTTCCCTTCCCCACAGCACCTGTATAGATGTATATATGTTTGTACACATTTATTACTCTATTTATTTACTTATTTATTTTAATTGTACATATCTATTCCATTTTGTTAGCATGTTTGGTTTCGTTCTCTGTGTCCCCCTTCTAGACTATGAGCCCGCTGTTGGGTAGGGACTGTCTCTATGTGTTGCCGACTTGTACTTCCCAAGCGCGTAGTACAGTGCTCTGCACACAGTAAGCGCTCAATAAATACGATTGATTGATTGATTGATTGACTCTCCTACTTGACTCAGAACCGCATGTAGCAGCATGGCTCAGTGGAAAGAGCACGGGCTTTGGGGTTTGAATCCCGGCTCTGCCACACGTCTGCTGTGTGACCTCGGGCAAGTCACTTAACTTCTCTGAGCCTCAGTTACCTCATCTGTAAAATGGGGATTAAGACTGTGAGCCCCACGTGGGACAACCTGATCACTCTGTATCCCCCGAGAGCTTAGAACAGTGATTTGCACATAGTAAGCGCTTAACAAATGCCAACATTATTATTATTATTATTTATGTAGGACAGGGACTGGGTCCCACCTGGTTAAATTGTATCCACGCCAGTGCTTAAGACAGTGGTTGATACACAGTAAGCGCTTAATAAATACCATTTAAAAAAAGAAAAGGAAAAAAGGAATTTTTAATCTGGTGGAGTGGCCCTCAAGGAAAAAAATCCAAGTGGGCTAGAGGACCCATAGCTGTCTTTTGGACTTTTCGGAATTACTTCAACGGCAACATTGGAATCTAAATTGCCTGACATAAACAAATCCAGTGGTCCTTGTACATATTTACTATTTTATTTAGTTAATATGTTTTGTTTTGTTGTCTGCCTCCCCCTTCTAGACTGTGACCCCGCTGTTGGGTAGGGACCGTCTCTATATGTTGCCGACTTGTACTTCCCAAGCGCTTAGTACAGTGTTCTGCACCCAGTAAGCGCTCAATAAATACGATTGAATGAATGAACTCTTGGGTCCATTTGAGCATTGAAACTAATTGGTGTGGCCACAGGTGTGATGAGCCCCAGAGTCATTAACTGTATGATGGGCTGGGCTAGCAACAATTTTCCAAACTGTACAGGAAGGAAGGAAGGAAAGAAAGACGATCATTACAGTGTTCTGGTTCATGTTTTGAATGAAATTGATGTTACCACACTGTATCTCATTATAGCTTTCGCTAAATATAAAATGTAGGGCAACGCAAATTTTACAGCAAGGCAGAAATTAGTTTTTGTTTTTTTAGTTTTTTTATGGGATTCGTTAAGCGCTTACCATGTGCCAGTCGCTTTTGAGTCAATCAATCGATCAGTCGTATTTATTGAGCGCTTACTGTGTGCAGAGCACTGTACTAAGCGCTTGGGAAGTACAAGTTGGTAACATATAGAGACGGTCCCTACCCAACAGTGGGCTCACAGTCTAAAAGGGGGAGACGGAGAATAAAACCAAGCATACTAACAAAATAAAATAAATAGAATAGATATGTACAAGTAAAATAAATAAATAGAGTAATAAATATGTACAAACATATATACATATATACAGGTGCTGTGGGGAAGGGAAGGAGGTAAGATGAGGGGGATGGAGAGGGGGAGTCCTGGGCTAGATATGGGGTAACCAGTCCCTAGTCCACAGAGGGCTCCGCGGTTTTAACCCCCGTTTTATAGATGAGGTAACCGAGGAACAGAGAAGTTGAGTGACTTGACCAAGGTCACACAGCAGACAAGGGTGGAGCCAGTATTAAAACCCAGGTCCTTCTGTCTCCCAAGCCGTTGCTCTTTCCAGTAGGCCATGCTGCTTCTCATTTAGTTTCTAACTAAATGTCCCCCTATATTAATTTAGGCAAAGAGTTTTTAAGTCCTGCATTAAACTAGTAGCCGAGACCTGGAGAAGAGAAACCAGATTTTGGTGGGTTCCATTTTTCCCTTTTTGCCCATTTTCTTTCCCAACTGCCTTCCTCCTCTGATTTCCTCTTGCCTTCCCACTTCCTCTCCTCATAGTAGTGTCTTCAGGGCTCGTTGCTATGTTTTTTGCAGTCACGGAGAAGCCGTTTTCTTTCCCTTTTTTCCACTTCTAGGCTGCCATTGCAGGCATGGTTGAGAAAGTGTAATAGAGCATCCGTTGAAACATATACACGTGGCTCTGCTAACTGCTTTTAATGAACAGTCAGGAAGGAGCATGGCCTAGTCGATGTAGTACTGAGAAGCAGCGTGGCTCAGTGGAAAGAGTGTGGGCTTTGGAGTCAGAGGTCATGGGTTCAAATCCCGGCTCCACCAGTTATCAGCTGTGTGGCTTTGGGCAAGTCACTTAACTTCTCTGGGCCTCAGTTCCCTCATCTGTAAAATGGGGATTAAGATTGTGAGCCCCCGTAGGACAACCAGATCACTTTGTACAGTGCTTTGCACATAGTAAGTGCTTAATGAATGCCATTATTATTATTATTAGCCTGGGAGTCAGAAGGACCTGGGTTCTAATCCCTGCTCTGTCACACGTCTGCTGTGTGACCTTGGGCAAATCACTTCACTTCTCTGTGTCTCAGTCACCTCATCTGTAAAATGGGGATTAAGACTGTGAGCCCCAAGTGGGTGTGAGCCCGTTGCTGGGTAGGGACCGTCTCTATATGTTGCCAACTTGTATTTCCCAAGCGCTTAGTACAGTGCTCTGCACACAGTAAGTGCTCAATAAATATGACTGAATGAATGAATGAATGCTCTGCACACAGTAAGCGCTCAATAAATACGATCGAATGAATGAAGGAAGGACTGTGTCCAACCCGATTTGCCTGTATATACCCCAGTGTTTAGTACAGTGCCTGGCACATAGTAAGTGCTCAACAAATACCATCATTAACTGCTACATCACAACCTAGCAGTGTGGCTCAGTGGAAAGAGCCCGGGCTTTGGAGTCAGAGATCATGGGTTCAAATCCCGGCACCGCCACTTGTCAGCTGTGTGACTTTGGGCAAGTCACTTCACTTCTCTGTGCCTCAGTAAAATGGGGATGAAGACTGTGAGCCCCATGTGGGACAACCTGATCACCTTGTAACCTCCCCAGCACTTAGAACAGTGCTTTGCACATAGTAAGCGCTTAATAAATGCCATTATTATTATTATTATTATTATCCTAGAAGTCTTTCCAAAATTTCTTACTACAAGTGGTAAAAGATGGAAGGCATTTTAGAAATCTACTGTTCCCAGGGCTTTTCCATTTTTTACATATTGCTTGATATTATGTCCTGCTTCCAAATGATGCGCTCAATTCTCCCCTATTTTGAAGGGTGTGGAAAATCAGTCATGATTCAGTGGGGTAAATATGTTGTTAACTAGAAAACGATGTTGATGCTTACAACATCTTTGCCCTGTGCCACTTTATACAGATCGTCAAATATGGGGAGAGTCAAGACACCGTATTATCAGTCTCAGGTGCATTTATTGGGTGCAAACTAATTGTACAAAGCACTGTGCTTGGCACCATGTTAATAAATGGGTACTGTCGTTTCTGGGGTACTTTGGAGTTGGTCATAGGGTGTCTTTACTTCAGCTCTCCGAAGGTTATCAGCTCAGAATTCCCTGACATTTCATCCTTCACATCTATCCTCTGACAAGATATGTCACCCCCACAAGGAGAAACTGTCCAAGACATTGCTGTCATTAAGAACCCATTTAAGTTCTTTCCGTGATCCATTATTTTAATTGTTCAGCTACCTTATCAGTTGGCCTTTGATCATTTACACTACCTAAAGTAAACGATTCAAGGCCTCGACGGTACATTCCATTTTCACCCAGACTTCTAGAACTATTTTGTAACAACTTGAGTAATCTCTATTCATTTGGAGCCCCCGCTATCTGAACTTGAAAGTAAGCCAATGATCACAGCTAAAAATACCACATTAATTCAAATCTCAGACTAATTTTGGCAAATAGTGAACTTTCCCAAGTGCTTAAGACACTACACACAGTAAGCACTCATTAAATCCCACCGATTGATTGAAACACCAAATTGAACTCAGAGACAAAAAAAAACCTGAGCAATTACCCATATATACACCCCACCCCCCCATATCATTCAGCAGTCGTATTTATTGAGCGCTTACTGTGTGCAGAGCACTGTACTTAAGGCTGGGGAGTGTACAACACAACAATATAAAAGACACATTCCCTGCCCATGGTGAACTTACAGTCTATTGATTTAAATTATAAAAATGTGTATAAAGATCCTGTCTAAGGAGCTTCTTGGCAATATATTATCATGACTGGGATGAATTAAAGCATCTCTGTCTCTCTCTCTCTCTCTCCCCACCTTCCCAGATTTGCTTCCACATGGGCCGGTAAACTCTGGTTCTGGATCAAAGGAAATGGGTAAATGCAGTGGGCAACTACTATGGCAGGTTAACTGACTTTTACTCAAAATAAGACACTGTTTTGGGGCTTTTACTATTAAAATACAGCAGATTTACAGCAAACAGCAGAGAATTAACTGCTCATTTGGGGGAAGGAGAATCTACCATGTACAACTGAGTGCTATTTTTTTTTTACAGTCTGAATATTTGTATGAATAAAGTCGTCAAGATGATTGATGAAACTCTTGCTATTACTCAGATTCCCTTTGTCTACTTTTATATCATTCTGGATTTCCCCTTTTTGTGGAGGCAGGGATTTCTATTCAACTAAGGAAAACACCTGCACACTAAGCATTGGGGTAGATGCAAACTAATCAGTCCATCTCCCACCCGGGGCTCACAGTCTTAATCCCCATTTTGCTGAGGCAACTGAGGCAAAGAGAAGTGAAGTGACTTGCCCAAGGTCACCCAGCAGACAAGTGGCAGAGCCAGGATAGGACCCAGGTCCTTCTGACTCTAAGGGCTCTATCCATTAGGCCACGCTGCTTTCACCTGGCTGTCCTTCTCACTTTTCTTCTTGAAGACTGTGATTATGGTGGCATCCTTGAAGTTCTCTGGGACTTCTTCAGTGTCCCATATGTTGAGGAAGAGGGCGTGCAGGTACTTAAAGATTTCTACAGGGGTGTCACCAAATTAAGATGATTTATCATTTTTTTATGGCTTTGTCCATAAAACAGTTTGGAACCTCCTAACCCTTCATATCCAACAGCCTGTCACCCTGCCCACCTTCAAGCCCTCCTAAAATCACACCTTCTCCAAGAAGCTTTCCTCAACAAAGCCCGCAATTCCCCTTTTTCCACCTCCCCACCCCGCATCATCTATGTGCTTAGTCATGTACCCCTTAACATGTAGGTTCTCCAGCGCTTAGAACAGTGCTTGGCACATAATAATAGTAATAATAATGATGGGGTAACCGGGAGCAATTCACTTTGGGCAAGTCACTTAACTTCTCTGTGCCTCAGTTACCTCATCTGTCAAATGGGGATTAAGACTGTGAGCCCCCCTTGGGACAACCTGATCACCTTGTAACTTCCCCAGCGCTTAGAGCAGTGCTTTGCACATAGAAAGCACTTAAAAAATGCCATTATTATTATTATTATTATTGGCTGGGGCTATTGGACAAGGACTACACCAGAGCATTAGCCAAAGCCTCTTAGACTCCGCAACACCAGTGATGCTTTGTGCCTCTTTAGGCCACAGATGTAACCGAGCTTGGTCACCAAACGGATCTTCGGCAAAGAATGTCGCGAAAGCGGGAAATTCTTACGGCATCGCTAAGGGAATTTTCAGTTTTACCATTTCAGCACATTGCAATCAGCCTTGCATTTTTCACCCCGTTAAGTTTCACGGCTCTTCCAGGTCTTTGTTTTCATGAACTACGATCTGTCAGTATTCGAATAAAAATGAAAGAAGATCCAATTTGCAAATATGCGCCTGTACACAAAGTCGGCATTATTTCTTCTGTCCACCCACCTCGATTAAATGGGCGAAATAAGCAATTCGGATGCCATAACTGCAACTGGAAAAATCACAGAAGAAATGTTGGTGGGAAGGGTTCACTTGTGAACAGAAGAAAAAGCACAGCACACCCACAGCAAGGAGACAAACACACATGCTCATCATCAGAGAAGCATGGTGAGGCAGTTTTGAACCAACGTGGCCAAAATACCCAAATAAAAACACTGCAGGCATTATAAAAGGTGACAACTCCAACAGGCTGACACAAAATCCTGTTGACATAAATTTCTCGATTGACTGAGCCAACAAGTAAATATGCATCATATTTAAGGTCAGGTCAACATCTGAATTTGAAGGCAATACAACTTGAATGCCAGTCATAATAATAATGATAATAATTATGGTATTTGTTAAGCACTTACCATGTGCCGAGCACTATTCTAAGCAGTAAGTCATATAAACAGGATGTTAATACACGTATTGTTACATACACTTTGAGCACAACAGAATTGTGAATCGTTTTGTTAAAATGTCTTTCCTCTGCACCAATATTAAAAACACCAAGTGCTTTATCAGCCCTGTGGAACAAAATGGGCATCTGACATTCTGCAGCAGGTTTTAACTCAGCAGCAGCAAGCAAAAAGGATATTACAGCACATATAACCTAAGTAGCGGATGCTTCCCCAGACCACATACTGCTAACCTCTGAGGAGAGAAAGGGACAAGTAATATTTCAGAAATTTCATGATCTTTCCAGTTAATGGGCTATTTTTTCCATGTATGTAACAATTTTCCTAATGGAAGGTTAAGGCAACAACCCCACGGCAATTCCGGTTTTTACTTACGGTTACGGCTTCCTCAGTTATTCTGTACGTTTAAAATACACATATTTTAAAAATGTCAGCCATAAGATGTCGATGTTTCCCATCGATATGCCACATTTAAGAAGAATGATATGGTGTGGCCAAAAATGGGGATCTGGACTTTCTGGAAATCGGATAATTATTCATGAGCAAAATCTCTGATGATAAATTTAATTCCCAGCCCACGCTCAGCCTGAGATATAGACTGTCCCCTCAGTGATTCACCTCTTTGGTCCCCTGATGGGTAGGGATGGGCATGGGGGATGTGGGGAAGAAAAAATGTCCTACTTTTGGTCTGGAAATGCCTCTTCCTTCGTATCTGACAGATCACAACTCTCCCCACCTTCAAAGCCTTATCAAAATCATATCTCCTCAAGGAGGCCTTTTCTTTCCCTTCCGCATTGCCCCTACGCTTTGATTTGTACCCTTAATTCACACAAACACACACAAACGCCTGCCTTAAGCCCCACAGCACTCGTGTACACATCTGTAATAGACTGTAAGCTCGTTATGGGTAAGGAAACTGTCTGCCAATTCTGTTGTACTGTACTCTTTCCAGAAGCTGCATGGCCTTGTGGACGGAGCACAGGCTTGGGAGTCCTAATCCCAGCTCAGCCGCTTGTCGGCTGCATGACCTTGGGCAAGACACTTCACTTCTCCGTGCCTCAGTTACCTCATCTGCAAAATGGGGATTAAGACTGTGAGTCCTATGTGGGAAAGAGCCTGTGTCCAACCCGATTATCTTGTATCTACCCCAGCGTTCAGAACAGTGCCTGGCACACAGCAAGTGCGTAACAAATGCCATAATTATTATTATTAAAATGGGGATTAAGAGTGTGAGCCCCACGTGGGGCATGGACTGTGTCCAACCCCATTAGCTTATATCTACCCCAGCATTTAAAAACAGGCCTGGCACTTAGTGCTTAACAAATACCACTTAAAAAAAATGTTCTGGGAATGCTGTGAGTTCTCTAAGCCTAGCCCAGTGCCTCTCCGGGGATTCCTTAGAGATGAGAAAAGTCTTGGTGGCCTAGGGATATGAAATGGAAATCATGTTAACACCAAGGCTATAATAATAATGATAACGATGGCATTTTTTAAGCACTTACTACGTGCAAAGCACTATTCTAAGCACTGGGAAGGTTACAAGGTGATCAGGTTGTCCCACGTGGGGGTCAAAGTCTTCAACCCTATTTTCCAGATGAGGGCACTGAGGCCCAGAGAAGTGACGTGACTTGCCCAAAGTTACACAGCCGGCAAGTGGCAGAGCTGGGATTTGAACCCATGACCTCTGATTGCAAAGCCCGGGCTCTTTCTACTGAGCCACACATTAAACCCTGTTAAACCTGGCAATGTTCAAGTGTAGCTCCCATAGGCTTCAGCTCCTCCTGAGTCCCCAGAGCTCTGTCCTGAAAGGCTACTTAACCATATCATCAACCGGCTGGGATGATCCAAAATGCTGCACCTTACTCCAAATAACCAAGAAACACAGTTGTGACGAGGGGACAGCTGAACTAAGATGTAGTTCATTGGCATCAGTGCATAGTAAGAATAGTTATGATACTTGTTAAGTGCTTACTATGGGCCAAGCACTGTTCTAAGCACTAGGGTAGATACAGACTAAGCAGGTTAGACACAGTCCCCACCCGACATGAGGCTTGTACTCTTAATCCCCATTTTACAGATGGGGCAGCCGAGGCCCAGAGACGTTAAGCGACTTGCCCGAGGTCACACAGCAGACACGTGGTGGAGCCGGGATTAGAACACATATTCTTCTGAATCCGAGGCCTGTGCTCTATCCACAAGTCACGCTGTTTCTCCATCTTCCCATAGATAGATGGATGTGTGTCCTGCCAAAACTTTTGCAAAAAGTATACGTAATCCATCCATGATGCAACATTACATATGAAATAGGATCCCTGCCAAATTAAACTCTTTTTTTCCAGTCCAAAAAAAAAAAAAAAAAACCCGAAAAGAAAAAACCACAATTAAACTTAGGGATATATATATTTTTTTGCCCCTTTCTGCTAACCTGATTTTTTGTATTCTGGAGGACAGGCACTTCATGAAGAATGGAAAATTGCCTCAGGCCTCATTTTATGTACCAGAAAGTCATGGTGGAAACGGGTCGTCATCCATGTGAAATCTGAGCATAACAGTCACAAGGTTCTCTGTTCTACCTCCTTCCCTTAAGAAAATGCTGC
This sequence comes from Tachyglossus aculeatus, assembly GCF_015852505.1. Classification (NCBI taxonomy): domain Eukaryota; kingdom Metazoa; phylum Chordata; class Mammalia; order Monotremata; family Tachyglossidae; genus Tachyglossus; species Tachyglossus aculeatus. The sequence continues at coordinate 26,030,248 of NC_052074.1, read as the reverse complement.
CTTGGATGATTTTGAGAAGACTGGCAGTAAGGAAGGATAAATAGCTGGATTCCTAACGTTACCGAAGTACTATTTATCTAATGCAATCACACAATTGGGCCCCATGTGGGGCAAGGACTGTGTCCGATCTGATTATCGTGATTCTATCCTGGTGCTTACAGTGGGGCTTGGCACCTAGGAATCATAAAACCCATGATTATTTATTTGGGAAGCTAAAAACACATACGAGAAAATTCTTTTCTTTTTTTTCCACTTTCCCTGTTGGTATCTTTTCACGGTAGACACAGTAATCATAACACCTGAGGCTAATTCAATCAACTGCATTAACAATAAGTGAGGAGCCTACACATTGGAGCGTAAATGAACTTCACATTTCAAACTGCAAATGCCGTGCTGCATCTTATAAATCCCTGTCTATGTACAGTGTTCCACTTTCCTTAAAAATCACCCCCAAGAGTAACATTGCCTCGGTTTGCAGTTTAAGGCCCAGAGGAATCAGATATTGTGTATTTTTAACATTTTGAAGCAAAAATACCCATGACTCAATTGCGCTTTTAACAAAAATTTACAAGAAATTGATGTGGATCTATATAGTCTAAACTATTCCTTGTGAAAACCAGTGCTCAGTAATGAAGGCTGTTGCCTGGGGTGTGTTTCTACCTGTAATTTTTTCTTGGTTTTTCTTCATGTACTGAAATCTTAATTTTGAGATGCACAACTGTAAATACTCAGAGTCCAGAACTAGTATTTGAAAGCAGTCTAATACAGTACTGAATTCTGATTGCCACACTTTTCGTAGAAATATAGGAGAGAAGATTGTCGCGTTATATGTACTGCTTGATGAACAGATGCAGTGGTTTAACAGGTGAATGAACAGAAGGTAGATTACTTTTCATTTGTGAGGATAGTTGGTATGGTGCACAAACACAAACACAGATGCATTTAAAGGTATTCTTACCTTCCCTCAGACGTTCCACTACAAAAGTAAATCCCGTAGTCCGTGGATGCAAGACGTATTCATATTTCTGAAGTCCATTTTTTTCAGCGAATTCATTACTGCGAACCTTGCTGTTTTCTAAATAGAAATAAAAGGTTTTCAAAAAACAGACTATTGGGGGGTAAGGGCCTGGATGAAAGGGAAGAGGATTAAAACGCTGAGAACTTTGCTCGCAACAACATCATGAGAATCCAGAATATACTTGAGCTATCCACACACTGAAGGACTAAAGTCATTCCATTTTGACTCAGTTCAAATCCCAGCTCTGCCGCTTGTCTTTTGTGTGACCTTGGTCGAGTCACTTAATTTCTCTGTGCCTCAGTTTCCTCATCTGTCAAACGGGGATTCAGTACCAGTTCTCCCAAGTGGGACTTGGTTATCTTCTATCTCCCCCAGCACTTAGTACAATTCTTGGCACACAGTTAAGTGCTTACAAATACCACAATTATTATTATGATGTTGATCATTCCTAATACCAGGCGATAATGGAGGATCTCATCAACGTGGATCGTCAGTACGACAAGTTAAAAAATCAAATAAAAAGAGAAGTAATGGATTTTGCCTGCTGCTTAATGGTGTAAATGTCATGAGATACAATTACAAAACAAACTGATGGCAAGAACTTTGGTCACTTAGGATTTTTGTGGCAGTGCAACCCAGTTTAACTGACCGCTGGGAAGCTGGGCCTACATCTCTGTCCTGGAAAGGGCTGGACACTGATCTGGGCAGTAGAAAATATGGCAAGGGTTAGTTTTGTGGGGTCCACAGAGGAGATTTCTTCCACAGAGGTGTACGGCAGCCCCTTACCTCTCACCTAATCTTCCACCAGCTCGGTTATTCTGCAGAGATGGTGCTGCTTAAAGAAAAAAATAGGAAGCAAGTGGGAAATACTTCAGCTATACCCTCCCAAGTGCTCTGCGCACAGTAGGCACTCAATAAATACCACTGATGATAATGATGAGGCTGTCAATATGCTGATGGCCACAGGCTTTCAAGATTGAAGGTGTGGCTAATGATAAGTGGTCCCCAAAACACTTGCCACATTTTGATGGCGGAGGCAAGGCTGGTGTTTGTTTGGGACTGAGTCCTGGGCTTCAAAGAGCCTGCACCACGGCTTTTGGAGTAAGCTCCTTGTTGGCAGGGATCGTTTCTATCAATTCTACTGAATTATATTTTCCCAGAAGATTGGTACAGAAGTCCACACATAATAAGCATTCAATAAATACCACTGATTGACTCCCAGCCTCTCTCCACTCAGGTCCCTGTCGAGACCTTAAGACCCTAAGAGTTATAGGCATAATATGATTAGATAAATGTGTTGAATTTATATCTTTATGATTTATGAATTTCTAAGGCCACACTTTTAAAATTGAGTTCATTTGGTTTCCTGTTCTCTATACCTTTTAAAGTGGGCACAATTTTATCTGAATGGAGGTTTTTTTCCATGTTAAATGGGCAAAAACTGCTAAGAAATCTATGGGCTCTGATATCATTTAAAAGTGAATGTGAAGCGTGCACCTACACTTTTCAAGAAGTGGAAAGAGTTTAGGCCCCGGAGTCTGAGGACCTGGGTTCTAATGTCTGCTCTACCAACCTTTGGCTATGTGACCGTGGGCAAGCCACTTCTTCTCAACTGGAAAATAATAGTAATTATGGCATTTATGAAATGCTTATTATGTGCCAAGAATTGTACTAAGCACTAGGGTAGATGTCAGTTAAGTTGAACACAGTCCCTGTCCCCCATGGATCTCCCAGTCTACATGGCAGCGAGTAGGCTTTAATCCCCGTTTTACAGAAAAGAAAACTGAGGCACCAAGAAGTGAAGTGACTTGTATTTCCCAAGCACTTAGTACAGTGCTCTGCACACAGTAAGTGCTCAATAAATACGATTGAATGAATGAATGAATGACTTGGCCCAAGGTCATACAACAAATGGCAGAGCCTGAATTAGAACCCAGGCCCTTGCTCTTTCCATTACACCATGCTGCTTCTCAAATTGAGGATTTAAATACCTCTTCGCTCTCCAACTTACACCGTGAGGCCCAAGTGGGAACAGAAACAGTGTCCGACCTGATTAATTTGTATCTATCCCAGCGCTTTGAACAGTGCTTGACACATATTAAGCACTTAACAAATACCATAATAATAGCAATGATTTTTCCATCAGCTCTTTGAAGCTGCTTCATTCTAGTTCCTATTCCCATACTCCCCAAAATTCCTGTCCCCTTCTTGCCCTTGTGGTCAATCCGAAAAAATGGCACCTAGGCTTGGTTTGTCCCCTGAGGCACCGTGGCCAAAATACAAAATGCCACTGAGTTCTTTTTTTCCCAAAAAATATGTTTGCCACAGGATGACACCTGAAAGGATCCTCCATTATAAAAATAATCCATTCATTCCTCTGTCAAAGAGCATCAAGGCTCATTACATCCATTTATCTCTTGCCCCTGAAAAGTACAAAGTACATTAGGCAAACTGTTAATGGCCCCAAATTCCACCCCTCTGTCCAAGCTGCTCTGTATTGTATCTATTGGACGGCCATCCTTGGTCTCTGGAGTTTAGTGTTTGCTTTCTCACTTTCACATGCTTAGCAGGTAGGTGAAGTTTCCCTGATGAGCATTACTTGAAACCTTTTTGCATTTAACAAATGGGCAGATACATTACTGCTTGGAGTAGGGACAGAGTCTCATTCTGGATCAGCAGAGGCCAGAGTTGTGCCTAACCCTCTCCCAAGCGTTCAGTACAGTGCTCTGCACATAATAAGTGCTCAATAAATACCACTAATTGATTTATCGATGGGCCATGAGTCCGCGCTACTCCTTTCCTCTCCGTCCCTTCCAGTTTGCATCTCCGGCTACTGGAGAGTTCTCTTGCTCAGGTCAAAAAATCCCATTTTGGTTTTCTGCTGTCAGCTTGAAGCCTGCAATAACTTTCCAACCACGGCAAAACAATCTCTGTTTTGCAACAGCCGTGGGGCTGCCTTGTCAGACCACTAGCTTTGTAGCTGCAGCTTCAGACCTCCTATTCCTCTGCACCTTGGATTTGGCTGAAAGGGAGAGGGAGGAAATTCCTCGCTAATTAGTCACTTAGTTCTGCCAGTTACATAACATTATTGGCAAAGTTGATGCGCTACAGAAGACACGGAAACTGACGATAAAGCACAGCCCTTAAAGGGCAATTCTCTGAGACTGTTGTGTACATCACCCAGCAACGGTGATGGGGTAGCTAACGTGGCTGAACTGGGTTCTTCTGATTAGCATGATCCGTTATGTCATCATCTGGGAAGAACTTGGGATTCTGTTACTCGAAGCCCACCTGAACGGCTGAAGCCTCCCAACATTTGATACGGCTTATTTTTGCTGGTTTTGCGAATGTTTTTGTTGCGTGCTGGTTGCTATTGGTGGCTTTTCTTTTGCAGAACATTTTTCTGATCGTGTCTACTCAAACACGCCATGAAATGTGTCATAAGGGAGCACACTGCAACAACTACAAATACTCCATAACCGACTATAAATTCGTCAGGCCCGGGCATAAACCCCGGTCATCTTTCCAGCAAAAACTCTCTCGCCAGCAAGATGGGTGCCTCTTAGCACGTTATGTACAAGCATCTGAATTTGGTTTGGCCATTCAGTCGCATAGCTGAGTGTACATTTCAACTGTTGGCAAAAGGAAACTTTCTCTTTCCATCTTATGAGGTAACGGACTGCACATCTCCCAACAAGGACCGAGTTCCTGATTCAGCAACTCTAAAAGAGAGGAAAGTGCCCAGAACTTAGTTGGCTTCAAATGCTAGAGTCCTCCCAGCACTTTTGGATGAGTTCAACCCGGACACTTTAAAATTTGCCACATTAAAGGGCAGACAGTGAGCGGCAGGAAGACGTAAGGCCCAGTCACCATCATCTCTGGCCGATTGGCGTCTTAGTTTTATTTCAATTGAAAATCATATTGCTTTAAGCCTGCCTCCTTGGAACTCCAAGGAAGCACTTCACAGAGTTCATTATTTTTCTTCAAATGTCCCAACAACATTCTTGTAAGGTAGGAAGAGGGAGAGTATTATTATTCCCATTTTCCAATAAATCAATAGCATTTACTGAGCACTTGCAATGTGCAGGGCACTGTACTAAGCATTTGGGAGAGTACAATACAACAGAATTAGTAGACCTATTCCCTGCCCACAATGAGCTTACCGTGAAGGGGGGGGACACACATTAATATGAATAAAACATTTATTAATATACAATTTCAAGGTATCTTTTAAGTGCTGTGGGGTTGAGGGTGGGGTGAATATCAGATGTCCAAGGGTCACAGATCCAAGTGACCAGCCAATAGATGTGATACAGAGGAGAAAATGGAGGTGTAGGGAGAATAGAGACCCAAGGTAAATCAAGAGCATTTACCTCGATTTTGGTTGCAATAGTCAGTCAATCGTATTTATTGAGTGCTTACTGTGTGTGCAGAGCACTGTACTAAGCACTCCAGGGCCAATTTCTTTAACTTAGTATGACTTTATCCTAAAGCCATCTGGGGTTAAGTAAACTAGCTCAGAGACACAGCACCAGTTATTTATGGCAATTCACCTATGATTTTAGTGGTCTACACAGATGCCCACTTATCACTGTACTGAAATAAGGGTGAGCTACTTTTTCTTTTCACTTGTTAAGCGCTTACTATGTGCCAGGCACTGTACTAAGCACTGCGGTAGATATTAGCTTATCAGGTTGGACACAGTCTATGTCCCACATGGGGCTCACAGTCTTAATCCCCACTTTACAGTTGAGCTAACTGGGGCACAGAGAAGTTAAGTACCTTGGTCAAAGTCACACAGCAGACTTATGGGGAAGCTGGGTTTTGAACACAACTCCCAGGCCTGTGCTCTTTCCACTAGGCCATGGTGCTTCATCACTTAACTTTTGAAATCTGCCTGAGGTTTTGGAGGCCAAGATACTAGGTTCTCCCTCAATCCTGCCTCCTATTCCATGGAGAAGTCTGTCGGAAACTTCGGGCTGGGCGTATTGGGAAAGAAAATGCTTACTGACTCAATAGCACTTCATTCCCTGCCCTGACAGACCTGGGCTTGGATGCGATCTGCCTCGATTCACCAGATTTCAAAATGCTAGACAGTTGGATAATGCCTGTGGCTGAACTTAGCAACGAGAAGAACCCCTACTAGCAACCCTGTAACTTCTTTTCAACCTTCTCTTGATTATCATCTTCCCTTCTCCCCTCCTTCCCGCTAGTTCCTTCTCTCCCCATATTGGGAAATCATGTCATGGAAACACATGTAGGCCTCATACCCCTTGTTAAAGGCATGCAGCTAAATGCAAAACAAATGACCATAAAAATGAAGGAGAGGCAAAGAGAGGAAAAGCATGGGAAACAAATGAAAAGCCTAAAACGAACACCCGAATCGGAATTGAATAAATGCCTGCTATGTAAATATTTCTAACATCAATCACCGCAACTTAAAAACAGCCTCCTTTTTACCTTTCACCTATACAATAACCAGCATGTTTGCCATTCCTTTCTGAGTCTTTCAACCATTCACAAATCAAACAAACTGAATAGTAGTGGCCTTTTCCTCTAAACAAGCCAAAAAGAAAAAAAACCTGGCAGTTGCTACCCATAAGCTCTAAATTTAAATGTGTTATGATAAATTTAGATGACAGTTCCCAGCACATACCGTACCACTTTCTAACTACAATTCAACACTGTGAATCACAACCTCAAACAAAGTAAATTAATTCATCATAAGGGATAGTCTCGTTTATACTCTGGATAGCCAGAGTGGTTCTCATTCCGGCAAGCTACAGTCTCCCCCTCCTCAGCTATTCTTAAAACAGTTACCGTAAAAATCAAATGCATTAGGCATCTACCTTTTAATATTCCTGCATAAAGCTGTCAGAGTTGACGGCAAAAATGTGGAACGTTTTCTCCCATCCCCACGGCATATTACCCAGCTTGCCTAATTTGAAGGCAGTATGGGCTCTTTTCAGGGTTGTTGTGGTGAGCACCTTAAAGGTTGGACTACTTCATAGATGTTGGAGTAAACATAAGAGGGTAGGAGGTAGAAAATGGAGATTCTGGATCCAAGGTCTACCACAGTCTGAAAATGGCCAAGTCTCTTTGCTTCCACCTTTCACCACCTGTAAAATGGCAAATACATCTCCTATCCTCTCTAAAGGTGATAAAGAGCTGATAAAAGAACACGTTTGACTTCCCTGGGAGCCCTTGATTTGGTGTTTATTGATTTCCCTCAGTGAAAAGCAAGCATGGACTAGTAGATAGAGCACAGGCCTGGGGGCCTGAAGGGGCTGAATCCTATTCATTCATTCAATCGTATTTATTGAGCGCTTACTGTGTGCAGAGCACTGTACTAAGTGCTTGGGAAGTCCCTACCCAACAACGGGCTTACAGTCTAGAAGGGGGAGACAGACATGTAGACAGGTGTCAAAACAGAACAAATAGAATTATAGCTATATGCACATCATTAACAAAATAAATAAAATAGTAAATATGTACAAGTAAAATAAATAGAGTAATAAATCTGTACAAATATATACAAGTGCTGTGGGGAGGGGAAGGAGGTAGGGCGGCAGGGTGATGGGGAGGAGGAGAGTTCTAAGCTACCATTTGTCTGCTGTGTGACCTTGGGCAAGTCACTTTGCTTCTCTGTGCCTCAGTTATCTCATCTGTAAAATACGGATTAAGACTGTGAGCCCCATGTGGGACATGGACTGAAACCAACCTGATTAGATTGTATCTCTCCCAGCACTCAGTTCAGTGCCTGGCATGTAATAAGCACTTAACCAATAACTTAAAAAAATAAAAACATAGCCCTGGCACTATGCTTCCAGTTTTAAATAGCAATTTCAAAGGGGAAAATGCTGTAAAGGGGACAATCGGACCAAATGATGGATTAACTTGGAAGTGGGTCTCAAAAGAGAGAAGCTCTTACTTCAATAATTCAGAACTCTCTCCCTCTTATATTGGGATTATCTTGTTTCTACCCCTGCATCTTGTACATAGTACTTGCTTAATCAGTGACATAACTATTATTATGTTTCAATGACTGATTATCAGTGGAGTTAGAGTCAGTCCTGTCATAACACATGCTTTCATTACATGTTTTGGATAAAACCCGAGTGTGGATTTATGGAACATTATTCCAAAAAACATCTGTCCAGATATGACATGACGAGGTGCTGAAAGAAATGTCTTTAGGCCCAGTATTAGACACAGCGTGAGCCCAGTGTGAGTTTTCGTGAACTCAAGATTCTTCGGGAATGAAACCTCCATATCGTGGAATTGTCCGTATTTACTAAAAATGAAATATAAAAGGGAGCAATAACTCCATTTTTTAAATGGCATTTGTTAAGTGCTAACTATGCATCATTCACTTATTCATTCAATCGTATTTATTGAGAATTAACTTGCATCAAGCACTGTTCTAAAAGTTTATCAGATTGGAAACAGTCCCTGTCGCACACGGGGCTCATAAACTCCATTCCTGTCAAGTGCATTATGGATGTCCATGACTTGCCTATGACTGGTTCTGACATGTTTTATAATCAAACCTGACAGAACAGAATAATTTTTAAGAAGTGTCAGGAAGATGGAAGCAAGTGACGCCAACTGAAAGCAAAAAAAGTAGAATATTTCATATCAGATTGGGTACCTGAACTGTCTGAGATCACTAAAAGGCTAGGTTACATCTGTAGCTGGGATTATCTGCTTCTAAAGAGCTGCAAATTCCAGAAGCAACATGGCCTAGGAGTCAAAAGGACCTGGGTTCTAACCTGAGCTTCACCACCTGTCTGCTGTGGGACCTTGGTCAAGTCACTTCACTTCTCTGTGCCCCGTTACCTCTTCCATAAAATGGGGATTTTAGACTATGAGCCCCATGTGAGACATAGACTGTGTCCAACCCGACTGCCTTGTATCTAACCCAGTGGCTAGAACAGTGCCTGACACATAGTAAGCGCTTAACAAATACCATTGAAAAAAAACAAAACGAAAAAAACAACCCAATGAGTGTCTGGCTTTCAGGAGCTTGGCTAGCTCACCGTCTCTCCAGCTAGTGGAGAAACTGGCTTAAATTACAGCAGGTGGAATTTAGGTTAGCAATGAAACCGAAACACCACGGAGGCTGGAGATGTTCAAAAATAGGATATATACCATCTGTTTAAGACGCCTTAGGTACATACACATCTGGAGGCAGGAGAATGGGTTGGATCAGCTTGGGAAAAAAAGCTTATGTGACGTGTATAGAGCCTTAAAAAAAATCAAGGCAGGTCAAATGAGAAGCAGGCTGCCATCCTAATGAAAATCAGGCTGGATGCCTAATTAGAAATTTAATGTCCTCTGCCTCTCCTCTTGGACTCCTTTTGTGTGTGTTTTTTTATGGATGTTTGTGTTCGTGGGAGAATTCTGGACTGTCTTGGGCAGATGTTGGCTTGTGGATTTTTTGATTAGTGGAAAAAAGAGCTGCAAAAACCAGGAATGGCTGCGCGATTGTGTGGTATTGAGAATTTGGGATGGGAATGCATGGTGCCGATTTGGAGTGGCCAAAAATAATTTTTATGGGTTTCATGATTTTCTCAAATTAACCTCAAAGTCCAATTTCAGGCTTTGGAAACCTTCTCCAACCCTAGGGCCCAAGCATAATGATAGACTAAGATCACATACTTAAGATTTTCATGACATTCAAAATTTGCTGTTTTAAAATTATGTTGATGGTGGTGGAATTTCCCATTGACAATGCAGGTTGAGCTTCCAGCACCCAGAGCTTGGACTGGAAAACTCATTCCATGGGACCAAACACAAATAGCAATATTCCGTAGAAGGAAAGTGAGATTTGTTTATCTTTACCCTATTTCTTCCTTCCTCTGCAAAGCAGTATTATACCATTCAATCTTTGTATCTTTGAACCACACTATTATCTTCCAGTTCTAGATGCAAATGCCGAAGTGGACTGGTGTTCTCAGGGAGCTTTGAAAACCACAGGCCAGTTTTCCCAGGCCAAGGAAGAGAAACGGAGAATTATGCGTTCTAGAATTTCTGGGTCTTAACACACAGGCTGTAAAATTAGTAGAATTAACATTTTCTGCTATTGACCTACCACCGACTCCTGATACGTGCAAAGCCATGATCATATTATCAGAGCAAATATTTCAGAGAAGAAACTGGGAGAGAAAAGAACACTAATGGGCTACTGTTAATTATGCTACCATCAGTTTATCTCAGTATTTTGAAACACTGCAGAAATAATGCCTGAGGTATTAATTATTACCCTGATTGTATCTGAGCAGGGAGAGTGTCTACCAACTCCGCTGTATGGTACTCTCCCAAGAGCTTAGAACAGTGTTCTGCACACCGTAAGGGCTCAATATATACTACTGATTGAATCCTTGCTCAGGTGAATGATATGAAAAAAACAGGCCCTCCTCTGAGGTGACTGACTCAGGCTTACTTTCTGTGCTTACGAAGAATTATCTTTTTCTCTTTATATTCAACATATTTTCCATAAACACTTATGTATCTGTTCACTTTTTGTAACTCTAAAACTCTAGAATTACTTTTGCAACTCTAACTCTAAAACAGGAGAGGGGCTACTAAACCAGGAATTATATTTAGCAGTACGAGGAGCAGGAAAAAGAAGAGGAAAAAAGAAAAAAAAAACAGAGGAAAAGAGGGGAGAAGGAAGAGAGTAGCAAGGAGGCACTTGATACTGTGTATGAATTCACTGAATTATAGTAATCCTTTTCTCCGCACCCTTCTCCTCTTTCTAACTCAGAGTTTATAGGTCTTTTTGAGTCTGTATTCATCAGCAGTCTAATCCTAGTTACTCTTCTTACTCTGGCCCACGCCTCTATAATGGCTTGAAAATAATATTTTATTTTCTCCTTGAAATCAAAAGGGGAGGTTATGTGGTGGAAGCAATTAAGCTAATGCATCTGGTAATGAGAAGAATGTTGGTATTTCTCAAGGGCTTACTATGTTTAACTGTGCTAAGCACTGAGGTACATTTGAGACAGTCATTGGACACCATCCCTGTCCCACACAAGGCTCGAAGTCGAAGAGAGACAGAGAACAGGTTTCTTGTGGGATGACTTTGTTTATAGACTGGGCTCAGGAAACACTCAGGAGAGAGTGGCACAGTCCCACATATTCATGTGGGATGGGAAGGGATCACTTTCTACCTCAAGTAGAATGTAAAGTAACCGTCTTCCATAATACCTCTCAGCCAGTCGTATAATTGATTGTAAGAAGGCACAGAGTAACTTCAGTGATTCTAAAGTCCTTGGAAGGAGCTAACATACCTAAATTTCGAGCTAATATAGGCAAAGAGCAACTCCAATGACTTACCTGTGAGGTCAGTTCCTTCTGGGAATATGAGGAGTTGAAGAGGTTCATGGATGTCACAGAAATAATCCAGCATGGCTTCAAAGTGATTTTTGTCATCTTTCCATCGCCTATGGATGAATATATAGGCAGCACTCTGCATTGCCCAACCTAGAATAAATTCAACAAGTCTTTTAAATGTAATATAACAACAATAATAATGGCATTTGTTAAGTGCTTACATTGTGCCAGACACTGTACTAAGCACTGGGGAGGTATGTGTTAAGCGATTACTATGTGCTAAGCACTATTCTAAGCACTGGGGTAGATACGAGGTAATTAGGTTGTCCCATGTGGGGCTCACAGTCTTCATCCCCATTTTACAAATGAGGTAACTGAGGCGCAGAGAAGTGAAGTGACTTCCCCAAAGTCACACAGCTAACAAGTGGCAGAGCCGGGGCTAGAACCCATGACCTCTGACTCCCAAGCTCACGTTCTTTCCACTAAGCTACGCTGCTTCTCACAATAGCATCACTCTGAGCAGGGAGTGGTCAGTTATTCTGCCACCCTGCTCTCAGTTGCTTTGGTAAGGGTAGGGACTGTCTCTATATGTTGCCAATTTGTACTTCCCAAGCGCTTAGTACAGTGCTCTGCACATAGTAAGCGCTCAATAAATACGATTGATGATGATGATGATGAGGTGGTAACAAGCAACACCCTCATATCAAAGCCCCACTGCGACCAGCAGAATGACGTACAGGGAACTACGGTGCTTGCGGATAGACATTATAACAAGAAGGAGCCTGGACATAATTACGATGAGAAGCGATGTGGTCTAGTGGATAAAGCACGGAGCTGGGAGTTAGAAGGACCTGGATTCAAATCTTGCCTCTGCCGCTTCTCTGCTGTGTGTTCTTGGGAAAGTCATTTAACTTCTCTGTGCCATTTGTAAAATGGGGATTAAACCTGTGCAAACCAATTGGAACATGTACTGTATCCAACCTCATTACCTTTGATCTACCCTGGTGCTTAGTACAATGCCTGCCACTTAAAAATGTGCTTAAAAAATACCACACATAAAAAAAATTAGAAGTCACTCCCCAATAAACTAAAGTGAATTTCCTTATGGGCTAATTCTATCCTAACCTACTCATTCCTCCATTTAAGTGTGTTTGTATAATTATCTTTACTACGAGCTAAATCACTAAAAAGCACAATTGAAAAAAGCTTCTATATTGTTTCTATCGGTGACTGGGCACAGTTTTAGGTTTCTTGATGGTAACTGCAAAAACAAACTATCAGTTAAAACAGGAAAAAATAGTGGAAGACATTGACTGAAAGCTACAACTTGATTATAAATAGAACACTTTGCCTGGACAGGATGGGTACAGGCCATGGAACAAGATCTGTAGTGAATGTAAACAGGCCAAACTAGGCTTTCCTCATAATTTTTCATAATACCTCTTACCCGTGAAAGCGTTTTCCCACTTTTTCATCTCGAATCCTCCCTCACTTTATGAAGCTATTTCAACCCAAGACTCCTTCTTATCAATAACGCACAAAAACTATCCCGCCGGTTCCTGAGAGGGTCTTTTCCATTAGAGGTGAGTTTCTTGAGGGTAGGGTTCATATCTACCAACTCGAGTGTATTGCACTCTCCCAAGCACTTAGTACAGTGCTCTGTACCTAGCTAGCGCTCAATACGTACCACTGATGAATTGTTTCCAGTGACCCGGAGAATCAGCAGAGTCTAGTGGAGAGAACACGGGCCTGGGAATCAAAAGGACCTGGATTCTAAACTGATCTCTGCCACTCATCTGCACCATGGGCAAGTTATCTTCTCTGCACCTCAGTTCCCTCATCTGCAAAATGGGGATTAAGACTGTGAGCCCCACATGGGACCGTACTCACCCTGATTACCCTATATCTACCCCAACACTCAGAACAGCCTGGATGATTGTCAGAGCTTAACAAATACCATTAAAACAAAAAACAAAAAAACCTCAAGAAATTCCCACAGAGTCTAAGATCTCTCCCCCATCTCTGTGAAGAATCAGAGGGTAATTTTATGTCAGGATCCCTCTTCTCTCTAAAGCCCATCATAGTGCTATATGGTGCTTCTAAACTCTAAACTCTCCATGGAGCTCTTGTTTGACATTTTGCTGACTTTCCTAAAGCATTGTAATTTTAAAATACCATCACAATGTTCAACAACCAAGTGGGCAAGTTATCCATTGGGTTAAGCAGTAGTTTTAATATTACAGACTAGTCACATACTGTTCTCTAGCACAATAGCAAACTGCTGATTTGAGATCATTCCTAAGCTGAAACGAAGATATTTCACCAAGATGTGGCAGGCTTGTGGATTTAAGAGATATTTGGCTACCTAAACTGCTTGGAATTTAGCTTGTATATTCTTCAGAAAATCAGAGTCTAAATAAGGAGGCATTTTAATGCTCACTCTTCCAAATATTTTTTCCAGACTGTCAATGTTTTATTTATTTGGTACTTCAACCTCGGGATAATGAGCAGTAAAAAAAAAAAAAAAATAGAATCGGAACTTAATATAGTAATTCTTTAAAATGGGATGTTTTTGAAGTTATTAATAAACAAAGGATTACTGTGAAGAGACATATTTACACATCATCTTTCATTTAGAATGAATTTATTTACATAATACTCTTCATAGCCATGTGGACACCATGACAACAAGGGCCTGTACCCCAAAGTTTATGTGAATGAAACTACCTTGGGGGTCCACCGAACACAACATCACATTTTTATAAGAGGGCTCTAAAGTATTTACAGCTAGGGCACTCTAAAATTACAAGTTAAAATCCTGACTTCCAAGTAACTTTTAAATTCCCCAAACAAATTCTGGGACTAGTTCAGAATTTTGCTTTCCTAATCTAGCTTTTAAAGTTTGACAGCTATCTTATTTAAGGATTTTGGTATTATGAAGATATAATAATAATGAATAATAATTATGGTATTTGCTAAGAGCTTACTATGTGCCAAGCACTGTTCTAAGTGCTGAGGTAGATATCAGGTAATCAGGTTGTTCCACGTGGGGCTCACAGTCTTAATCCCCATTTTACAGATGAGGTAACTGAGGTGCAGAGAAATTAAGTATATATGTATATATATATATATGTGTGTATATATGTATATATGTTTGTACATATTTATTACTCTATTTATTTATTTATTTATTTATTTGTACATATCTATTCTATTTTATTTTGTTAGTATGTTTGGTTTTGTTCTCTGTCTCCCCCTTTTAGACTGTGAGCCCACTGTTGGGTAGGGACTGTCTCTATATGTTGCCAATTTGTACTTCCCAAGCGCTTAGTACAGTGCTCTGCACATAGTAAGCGCTCAATAAATACGGTTGATGATGATGATTAAGTGGCTTGCCCAAGGTCACACAGCAGACAAGTGGAGGAGTCAGGATTAGAACCCACATCCTCTGACTCCCAAGTTCATGCTCTTTCCACTAAGCCATGCTGTTTTTCTAAAGATAAAACAAGAAATGGAGAACCCAAGAACTGAATACACAGAGTTGCTATTTATAAGAGGTATAAAAGTACCTCATTAAGAACCACAGGTGACTTGAGGAACTTTGAAAGTAAAAACGGTAAGAACATTTGGTTTTTAGCAGAAGTACCATTTACGCAGTTTCTCCAAACTCTAGTAAAAGGGGCAGAAGAGTAGAAAATGAAATCCGGAAAGAAACATCTGCCTGAGGCCTCTGCTCCCTGTTTGCTTTCAATGCGGTCAAAGATGAAGATATCCTGCTGTTCCTTTATCCCACCCCCTAGTCCTGGCTGGGAGTTGAGTTCCTGAGGCAGCATCTGGTTCAGATCCTGGTTGTCATCCAGGAGAAGGAATTGGGATTTTAAGGGACGGGGACCGGGTTCCCTTCTTGGGTGTTGGTTGCCGTAGCAACTGGTGTTGTTCTTCCTACTGCTGTATGCACATCATCCATGTCACAAAACTATTTTGACCCATCTGTCACAGGCAGTTCCAGGGTCTGGACTGTTGGAATTTAAGAATGCAAGCAGACACGTATTAGAAGGACTACAGCCTGCTCAAATCCAATATGAAAGACTATCAATTCAAACTGCACTCTGAAGTGCAAAAATTGATGTAAAGTTTTAAGTTATTGTATTGATTTTTCTGACTGAACCTCTCACTTTAGACTACAAGCTTCTTGAGGGCAAGAACCTTGTCCTTCACTTTTATTCATTCATTCAATCACATTTATTATTATTTATTATTATTTATTAATATTTATTTATCAATAAATATGACTGATTGATTAAGCGCTTACTGTGTGCAGAGCACTGTACTAAGAACTTGGGAAGTACAAGCCGTATGCTCTCAAGTGTCTAGTACAGTGCTCTGCTTAATGTTGGCAGCTCGGTAAGCACTATTGTTTGATATGTTGTTTTTTTTAAAAAAAATTGGACTTGACTTTGGTTTGTTTGCTTTTTTAAAATAAAAGAAAGACCACTTAAAATGGCAGTAGCATTAATTTGGCAGAGTTAGGGAATTATCACAGTTAGGAAATATCAACAAAAGAATATCAGCATTAACTGGTGCAGAGAAGTGAAGTGACTTGCCCAAAGTCACACAGCAGATGAGTGGCAGCGCCAAAATTAGAACCCAGGTCCTTCTGACTCCAGGCCCAAGCTCTATCCACTAGGCCCTTCTGCTTCTCCAAAATTGTAAGATGCATGTCACCTTCTTTTCTGGGTCGCTCTTATTAAGGTGAAAGGTCTCAAATCCAGCCAACTTCTATTAGAGAAAGGCACAAACCAAATGTCCAGAGATGTGACCACAACCTTGTAATTCAGTTATGTCGCCTCGGCCCTTTGGGTAGCAAAAAAGCTTTTTGGCATACTGATAAATCATTTTGCAAGGAAAAAAAATTTGCTCTGGGCAGTGGCTTTTCCATTGTCAATGGCAGTGCTAAAAAGTCAATCTACATGGAAAACCTAAAACTCCATTTAGTAAAGTGGGAATATCTGAAATTTACCCCTTCATGAAAATAATCTTGCACGAGGTTTCCTACTGCTCATCGTAATCCGTACTTTGCATGGTTGGGTAGGGACCGTCTCTACATGTTGCCAACTTGTACTTCCCAAGCGCTTAGTACAGTGCTCTGCACACAGTAAGCACTCAATAAATACGATTGAATGAATGAATGCATAGATATCCACTTAAATGTTTGCCATTTAGACTGCATTATCTTTGCTTTGAAATACAGGCTACTGACACTATTTGTATAGATTCTCGTAGTTTCCCATTTGTGACTTGCATTTTTTTCACACTTTTGTATATTCTACATAGCTTCCTCTAGTTGCCATTTGTTTTGTATCAGTATGAGTTTGTGTATCATCTTAATTTTAATAAATATTAGATCTTTGCCCCACTTGTAAACCCACAGCACTTATTTGCAGATATCTTTATATATTATAAATCACATATTTTAATGGCATTTGCCAGGTGCTTACTACATGACAAGCACTATACTGAGCCCTGGGGTAGAGAAGCAACATGGTTTAGTGGATAG
The DNA here is from genome assembly GCF_015852505.1 of Tachyglossus aculeatus. Lineage (NCBI taxonomy): Eukaryota > Metazoa > Chordata > Mammalia > Monotremata > Tachyglossidae > Tachyglossus > Tachyglossus aculeatus. The sequence goes on along the minus strand of NC_052074.1, from coordinate 26,013,335 downwards.
AGCACGGGTTTGGGAGTCAGAAGGTCATGGGTTCTAATCTCGGCTCCACCATGTGTTGGCAAGTCACTTGACTTCTCTGTGTCTCAGTTACCCCATCTGTAAAATGGGGATTGAGACTGTGCCCCATGAGGGAGAGGGATTGTGTCCAACCTGATTTGCTTATATCCACCCCAGCGTTTAGTACGGTTGCTTGGCACTTAGTAAGTGCTTAGCAAATGCCACAATTATTATTAATATTATTATTATTATATAAGATCATCAGGTCCCACTCAGGACTCACATTCTAAGTAGGAAAGGTAGTGACTCCCCATTCTGCAGATGAGGGAATAGAGGCACATAGAAGTGACTTGCCCATGGTCACCAAGCAGATAAGTGATGGAGCCAGGATTAGAACCCAGGTCCTCTGAAATCCAGGCCTGTTCTCTTCCCACTAGACCACTCCGATTCTCAATGCTTCCCTGCCATTCTGCCATTTGAATAGATTGCCTGACGAGAATGTAAGGAAAACTACAGATGTGTTATCCTCAAAACTTTATTTCTTGAGCAAGACAAACAGTATATTAATAGCATCTATTGAAGGACTACCCAGGGGTTTTGTGAAGGAGACTATCTTAGGAGACCCAAGACTGGAAACCAGAAGTTTCCAGCTGCTGATGTCAGCTCGCAAATGAACCCAAATGCAATCACTAACCTACATTATACACAATCATTCATGAGTGCTTCCTAGACCGTTAGCCTTGCCAAAACTTCTCAATTAATCAGCATTGTGTGGCTGAAACTGTAATAGAAGCAAGGTTTCCAAAATAGAATTAAACCCACACAGAACTGAATGACAAATGTTCGTTTTCTGGCTTTTAGTTTTGGCTAAATACACGTGCTACTATGCGTACTTCTAAATATACCTTTCCAGTGGCATTTCTCATAGGCTAAAGTGGCCCACGATATTGTTTTGGGGAAGAAATGCATATGGAAGGGAAGCAGTGTGGCCTAGTGGAAAGAACATGGGCCTGGGGGGGGGGGGGGGGGGTCACAGGATGTGGGTTCTAATTCCGACTCCTCCATGTCTGCTGGGTGACCTTGGGTAAGTCACTCAACTTCTCTGTGCCTCAGTTACCTCATCCGTAAAATGGGGATTAAAACTGTGAGCACCATGTGGTACAGGGACTGTGTCCAAACTGACTATCTTGTATCTACTCCAGCAGTCAGAACAGTAATTGACACACAGTAAGCACTTCAGTAGCAGAATTATTATTATCAATTAAAATGGAAGAAGCAAAACCCAACCAAAAGAAAAATGTCAACTCTCCAGTGCAATAGCCCAAATCTTCACTGTAAACTGTCACGAATTTGTATTTGAACACAGCCCAGCCGCTAATTCACTGAACTGTCCTGCTTTTCTCAGTTCATAGGTGGATTTATTTTCAAGGGAAGAAGTCTGGTCAATCCCCAAATCCCAACAGTTGATACAGCTGAGGCTCGCCTACAGATAGCTCGGATTTGGGGGAGGCTGGGAATGAGACATAAGGAATATGCAATAAGAGGTCTCGGTTTCGAATCCTGGCTTCGCCACCTCTGCTGTGTGACCTTGGGCAAGTCACTTAACTTCTCTGAGCCTGTTACCTCATCTGTAAAATGGGGATTAAGACTGAGTTCCACGTGGGACAACCTGATCACCTTGTATCCCCCTCAGCAGTTAGAACAGTGCTTTGCACATAGTAATCAATCAATCATATTTATTGAGCACTTACTGTGTGCAGAGCACTGTACTAAGCACTTGGGAAGTATAAGTTGGCAACATATAGAGACAGTCCCTACCCAACAGTGGGCTCAAAGTCTAGAAGCACTTAACAAATGCCATCAGTATTATTATTATTATTATTATTATTATTAATTGACTCATTCCCTCCCCCACCCATCCAACCACCCACAATCAATAGCAAAGCCTACAAACTGGATCCAGGATAAAGAAACCCAGGATCGGAAAGCCTGAATTCCACTCTTCCAGGCCACAGTAACCCTCAGGATTTTCCCTCAACCTCCTCACCCAACTCCAGTGGAAGTTCCGCTCAGGAAAGGTGAAACCTCGGCAAGACGGCCCTGCCTGGGGAACTAAGGACTAAATTAGATTTTTTTAAATTTACTATTATCATCAATGAATTTTTGAGTGTCGTCATTCCCTCCCCTACCCTCCAAGGTGTGTCCTCCTACCTTTTAGATTGAGAGCTTTCTACGGGTCAGGGACTGTGTCTATTTCAACATCATTGTTCCCCTCATTGATGTTTAATAATGGTGGTATTTGTTAAGCGCTTACTATGTGCAAAGCACTGTTCTAAGCGCTGGGGGGATACAAGGTGATCAGGTTGTCCCACTTGGGGCTCACAGTCTTAATCCCCATTTTACAGATGAGGTAACTGAGGCACAGAGATTTTAAATGGCTTGCCCAAGGTCACACAGCTGAAAAGTGGCAGAGCCGGGATTTGAACCCATGACCAGTTTACCTGGTTTACCTCAGGTTCTCACACACAGTGGTTAGAGAAGCAGCGTAGCTCAGTGGAAAGAGTACGGGCTTTGGAGTCAGAGGTACTGGGTTCAAATCCCACCTTGCCAATTGTCAGCTGTGTAACTTTGGGCAAGTCACTTCACTTCTCTGAGCCTCAGCTACCTCATCTGTAAAATGGGGATTAGGACTGTGAGTCCCTCCGTGGGACAATCTGATCACCTTGTAACCACTCCAGTACTTAGAACAGTGCTTTGCACATAGTAAGCGCTTAATAAATGCCATCGTTATTATTATTATTAATCAGCCTGTATCGATTGATCCATCAGTTCTCTGCTGAGACCAGCATGAGGATGGGGGAAGTAGTTCAGAAGTGGGAAGCTAAGACTACTAAAGAAGCATTCATTCATTCATTCAATGGTATTTATTGAGCGCTTACTGTGTGCAGAGCACTGTACTAAGCGCTTGGGAAGTACAAGTTGGCAACATATAGAGACAGTCCCTACCCAACAGTGGGCTTACAGTCTAGAAGGGGGAACCCAGTGGTTCGAGCAGGAACCTGGGAGTCAAAAGGACCTGGGTTCTAATCCGGGCTCTGCCACTTGTCTGCTAGGTGACCTCGGGCAAGTCACTTCCCTTCTCTCGGCTTCAGTTACCGCATCTGTAAAATGGGGTTTAAGATTGTGAGCCCCATGTGGGACAGGGACTGTGTCCAACCTGATTAGCTTGTACTTACCCCAACCCTTAGCTTAGCCCTTAGCCTGGCACATAGTAAGCGCTTAACACATACCATAAAAAACAACAACTCACGCTTGAAAAGATGTTGGGTCCCACGTCACTGGCTCAAACCATCATATAAGTACCCAACCCTGTAGCTCTCCCTTCTTGGAGTATGGAGGCGTCATACATTCTAGTTAGGCAGAAATGCTTCAGGGATTAGGGAGGACCAACCCTCACCTCAGACATTCAAATGCTGCGTTCTGCTGAGAAGCAGTGTGGCCTAGTGGAAAGAGCACAGGCCGAGGAGCCAAAGAACCTGGACTCGAATCCCGGCTCTGTTATACTTACCAAACAATCCATCTGTTATTTATTGAGAGGTTACCGGGTGCAGAGCACTGTACTAAGCACTTGGGAGAGTATAAATCACACGCTTACTGTGTGACCATAGGCAAGTCACTTACCTTCCTCATGCCTCAGTCTCCTAATCTGTAAAATGGGGATGAAATACTTGTTCCCTTTAGACTGTGAGCCCCACTTGGTACAGGGACTGCCGGATCTGTTTATGCTGAATCTACCCTAGCACTCAATATGGTGCTTAAGAAATCCCAAGTTTATTAGGATTCAGGGAGAAAAGTGCTACCCCATGGAACCACTGGCCTAAATTTAGCCTAACTGCAGACACTGAATCACAAATCCTGGGAATCCAGACGGATGCATTCTAGAGAGCTCTGCCTAAGTGGTTTCAATGATACCAGATAGCACGTACCTGAATTAGCAGAGGCTTCTGCAGCAAATTGCCCTTGGATCTGTACCCTTTAAACACTTAATATTCACCCCCTCATCCCCACGGCAGTTACGTCCATATCTGTAATTTATTTTAATGTCTGCCTTCCCCCCTAACTATAAGCGCCACGTGGGCAGGGACCAGGTTATACCAATTTTGTTATACGTGCCCTCCCCAAGCAGTCAGTACAGTGCTCTGCACGCAGAAAGTGCTCAATAATTACCATTGATTGATCGACTGACTAGGGAGGAAGAATTTCTGAGCGTTCAAACTTGCCAAAAAGAGGGGGAATCAAGTATGACGGCTATTTATCCATAGCCCGGAATCAGACAATTACTCATATTTACTGAGTGCTTACCTCAACCCCACAGCACTTCTGTACATATTTTTCAAATTTATATTGTACATAATTTATATTAAAGTCTGTCCCCCTCTAGACTGTAAGCTTGTTGTGGGCAGGGAACTTGTCCGCCAACTCTGTTGTATGGTACTTTTCCAAGCACTTAGTATAGTGCTCTGCACGTAATAAGAGCTCAATGAACACCACTGTTGATGATATTAAGTGCTTGGGAAGACTTATTCGTGTGGCTGTTCTTCTCCAAAGTCATTCTCTTCACCCATGTGCTTCAAATCCATAGAGATATGAGAGAATTATTGGTAGATGCCCAGTCATTAAGTCTTTGTGGAATCTAGCAAAATTTCCATCAGAGACAGTTCAGTGTTTTTTGGTCTGCTGTGTTTCCAAAACAAACAAAACACTAGAAAAATTATTCACCACACTCTGATGATTGGTTAAATGTGGTTAATTGCAATCTGTGATATAACTGCAGATGGGTAAACTAATGAGTCTGGTTCCACCTCTTTGGGCTGTGAAATCGTGTTTTCTCCTTGGAGGACGTCTGGCCAACTGAGAAAGTAATGGGGCTGAGACGCAGCCAAACCGAAAATAGATGAATAAATTCACAATAAAGTCACGGAACAGAGAGGGCCAGTAGCTCACAATAGGGTCATGATATAATGCGAATGGTGTATGCCAATTTTTGAGATTCCTTATTATAAATATAATACAAGCTGATCAGTATGAACAGTCTTGCAATCACTTTTACCATCAACCCTAGAATGAAGTTCATTTTAACATGTGATTGCTTGCACATTAGGTGCATTTGTTAAGTGCTTACTATGTGCAAAGCACTGTTCTAAGCGCTGGGGGGGATACAAGGTGATCAGGTTGATTCACGGGGGACTCACAGTCTTAATCCCCATTTTACAGATGAGGCTCAGAGAAGTTAAGCAACTTGCCCAAGGTCACATAGCAGATATATGGTGGAGCCAAAATTAGAACCCATGACCTCTGACTCCCAAGCCTGTGCTCTTTCCACTGAGCCGCAAATGTGCGGCGATGTTTGAAATCCATTGAAAAGGGAGTATTTTCCCTAGGAGAGAGAGAAATGCCATCCAATGAACTGCAGTTTCCCTCTCTGACCTCATTTATTCCAAGACACATAAAGGGCACTAGAACAGTCAGTAACTTACAGCTTGAAACAATCTCATCAACTATCCCAGATGGGTAACGAGAATCATTTAACCAAAGTTGAAATTACAGTTCATTTCAAACAGTGGCATCTACGGAGCACTTTACTAAGAGTTCTCTACAAGAGGGATGGTAGACACATTTCCTGCCCACAAGAATCTTACAGTCCAGATTGGGAGACATTACTATACATAAATTATGGATAGGTACAGAAGTACTGGGGGCTGGGTGTAGAGGGGATATCAAGAGCTTAAAGAGAACAGATCCGATGGCACAGAAGGGAGAGTGAATAGGGGAAAAGTGGGCTTAATTGGGGAAGGTCTCTTGGAGGAGATGTGATTTTAATTAGGCTTTTGGAAGGTGAGGAGAGTGGTGGTTTGTCAGATATGGAGGGAGAGGGAGGTCCAGGCTAGGACTGTGAGCCCACTGTTGGGTAGGGACTTTCTCTGCATGTTGCCAACTTGTACTTCCCAAGCGCTTAGTACAGTGCTCTGCACACAGTAAGCACTCAATAAATACAATTGATGATGATGATGATGATGATGAGAGTGTGGGAAAGGGGTCAGCAGTGAGATAGATGAGGCTGAGGTAGAGGGGGGAGATTGGCATTAGAAGAGAGAAATAAGCAGGCTGGGTTGTAGCAGGAAGCCAGCAAGATAAGCGTGGCTTAGTGGAAAGAGCCCGGGCTTTGGAGTCAGAGGTCATGGGTTCAAATCCCGGCTCCGCCAACTGTCAGCTGTGTGACTTTGGGCAAGTCACTTAACTTTTCTGTGTCTCAGTTACCTCATCTGTAAAATAGGGATTAAGACTGTGAGCCCCCCGTGGGACAACCTGATCACCTCCCCAGGGCTTAGAACAGTGCTTTGCACATAGTAAGCACTTAATAAATGCCATTATTATTGTTAATAATAATAATAATAGGGAATGAGCCTGAGTTCTCTAAAGCCAGTGGTAAGGAGTTTCTGTTTGATGCCGACGTGAATAGTAATAATAATAATAATGGCATTTATTAAGCGCTTACTATGTGCAAAGCACTGTTCTAAGAGCTGGGGAGGTTACAAGGTGATCAGGTTGTCCCACATAGGGCTCACAGTCTTCATCCCCATTTTACAGATGAGGGAACTGAGGCCCAGAGAAGTGAAGTGACTTGCCCGAAGTCACACAGCTGACAAGTGGCGGAGCTAGGATTTGAACCCATGACCTCTGACTCCAAAGCCCGGGCTCTTTTCCACTGAGCCACGCTGCTTCTCTAATGAGCAACGTGAATGAGCAACAATTGGACTGTGAACCCGCTGTTGGGTACGGACCCTCTGAATATGTTGCCAACTTGTACTTCCCAAGCGCTCAGTACAGTGCTCTGCACACAGTAAGCACTCAATAAATACGATTGAATGAATGAATGGGGAGATGTGGACTGGACTCTTTTTTAGAAAAATGATTTGGGCATCAGAGTGAAGTATAGACTAGAATGGAGAGAGACAGAAGGCAGGGAGGTCTGTGAGGAGGCTTATGCAGTAGACAACATGGACATACCTAATTTCATTGTCTGCAAAGCATCGGGTACACTGTGTGCAGAGATGGAAATTGAAATTATTATAGGAATCCCATGTTGCTTTTAAGCAAACATGCCCTTAGATATCTCATCAACAGTATTTATGTGTTGCTATGCTAGATCACCATAAAGTATGCAGCAACCATTATTCAATAAATGGCCATTTTTATTCGTATTGTTATCATATTTAAGTAGAGACTTAATAATTCCAGCATTTTCTTTTGGCAATTTCCCCATCCCAGTTCTCAGGGCTAAAAATTGAATGTGAGGAGGATAAGAAAATAATGAGTTGAAGTTGGCTCTGGAGTTCTTGTTCTTTGGGGACAGGACAGACAGGAAATTACATTTTCTATGGTCAGGAGGCGTGCAGAGGACAAGTAGGGGACAGGTCTCCCAGGAGAAAGAAAAAAATGCTGCCTTTATCACATTCAACATTGGGCCAGACAAAAAGGTACCTGAGTAAAGATGTCCTGAAGATGGGGGAGGCAGAAATGGACCGAAAGAAGGGAGGACCTACACAGTGTCAGTCAATGTAATTTATTTATATTAATGTCTGTCTCCCCCTCTAGACTGCAAGCACACTGTGGGCAGGGAACGTGCCTGTTTATTGTTATATAAATGCTTGGGAGAGTGCAATATAACCAATTTGGTAGGCACATTCCCTGCCCACCACGAGCTAACAGTCTTAAGGGAGTGGGAGTGTTGGGCTCCATTAGCCCACACAGGCTTAATGAGAGTCAGCCCAGGGCCACATGTGGCTATCAGTGAATGGCTCCCCACAGCTCCTTTATTTCCAGGCACACTAAGGGAAAGGACCTTCCCCTCCCGAAACCTCCTTCCTCTCCACTGTCAAATGTTTCTCTTGCAATTTCCCGCTATAAATTTCACAGCTACTGTAGTCCCGGTCGGATAAGAGGAATAAGAATCAAAAGACGGAGACCTGTGTAATTTTTCAAATAGAGTCAATAGTAGGTTGTGTTTTTGAAGAACCCGAGGTTAAGGAAAACTCACGCCACAGTACTTGCGCTTTGCACAGAGCCATGCATATGTGCACAGCTGTTTCTTCTGACACCGCTAGCATTCTGTGTGAATGGAAGTGCCCTGTCGGAAGAAATGGACCCATTTTCTTCTGTCGCATTTTATCCAAGATGCCCAATGAAAACACCTGCTACAGCGGAATTTACTGTATTTTCATTCGTGGTATCTTTGGGTCCCCTGAGGTGAACTGTCTCAACCCGATTACATAATTCTATTTATCTATTCTGATGACATTGATACCAGTCTACTTGCTTTATTTTGGTGTCTGTCTCCCCTATCTAGACTGTGAGCCCGTTGTTGGGCAGGGAATGTCTCTATCTGTTGCCAAATTGGACTTTCCAAACGTTTAGTACAGTGCTCTGCACAAAGTAAGCACTCAATAAATACAATTGAATGAATGAATGAATGAATCAGCATTATTATGGTATTGGTAAGCACTTACACTGTGTGTCAGGCATTGTTTTAAGCGCTGGGGTAGATATGAGTTAATCAGGTCGGATATGGCCCCTGTCCCACAAGGGGCTTACAGTCTAAGTAGGAGGCCCAGAATTTTAGACTGGTCTGTGTGCTTACGTTGTAATTGGCCAATGGTGCTTGCAAGAGATGACTGGGAACTGTGAATTGTCAATGGACTAAATAGTTGTAAGAAACATAACCTAGAAGACTGTTCAAAAATGTGAAATACTTCAAAAGGGGCAAGCTTTTTGAGAATTAGGGTCTGGGATGGTTTGAAAAACTAAATCACATATTTGGTCCTTTCCTTCTTGGTTTCTGAGTTAACTTTGGAATTTGGTTGGCCAGGCTGACATGGAATGCCATGAATCTTTCCGGGAGGATCCGAGCCAAGGCCTCTGCATATCTACTGGGCTTGTGCCTTGATGTGACTGAGCCTGCTAAGCAAGACGAGTCAAGTAAACCGTCTATTTCCTTTCCTTTCCATTTCACATCCTGTAGATAATTTAGAGCACTTCAATACAATGACTTTATGGGATGAATTTTTAAATCCAGGGCTCTGAAGAAAACTATGAGTTGAGATTAGGGACCGCAAATCTTGCAGTTTCAAACCTTCACAGTAGCTCCCCAATGTTGTTTTTTTTTTTTTTTAAAGGAGGGAAGAACAAGGGAACTATTCAGACTCACTCCAGGGATGAGGTGGGGCCACAGGAAGAGAGGAAATTCAGTCTTCATCAGAGATGATCCTGGGAAGCAGCATGGCCTAACGGAGAGTGCCCAGGCCTGGAGTCAGAGGATCTGGGTTCTAGTCCCAGCTTCATCGCTTACCTGCTGTGTGACCTTTGGCAAGTCACTTAACTTCTCTGTGCCTCAGTTCCCTCATCTATAAAATAGGGGTTCAATACCAGTTCTCCCTCCCTCTTGGTCTGTGAGCCCCATATGGCGTGGGACTCTCTGTCAAACCCGGGGAACTTGTACCTACTCCATAGCTTAGTACAGTATTTGGCACATAGTACAAGCTTAACAAATACCACAATTATCACTACCCTGATGTGAAGCTGAGACTCACTCATCCAACGTTGATAATGGCACTCTGAGTAGGAACGGCAATAGAATCACAGAGAAGAAAACAGATCGGCTTGTGATCTATTTGGTATTTACTTTATCACTTAGCAAATTGCTGTTTTTAAATGAGAACAGAATAAAAAATTCCACTGTGGGATCCAAGCATCCCATATTGCTGACCCAGAGAAGTAGCAGTATTTAATGCAATTTAAATGCTAACGATGGACAATAGTCCTGCCCACAGTTATTGGCAAATTAAAGAGTCGTTTAGTATTTCTACTTCACTTCCCTCCAGCACCAAAGTTCGCCACAGCCTCAAACTTGTCCTTCAACCAAACAATCAAGTGGGGATCACAAACAGATGTGGCAGTAGCTACGGCCCTCCACCGATAACAGCTCAAAATTTCAGGACCCAAGTAATCAAGCCTGACGGTTTTTGCTTAAATAGCTGGAAGACATCAAATGTGAAGGCCTAAAACAAGAGACTCATCTAGTTAGGGAAATACAGAGGGGGTGGAAGAGAGAAGAGGAGGGTGGAGAAGAGAAGCAGCTTGCCTCGGTGGAAAGAGCCCGGGCTTTGGAGCCAGAGGTCATGGGTTCAAATCCCAGCTCCACCAACTGCCAGCTGTGTGACTTTGGGCAAGTCACTTCACTTCTCTGTGCCTCAGTCATCTCATCTCTAAAATAGGGATGCCCTCCGTGGGACAATCTGATCACCTTGTAACCTCCCCAGAGCTTAGAACAGGGCTTTGCACATAGTGACCGCTTAATAAATGCCATTATTATAATTATTATTAAAGAGAGGGACTGAGAGAGATTGCATGCATGTGGATCGACATATTTTATAAGAGCTGAAATGGGGAAACTGAAATCAAAGAGGGCAGAGGAAGCATTTTAAGGACACAGTAAAGCAAGGCCTCAAATGATGCTGTCTTCTAGCTGAAAACTGGGAGTCATCTGCTGAAGACACTGACTACCATGGATCACTTGCCATCAAGAAGGGAATAGTTCTCTTTGAGCCAAAGTTTCATACCGAAAGAATGACATAGAGGCAAAAGAAAAAAATAGGCCCTAAAAACCACTAAGTACAGCAACACATCAAACAACACACTTCTTGTGTGTCCCATGTGGCCGGGCCTGTGAATCCCCTTTTCAGCCACATATGCACTCATTTGGAGGTTAAACAACACCATAAGTGGTGTTTTCCTCAAAAATAAAGCACAACTGTATCTATAAAATATAATATATGGATGTTCTTCATTTTCAAAGAAGGCGCTATTGATGTTAGGAGCCCTTCTAAGTGTGCGACCGTGGCTAAAAAGGCAATATGTGCCATCCTGCCACACTGCATTTTTTTAAATGTCTTTTGTTAAGTGTTTACTGTGTGCCAGCCTCTGTACTAGAGAAGCAGCGTGGCTCAGTGGAAAGAGCCTGGGCTTTGGAGTCAGAGGTCGTGAGTTCAAATCCCGGCTCCGCCAATTGTCAGCTGTGTGACTTTGGGCAAGTCACTTCACTTCTCTGGGCCTCAGTTACCTCATCTGTAAAATGGGGATGAAGACTGTGATCCCCCGGGGAACAACCTGATCACCTTGTAACCTCCCTAGTGCTTAGAACAGTGCTTTGCACATAGTTAGAACTTAATAAATGCCTTTATTATTATTATTACTAAGCACTGGGGCATACACATGGTTGGACACAGTCATGTTTCACGTGGAGCTCACAGTCTTAATCCCCATTTTACAGATGAGGG